>NC_071097.1:8958409-9558409 GCF_027358695.1 Spea bombifrons
CATATCATGGGGCACAGTGGCATATAGAGGGTTAAAAGGTGTATCATGGGGCACAGTGGCATTAAGAGGGTTAAAAGGCATATCATGGGGCACAGTGGCATATATAGGGCAGAGTGGCAAGCCTGGGGGCAGATGTGCATAACTGGGGGGCAGGTTGAAAAAAAAGGAAATAAAAACAAAATATTTTGCTCAATCGTAGCTTTTATTAACAAACAATTGTTCACATAGTTTACATGAATTAACATTTACTGGTAAAACTTTTTTCCTATAGGGTGGTCTTATGTTCAGGCTTTTTCTTTTTTTCATAAAAAAAGCCTTATAGGGTCGTCCTATAATCAGGGTCGTCTTATAATCAAGCAAATACGGTATATATATATATATATATGTGTATATATATATGTTGCTCCGGCTGTACGAAGTCTGTGATGGCCCTAAATTTATTACAGTCTTACAGACCAATTACGCTTCCCAACCAGGATTTGAAAATCTTTACAACTATATTGGCGCAATGTCTTCAGGCTATACTCCCTGAAATTTTGTATGTCTCAAAGCGGTGATTCATTCGGGGTTGGCAGTCTGTGGTGAACATCAGGGCGGCAATAGCCGCAGTACAGGCCAGTTGCCTTGGAAGTCTGCGAGGCATCCCATTTTATTGAGTCTGTACCGGCGTTTCTCCGTGTCTCTGATAATATAAAATCGCTTCAAATATTTACTAAATTTATATGGAAGGGTAGGAGATCAAGGATAGGTATATCACGGCTCCAGCAATGGAGGGATGGGATGGGATTGAATTTGCCCATTTCGTTATTCTATAGTTTAGCAGCTTTGGTAAGACATGCGATCGACTGGCTGCGCCCCATTCCGGTGTTCACTGACACAAGAATTCTCTTTGGATAGGTCCTTAGCCATGTTATTACAAATGCCATTTGCTGACTGTAAAAGATTCTAACACATTTAACATCTCTTCTAACCCCAATAATATAAAAGGACCATATGTAATTATTAGTATAGGCAATAGTCAAAGATATGTAATCGTTGGTCATAAATAAATTATAATTAAGATATATTAATAGGCTTCAAGGTTTCCTTGACCTTAAATATGGAATGAAGGATTTGCTGAACAGGCATTCTATAGATAGGATAGTATGCATGGTATAGTTGTGACTTTAAAAGGGCATTACAGTATGCTTACAGTGACCACCTAAAATAGGGTTTAGACGTGTAAAGACCTTAGTTAGCTGTTTGAACACCCAATTAGGTGAAGACCAATAGACTGACATCATTATCCAAACCACATATAAGCTAGGCATTTGTATGACATAAGGGAGGTATGGGAAAGAGAGGCTGAGGGAAGATGTACTTGCCATCCACGGACTCTTCACGTCCCAACACTCCCTCCCTCCATCCTCAGGAATGCATAGGACAGATGTCATGAACTAAATTCCTTTCCAAGGTTTTGTAAGACTTGAATTACTTTTGTTATTTATTTTTTATATTCTTCTTCTATTTTTGTTCGTATTAAATGTTTTACCTTTGTTTGCATCAAAGTGACTCTCCCTATTTTTGACGCACATACATATGTATGTGTTCCAATTATTTGAAGTTTGTGTTGGCCCTATATTTTTATTACACTGACCTCCTGATTGTGACTGAGAATCCGCTTTTAAACTCTAGGATACTGGCATGGAAGCTTATTAGATTGGCCCTGGGTTTGGGTTGGCAATGGTCTCCTTTTCAGACAGACCCTTGTATACCATAGGGTGTCTATATAATACAAATTACTACATTCACATTGGGCTAGAAATTATACGGTCAAGGGTATCCTCCATTGGATGGCTCACATCCCTAGTTTGGATTACCAGGCTACCATTTCTGCAGCTCATAAACTCCTTAAGATACTACCTGCGGCCTCTTATGCGGATATGAATTTGAATATAAATCCACTACTCATGTGTATCTCTGCTGCGGCAACATCGCATGGGGCTTAGAGACCGTGATGCTTGTCCCAAATGTTCTGCTGTTGTGGCAGACCTCTTTCATTGTTTTTGGACTTATCCTGCAGTTGCACATTTGTGGAAGGATATAGAGGAGTTGGGTGATCGCTTGTGTGGTGTGTCTGTACGTCTTACCCCTGAGATGGCTATTTTGGGGGTCATGGGTGGAGCGAGGTATCCTTATTCGAGGCTACTGCTGATTCTTCTCGCCGCAGCTCGGAAAACCATCTTGCATCAGTGGATCCACGCCTCCCCTCCTTCGACTTCCCTTTTCTATTGAAAGCTATTTTTTGCATTCCGAATGGATTGGTTGGAGACTTCTTTAGATAAGGAATCCAGAACAGGGAAGCTTTTTCAAATATTGAGAGACTTGTCACAACCCTGGGTTAAAAAGTGCCATTTAATAATCAGGGGTTGTGATTGTTATATATCCATCTGTGTGAATGTCTTATGTGCCTTTGTTCTCCCCCGTGTGCCGCCCCTGTCCATGTTCCACATGCCCTGCCCACATACATTAATCCTTCGTATCCTGGACGCCATCAGCCCCCCTACTGCACCATTTCCCTGCTGTTAACCCACAGGGGGGGTGGGGGTACCAAAATGGGAGAAAGTGCTAAACGTTCAGATAACATGAGAATAATGGTGAATTCTCCCTTTTGCCAGAGTCATAAAATGGGTTCATGACCTATCCTTGTTAGAAACACAATGCAAAGTCATAAATAGATTATATTATGTACCCACTTGATTGACTTGGATGTTCCCACAGAGCAACAAGACTTGTTGGCGATGTGAGGAAATGGATGGGTCATATCTCCACATTTGGTGGAATTGCAGAAACGTCACCAACATGGAACAGGATATTAGATTTCCTTAAGAGGGCCGGCAATATTACCATCCCTAGATCCCGAGCCTCAGTTCTTCTACATATAAATTGGCCTCCTATGTCTCAATCTCAGATGGCATTTGCAATTCACAGCTGCTTAGTGACTAAAATTATAGCCAGAGAATGGAAGCAAAATAAGGATTTTAAGTGGTACAAATTTGAAAACCAATTAGGTTACCAACTCCAAATGGAAATGGGGGTATGTAGAAATAATATGGTATCTCCAAAAAAACGTAAGATCTGGAAGAATTGTCTGGCATTGATATAACTAGGATAGGTGTACCTGGACTGGTCTCTAGTCTCTGGATGGCACTAGACCATCCTTCCCAGGGGTCTGGTAACCACCAAGCAGGGTAAAAATAGGGATTATGTCTTGTTTCCATTAGTCCGGCACTTTATGTAAATGTACTGTAAATCATGTTATTGTATTGTATTAAGATGAAAATTTTGGAAGATTGGGTGGATTCAGACAAACCACTTAAGTAGTTTTATATATTTTAAGATAAACTTCACGAGATTGGGGCCCAAGTACATGTGGAGAAAACAAAAACAACAATAATAGTGCAGTAAAAAATATACACTTAATAGTGTAAGTGTGCAGTGCACACAAGTGTTGCAGTATGGGAAGCTCATCAAAAGAGACCAAAGGGCTTGAAATCTTCTTTCAGTCTGGAAATGTACAAACAGAGACCCAAATGGTGCAGAATCTTTTATCCAAAATTTTAATAAAGTAGAATAAAAATTTACAAAATTGGTGGCATAACTCAAATGACGTTATGCAAAATCAGCCATACAGTGTAAAAATCCTGAGAATGGAACAGAAGATCAAACGTCCACAGGTAAATCAAGATCTGAGAATAGCATACAGAGCAATATACTGAAATAAAATAAATAGGTTCTCAACGTGTTTCGCCGTGTTAAACACCGGCTTCCTCAGGAGAAAAGTAAAGTGAAGCAGTCCGGGGAGAAAATCCATTTTAAAGGCACTTCCTGGTAGCGTGATGACGTCGTTCTGTTGCGTCGTCCCGCAGCCGCGTCAGTACGTCCTCTCAGTCTTCTGGTTCGGCTTGTATTGTCACGATTTCAGTGATTATCAATAAAGTTTTTGTGTTTTTCTCGTAGCGTGAGCTGGGGGCGGTACTCCTCGCATCGACGTTGTTATGAACGAGTGAGGAATGACGAGCCGCTCATAATAAAACGAAGTGCCGAACGGAAAGAAAGAGGTTTTTAATAAAATATTTAAGACTTATAAAGATGTTGTTGTGTTATTACTATTTCGAGCAATCAGATAAGCAGCCATAATAAAGGACATGAGATCTTTGAAGTACACATAATAGAAAGTGCAGACAGGTAAGTATAGCAATACCCATTGTGAGAATAAATATGGATAAGATTATAAATACAAGTATAATAATAATTTTTAGGTAAATATAAGTTGATATAAATAAGTTAGAATTATTATTGTTTATAAAAGATAGCCATTAATAAATATGATAGGAACATGATTATAATCCAAATGTGATACATTATATACACCAGTTCGTTTTAATTAATTGATATATATACACACACTGATTATTATTTGTAAACTAGATTAATGTGGATGTAGGGATAAGAAATATATATTTTATATGTATATGGAGTTAATATCATTAAATTATTATATTAAATATTAATATAAAGATAAATAAATATAAATATTATCAATAAATAATATATAAATAAATTATAAATAAATATTAAAATATCCAAATGTGATACATCAAAACATTTATAAATTATTGTTTACATAATAAATTAATATAAAAATGTATTTATATAAAAATTGATATTAACACAGAGGGTGTATTAAATATATATATAAAAAGTTAATCTCACCTAATTAGTACTTAATTTAGTCTCATAAATATTATAAAAAAATAGATAATATGAATATAAAAAATTATAAAATATATAAAAATGAATAAATATATATTTAACCCTTCGTGACAAAGGCTGATTTTACTTTTTGTACCCTTCGTGACAATGGCCGTTTTAACATTTGTGCGCTGCTCGTGTTTAGCTGTAATTTTCTTCTTTCCCGTTTACTGAACCCACACACATTATATATTTTTTTTTTCTTTCTTTGATAAAAACTCTTTTATATCTCCAAGTGTATATTTTTTACTGCACTATTATTGTTGTTTTTGTTTTCTCCACATGTACTTGCGCCCCAATCTCGTGAAGTTTATCTTGTTTTGAACATTTATGAGGAGTGTTTTTCGTTTGGGAGCTGCAGAACGTGTAGGAGAAATTTTTTCCTATTATCACTTATATATTATTTCTCTTTATATTTTCTTTTCACTCTAATTCACTGAATTGGTGACTACTTCCTTTATTGTTTATATATTTTAAGATTCTTTTATTTGTATGTTTGTCTGTCTATATTTGTGTGATTATGTCTTTTTTTTTGTATGAAAAATATTAAATATTAAATTGAAAAAAAAATCGCATAGTGAGGCATCGGCAGGAGGAGATGATGGAAGAGCAGCAGTAACTATTCACTATTCAGAAAGTATCTGACAAAAAATTAGTAAAGATTAAATATTCTGTACACTACGGCTGGCAGAGCAAACAGATTTTGTAAGGCATGTCACAATTTATCCTGATCTTGTGGTATTTGCTTGGCCAAAAGATTTACTGAATTTGGGAAAGAGTTGAGGGAACTTCCTTACAAGACTCCAAAACAGAAGAAATGTTTGCCTATGACACCACCTTTAATCTAGGTGATTTCTACATGTCAACGTATGTCATAAGAAATACAATTTTGAAAACAAACCCAATTTTTCCAGTAGCATCTATGATTCATGAAAGGAAGTTTCCAAAATACCATGAACTGTTCATTGGAGAACTTGTGAAATAAATCTAAAGGACATCCAAACTATTCTGTTTGTGACTGATCGTGAAAAGGGAATTCTTAATGCTGTAAAGAAAGTGGTACCATCTATTTCACTTGTTTTATGTGGAAATCACATTTCGAAAGATATTGAAAATTGAGTGAAATCTGCCAGAGGAAAAAAGAAGATATAAAGGTATTGAAGAATCATGTGGGACAGCTTAAAGATTGTGAAAGTGCAGAAGACTGGATGAACAAATATGAAGAGTTCAAAGTGCTCTGGTCACACTCTTTCACTGAATATTATGAAAATAATTTGCAGGAACACATATTCAAATTTGCAAGCCGGTTCTATACAAAGAAGTTTCCTACATTTCAAGATAAGGTGTCAATGAATGATGCAAGTGAAAGCATAAACAAAATACTGAAAAATGTTAGAGTGGAAAGCATTATCTTTGGACTGTCGTCTACTGTGTTTACTTCATTTACAATTGTTTTACGTTTATGAGTTCAAGAGGACTATAATCTTAGGATGTATACATTGAAAAAAACATTCAAGAAGTTGCAGAAAGTACAGAATGAGTACACACACTTCCCATTATACCTACCAGTTGAGAAAATTGTTGAAACGCAGACACAGACAGCAATTGCAAACTTGTGCATTGAAAACAATTTAGTTTCTCTGAATAGACAACTGCAGGTGTTTGTTGTTAAAAGTCCATTTAAAAATTAGGTACATTCTGTGTGCTTGTCATCAAAGCCGAAATGTTCCAATGTAAAAGCACTGGACTTTGTTTTCATTTAATTACAGTCCAAAAGCATCTGAAATTTTCATCCAAGATAATGTCACCTACAATCTTTTGCAAAGTGTTGGCCATATAAAAATACATTAAGGACAATGGTTCCAGGTAAGTAAAGAAAGTGGTGGAAATGGTGCACTATCCCACACCTCGGACACCATATATTTACCAGCATAATCAAAGGAAAAAACAATCCTTTTTTTTTAAGTGTGGGCTTAATGGCCAATTACATTTAAAAATATATCAAACATCTCAAGAAAAGAAAACAGTCTGTGTTGAGTGTTATAAAAAATGCCCATTTGCCTTTTCGTGAGCATGAACTACTAAGTTAGCAGAGCACCATCAGCTTTCTGTATACCCCTTGAAGCAATACTCAATTTCAACAAAAGAGTAGAAGGAATATAGTTCAGTTATACATATTTTGTTTCAGATAAAAGAAAAACATGGGACATATATAATGTCCTTTGGTAACAATTCATGACTGATCCTGCTTTCCCCATATAAAAGCTTGGTAGTCCATCAATTATTCCCATATATATAAGAATTATACCCATCTATCCATAAAAAAGGACAGATATGTTATTTGGCATGTGCAATCATGCTATTCCACCCATAATCCCCATGTAAAATAATAATTATAGCCATGTTTTCATCAGAAAAAGGTCCAATGCATTCCTTGGTATGTGTAACTGTGATATTGCACCCATAATCCCCATGTAGAAACATATTTCTAACCATATTCTTTTTTTTTTTTCCAAATGTATGTTTTATTATTTTGTCACAACAAGAAAACAAGAACTGGGTGAGGAAGGAAGTAAGGGAGATGCAAGGCATGTAACTCCACAAAGTATAGGTATACATGGAGCCCAGCGCAGTGGGCTAATACAGTATCATATAATCCACATACAGTGTCAATGAAATTACAGGAACAGAAATCATATTTCCCACCACAGCAATACACCAGATGGAAGGCTCCAAGTACATTATCGACAGACTCTCGTCCAGTCATATAGTCCGTTCGGACAGGAGACCCCAGGGACAAGTCACCGGTGAACCAAACCGTCAAAAAAAACAGTTGAAGTAGGCAATGGTGGGAATAAGTGTGGAGGCGCAGAAACCACATCACAGTAAATACAACAAAGGGAGGACAAGTAGGGTAGAGAAAGGCGTCAGACAAAAAGGAAAAAGGAGGAAAGAAACAGGTAAGAGAGACAGAAAAAAAGAGGTGGGGAGAAGTGCTCTTAAACCTCCACGAAGTGACACAGCGCCCCACCCGGCAAACAACCGCTCACACCGTCAATAGGGCCCGAACATCTGGGATTGCAATATATTCCATCCAATAATGCCACATATTCCTATACCTCTCATTTTGATCATCAGAAGACATGGCCAGTTCCTCCAATGTTCTAATATGTTCTACTTTCAAGATCCACTCCCGAAACAAAGGAGGCAGAGGATCTTTCCAGTGAAGCGGTAATTAACTAGTGACCAACTGGGCAGTATGATGCAAAAGGAACAAATCAGGTGAAAACGGTATTGGATGGTCCGTGAACCTAGGTATTTCCCTCACACCATTTGAAGGTGAAGCTGGAACGTAAATGCAGGGCGTCAAGCGTCACCATATTGATGTTCAAGATTTCAGATTTTGAATTATTAATTTTCAGATTACCCAATTTCCCATGTAGTCATGGTTGCGTGACTACAAAAAGCAAGTCGTCTGCATATCCCAGGATTTTGTGCATGATCTCTCCAATCTGTATAACCATATTCTCATCAGAACCAGGTCAAATATGTTGCTTGGCATGTGTAACCATGATATTCCGCCCATAATCCCCATTTAGAAAAACATAGTAACATAGTAACATAGTTCATAAGGTTGAAAAAAGACCAAAGTCCATCAAGTTCAACCTATATACATATTGTGTCCCTACTGTGTTGATCCAGAGGAAGGCAAAAACACCCTTATGAAGCAGATGCCAATTGCCCCATACCAGGGGGAAAATTCCTTCCCGACTCCAAATATGGCAATCAGAATAAATCCCTGGATCAACGTTCTGTCCCTATTAATCTAATATCCATAACTTGTAATATTATTGCTTTCAAGAAACACATCCAGGCTCCTTTTAAACTCTTTTATTGAGTTTACCATTACCACTTCCTCTGGCAGAGAGTTCCATAGTCTCACCGCTCTTACTGTAAAGAACCCCCGAAAACACTTATACCCATTTTCCTAATAGAAACAGGTCAAATGTGTTCCTTGTCATGTGTAACCATGATATTCCACCCATAACCCCCATGTATAAAAATATTATACCCATATTCCTTCACAAACAGGTCAAATATGTTTCTTAGCATGTGTAACCATGATATTCCACCCATAATCCCCATGTAGAAAAACACTTATACCCATATTCCTATTAGAAACGGGTGTCAGGCTCCAAGGCCTGTTCCACGAGGCTCCCTACCTGCTGTTCCTCCTGCAGCCTCCGCCGCACACTACGCGGCCGCTCCATCACGGGGTAGGCCGTGTCCCCGGCCTCCAGTTGAACGCGTGCTGCAATCCGCGTGCGCCTCCAGGTCGGTGACGGCAAAAAATAAGAAATATGCAGATCAAAGACGCGGAGCTACTCCGGTGTATCAAGTCGGTGACAACGTGTGGCTCTCCTCATCCAATCTCAAATTACCAGGTCCTGCCAAAAAGTTAAACCCCAAATATGTCGGCCCTTTTCCATCACAGTCCTGGTGGGTCCTGTTAGCTCTACCTCCGTCTTGGCGTGTTCATCCCATTTTTCACGTATCTCTCCTCTAGAAATGGTACCCAAGCTTGACTTCGGGACACCAAGCAATGCCTCCACCACCAGTTCTGGTTGACGACACCGAGGAATACGAAGTGAATCCGTCTTGGACGCTTTGAGAATCTGGTCCATTGGAAGGGTTATGGTCCGGAAGAACATTCCTGGGAACCCTTATCCAACATTCATGCTCCTGCTAAGATACAAGCCTACCATAAAGCACATCCTAGTCGACCAGCACCCGAACGTGCCGGGAGGTCGCGTGTAAGGGGGGGATCTGTCAGGCTCCAAGGCCTGCTCCATGAGGCTCCCTACCTGCTGTTCCTCCTGCAGCCTCCGCCGCACGCCACGCAGTGCTCCACCGCAGGGTAGGCCCACTTCCCCTGCCTCCAGTTTCCCCAGCTGGCACACGCCACAAGGCCGCTCCGTCGCAGGGTAGGCTGCGTCCCCGGCCTCCAGTTCCTCCGTCTGCTGAACATCCTGCTGCTGCTCCATCGCGGGGTAGGCCGCGTCCCCGGCCTCCAACTGAACACGTACCTTGATCCGCGTGCACCTCCAGGTCGGTGACGGCAAGGCAGCATGTCCTGATATCAATGGACCCTTCCTCATTGGTAGAGGCGGGGAAAGAGGCTGGCAATCCTTTTGGGGGATTGCATAGTGTAGTAGGAGAAGGCGGGAACACTCTGGAACAGCCCATATAAAAACCCTACACACCCTTCATTAGGTGCTTGAGTTTACTAGCTGGCTTTGCTCTGCTCAGACCCTATTCCTTCTGGGATTATCCTACGCTGTTTGATTTCCCGGGTGACTTTGGCATTGTTTACCGGACTTTGTGTCTCTCTCCTATCCTGACCCGGCTTGTTACCTGTTGTTGCACCTTGCTGCCTGTATTGATCCTGGTTCGCCTCCCTGACTTTAGTCTTTGACCCTTCTACTTCTCCACTCTGCTCTATGCTCCCAGCATGTCCTGACAGGGGTCAAATGTGTTCCTTGACATCTGTAACCATGATATTCCTCCCATAATCCCCATATATCAAAATATTTATAAACATATTCTTATCAGAAACAGGTTAAATATGTTACTTAGCATGTGTAACCATGATATTCCAACCATAATCCCCAAGGAGAAAAATAATTATACCCATATTCATAACAAAAATTGATCAAATATGTTATTTTACATATGTAACTGATATTCCACCCATAATCCCCATCTAGACAAACACTTATTTCTATTAGTAATGGGTCAAATGTGTTCCTTGACATGTGTAACCATGATATTCCACCCATAATCGCCATATATAAAAATATTTATGTTTAAAAAATATATTCCCAGATAGTTACAATAAAAATAAAATCAATACAATGTGGTGGTTCCACCTACATGCACCATATTTGGTACATATTTGCCCTACAAATGTTTTGACTCATTTTTCTATTATTTCTATAGAATTTACTATGATTCCATTATAAAACTGTATATATTTCAGCAAGTGAATAGCAAAACATGTGCAGCTTCTTTTTTGCAATTAAGTAGTTGCCATTTAGTATCAAGAACTACAGAAAAGAACTAATTTTGAGTTTCCATGTATGAGTGTAAAAAGTGTACTGACACCTAGTGATAGTGATGAGCATTGCAGCCAATCATCCCATCATCCCAATATGCTGTTTAGTATGTCCGCTTTAGAGGTCATTATTTTGATTATATCATACAATTTACAAAATATAAAAATGAATGAAATATAGTGAAATTGTTTGAAAAAAAGGAAATTTTCTGACTTTTACTGAACCTGAATCTTTACTAATTCTGCCCCCTATGTGGGACATAATGCAATTTTCCCAATCTAACCATATATTTTTGAAAACAAATGCTAGTATTTTAAATCCTTCCATGCACTAATTCTACCACCTGCCGTAGTCAAAGTTTGTGGTAGTAGTTTTTGGTCTTTTTTTCCCCCACACGCGTTTTGGTATGAATTTACTGATCCTAGAACACACCCCAAAATGTGTTCTGCAACTGAGTTCACCTCAGTACAGTGATACTTTCAGGCATGGGTTTGTCAGTTTGTTTAGGGAATAAAAGGCCACATTTGGGAAATGTAAATCTTTCAAACTGGCAGTGAAGGAAAACATTATTTGATCCCCTGCTGGTTTTGTACGTTTGCCCACTGACAAAGACATGATCAGTCTATAATTTTAATGGTAGGTTTATTTGAACAGTGAGACACATAATAACAACAAATAAAATCCAGAATAGCGCATTTCAAATAAATTATAAATTGATTTGTATTTTACTGTGAAATAATTATTTGATCCCCTATCAATCATCAAGATGTCTGGCCCCCAGGTGCCCTAACCAACATTAGGGTGCTCAAACATCACTCAAAGGTCACAACATGACTATCAAACAAACCCTGGTGAAAAAATGTGGACTGGGGCTTAGTTATATGCTGTGGTTTACCAGTGATTTGTTCCTTGCTGAACCTACTTCCTTCTCTACATACCTCCATTGTTGCCTGTGGCAGGATCCGCAGGGATTCAAACCTGCAACTTTGTAGATTCCAGGTGAGTCACCTATCCACTACTCCACCAGGTGGATCTTGGTTTGCTGCTTCCTTCTTCCTTCATGTTGTTCCTGCGTGCTGTTCACACACCTGCCCCTCGGTCGGTCAATTAAGGCTCAACATAAACCGGGCACTATCCTCAGTGCTAGGGTGTTGTCTTCCTGCCCTTGTACACAGAGCTACTGATTCGCTGCATCCGATCTGTCTTCTGTTTCGACTAAGATCTCGTTCTAGTGTTTGCCCCTTGGTACCGCTGATTGGAATTTGGCTTGGACTGCGACTATTCTTGGGATCATCCTTTGTACCGTGCATTGGTAAAAAAAAAATACTTTCTTGATCATTATAATAAAGACCCTAGTTTCTTGACTTTCCTCTCAATTTGAGCGGTGCATCATGTAGACTGCGTTAAAGAACTGGGTTAAAAAAGAAATAGTTAGGGTCTATAAACTAAAACCTGTCAAGGGGTATCACCTACACGTTTGTTTTTCCTATATAATAATTGTAACCCTGGTATCTATATACCTCCAGTTACCATAGATACAGACTTCCTGGGCAGAGAGTGATCACTGGAGCACTAGGCATGACTTGGGGCCAATAGGAAGTGAGGTCCTTCCCCCAGACTGCCTGGGGAGTAGAGAGAGAGAGACTGGAGGTGGCTGAGCTGGGGAAAAAGGAAGGGTGACTTGGTCTCTACAGAAAAGCACCCCAAGAGATCTCTGTACCTTCCCTGTTGCTGAGGATCCCACAAGTCTCTGCTATGAAAAGCTGATTAATTCTAGTGATGGGAAGTTCGGATCATTAAAGTGAATCGGATCATTTCGATTCGTTCACTGAAATGCTCCGATTCATGATCCGGATCTTCCGATCACTCAGTGTGCCTGCACGGAGTTACTGTTTTCCAGTCAGGGGAATCTAAATCCTGGGGGCAGTGTGAACATTATTAATGTATTTATTTATAAAAGTATGGTATCAACAACTTTACATTCTTTACAACTTACATTCTTTTTTATATATATATATATCAATCTTTACTAATATTTTTCAATAGAAAAATAAATTATAAACAAGTAGCAAAAACATTCAGTCAACAATCAATTCACAGTATTGAAACAGAATGGGTTGATAGAAGTATTGTCACATACTAATGAATATACACAACGTAATCCATTTGCATAATTTCCATTTCAATTACTAACAATTATAACAATCATACGTGGAAGAGATTCGAAGGGCGGAAGGGAATATAATATAGATTCACTAAAAGAGTAAAGAAGGGGTCATGGAGATATTACAATAACATTTTTACAATGCACAGGAATCATAAGCCAATAAGTAGAAGCCACCTATGCCAAATCATTTTATATTTCTCATCTGCATTGGAACTTTTTAAAAAAAATCTTTCAGCGGAACATTGTTGGTTGATCTGGATTTTAATCTCAGACCATGTAGGGAGAATCGAATTTCTCCAAATCCAAATAACATTAAAAAAAGATTAGTTAGATGATTTTTGATCTGAGTTAATCCTGAGCATTCCCACCAAATATGTTTGTGTGTACCAATCTCAATATGACATCGCCAACAAAGAGCACTTATAGATGGTTGAAATTTAGCAAGGCGGGATGGAACCATATACCATCTATGCATAAGTTTGTAAAAATGTTCATGGAGGTTCAAACAATGAGACGCTTTTCGGGTAACTTGCCAAGCTTTGTTCCAATTAGATACAGATATGGATAAATCAAAATCTTTCTCCCATTGTTTTTGTGCCCTACTCTTCTCATAGTTTTTAGTAACCTTAAAAATTTTCAGAATTTTAGATATTAGGTTCTTAGAGGTACTAGAAGTTACAAATTTAAACCAGGGAGTAGACTCAACTTGCAAATGAATAGCAAAAAAAATGCTTGAGTCGAATATACTTAAAAATATCTTTAGCTGGTATATCATATTTTTAATCAGAGAGGGGAAAGGGGCCAGTTGAGATCCGATAAAGAGATCTCCTATCTTTTGCCCACCCAATTGTCTCCAGATTTCCAACGAGAGATCGGGGATGAAAAAGGAAAGGACATCAGTCGGACAACACTTAGTGAATGTGATCCCATTTTCCAAACGCTTCTTAATTTTAAAAAAAGTAGAAAGGACGTCATTAATAATAAGGCTGGAAGTTTTTTCTTTTTAAATTGAGTTTGCGGCATCCAAAAAAATAGGAACGGATCAGATTTTTTACACACATAGTTCTCTATATCGTACCAACCTGGAACATTTTTCTCCTTTGTCAAGTTCCAGGCTAACATGAAAAATATTTGTGCAGCTTCGTATAACTCGTTTAAATCCGGGTAGCCAAGGCCACCCAAATCGGTACTCCTTTTAAGGAGATCTGTTGGAAGTCTGGTCAATTTGGCTGCCCATACAAAACGCGATAATAAATTATCCCAGTCTGTTATAATCTGTTTAGGAACTTGATAGGGGATTAATCTGAAGAGATAAAGGATTTTTGGCACGATGTAGGCCTTAAAAATGTTTATACGCCCCATCCAAGAAGTCTCTAGTTTAGCCCAATTCAGGAACTGATGTTTAACATCAGAATAAAGTTTTTTATGATTAAGAGTAGATATTTCATCAAGGACTACGCCAATTTTAATCCCCAGGTACTCAATCTGCATCAGCCAAGAGTCAAATTGAACCCATGATTGAATTTGATCTTTCTGAGAGTTTGGTAGATAAAATGAGACTAATTGGGTTTTAGAAAGATTCAATTTATAATTAGAATAATTTCCAAAATTCAATACTCCTTCTAACAAACTAGGAATAGAAATCAACGGTGAAGAGAGTGTTAAGAAGATGTCATCGGCATACAAAGTAATCCGATATTCAAAATCACCAATTTTTATGCCTGTAATATTTCTAGAGCATCTAATTCAAGAGATTCAATTGATAAGGCATAAAGCATAGGAGCCAGTGGACATCCTTGTCGAGTGCCATTCCTAATAGAAAAATAATCTGAATCTAGTGCAGGGCCTTTAATTTTGGCCGTGGGAACTGTATAAAGAGCCATAGTTAAATTATAAAAGGGCCCATATATACCGAAAGCACGAAGAGATGCAGCCAAAAATCTCCAATTCACCCTATCAAATGCTTTTTGAGCATCAAGGGCCATTAAAACTGAAGAGATTTTATTTTTATGAATAAATTCAATTAAATTAAAAATTCTACGCGTGTTTTCGTCCCCAGCTCTACCAGGCATGAAGCCAGTTTGATCAGGGTGAATAAGGTCTCTAATCACGCGGGCCAGTCTCAAAGCTATTTTAGAATATATCTTAACGTCGATATTGATAAGAGAGATTGGTCTATAATTAGAGACTATTGAGGGATCCTTGCCTGGCTTTGGAATAGGTGAAATGCTAGCTGCTAGCATTTCCCTAGGAAATTCTTCACCTGAACCGACTAATCCTTGAAATAAATATTATAATACAATAAATAACTTTTCCACTAAATGATTTCAGGGCCTTGAACGTTTTGTCCCCTGAAGTCCCTACAACTTCAAGAGGGCATTTTATCTCTGGATAAATATAAATTAAATAATTCCTACTGTAAGTTAAATGCCAGGATTGTTAGCAATCACACTCCTATCATGCCAAGTCAGCCAGTACATGCTGGTACAGGGTGGCTGTAAGTGATGTGCAGACCCCATACTGCTGGCAGCATCAATACACAAGGGGGGCAGCTAGCTAGGTTTCAGCATGTACTGGCTGACTTGGCATGATAGGAGTGTTATTGCTAACAGCAATCACAGTCCCCTCATGCCTAGGTTCCAGCACTTACACATCCATGCTATCACACACACATTCATTCATTCATATACTCATTCATTCACAGATTAATTCCCTCAATCACGCATACTCATTCAAACACCCTCCCCACCCCCTTACCTGCACTGCAGCTCCTCGATGCCGCTCCCAGACTTCAGCAGAGGGCGTGGCCTCCCTCTGCTTTCTCTGCTAGCTTCCGCTTCCTCTACACAGTACAGAAGACCCTCCCACAGGTAAGTAGCAGGGCTCGAGGTGCGGCCCGCGTAAGATCGGTTGCACTGGCTGCCGATCTTACGCGGGCCGCACCCTTTCTCTCCTCCGTATTAAAATAATAATAATAAAAAAAAAAGACGGGATTTAAAGTCGCATTGCGACTTTATTCCAAATTCGGCAGGGGGGCAACGGGGGGGGCAAGGATTAACCTGGGGGGGCAATTGCCCCCCTGTAGCGACGCCACTGAATAGGGGAGATCACTGGATTGAAAATTTGATAGAATAAGACTGAATAGCCATCAGGGCCTGGGGCTTTCCCCTGTTTAAGTTCCTGAATTACTTTAGAGATCTCTTGTAACGTAAACGGTTGGTTTAACTCTGTCATTTTTTATTCTGTGATTTTTGGAAGAGATAATAACTCTAAAAATTGAGTCATATCCAGAGAGGAAGTTGTAGATTCGGGTAGATTATATAAGGATTCATAATAGTCTTTAAAGGCATTGCCTATTTGTCTAGGTGATATACAGGTTTCCCCTTTATAGATAATTTTTTTAATTCTAGATTGCGAATTTTGTACTTTAAGTCACACTCTGTTATTATTGGTATACCAACGCGCTTTCAGTCGCTCCATCATTAATTCAGATTTATCTTTAAGTTTAGTCAATATTAATTTCTGGATATTCTCTATCTGCATGCGAAGGTCCATAGAGGGATTATATTTATTTTGTCTCTCGAGTAAAGCTAACGCGATATAAAGATCTACCAGTTTTTTCCTCTCTTATTTTTTTCCCAGGTCCCTTTTTTTATTAAATAACCTCTCAGAAAACATTTGAGAGTGCACCAAAGATTCAGATCTGAGGTCTCAGCATTATCATTTTAATACAAAAATAGTTTTGCCTGTTCTAACAACTCCGCCCTATCAGCTTCACTTTTTATGATAGCTTCATTAAGGGTCCACCTGTTTCTCATGTTAAAATGAGGATTATCATTCAGTGAGATGAAGATTGGAGCATGGTCGGACCATATAATATTTCCTACCGAGGAATTAATACAATAGTCCAAGTTACAGCTCCGCATGAAAAAGAAATCTATCCGTGAATAAGAATTATGTGCCTTAGAAAACAAAGAATAATCTCTTTCATTTGGGTGTTGAATCCTCCAAACATCATAAAGATCATATTTAGACAGACACGCAGAAAATGCCTCAGCTTTAGATTTCAAACATGGTTCTGTTTTACGTCTCTTAGAGGTTCTAGTATCCAACTCTGTATCTAGAATACAATTCATATCGCCTGCCATAATTAATATCCCTTTGGAGACTTTCTCTATTGTATCCATTGATTTATTTAAAAATCTAGTCGATGCTTCTGATGGAGCGTATAAACTAACGAGCGTATATACGATGTCATTTATACTACAAATAAGTATAATCCTCCTGCCCTCTTGATCGATATGGTGAAAAATATATTCAAATTTATTTTTGGATGCAATCACTATAGCCACACCTCTTTTTTTTATCTGAAAAAGAGGAAGAATACACCTCACGGTATTTACAAAATTTCCAAACTAAATCGCCCTTAACTCCTTTCCAATGTGTCTCTTGAATGAATGCGACATCTATCCTATCCTTAATTAGCGTCTCATATAAAAAGATCTTTTATAGGGAGAATTTAATCCCTGTGCATTAATAGACAAAAATGTAAGTGGCATCGAAATAGGATACCTCCATGCCACCTTCCAGATATTTTCCCTTCATACGAACCTCTAGCACAAAGGCTTCACTCCACAAACAAACACAGCCACATAAAGCAATCAACCTCTTCATGCCATGTCGGGAAAACAATTTCTCGATCATTGGCATAAAAAAAACTTCCTGAACCATCTAGGAAAAAGAAAATAAGGGGTTCAAATCGACGGACCGGTGGGCAGAGAGAGAGCGAAAGAAAGAAGAAGAGAGAGAAAAATATATATATATATATATATAATATATGAAAAAGGAGAACCGAAACAGCGTAGGGGAAGTGGAGGACAATATGGGTAAGGAGCACATTGCTCTCAGGATACTGTTCTGATTATTGGAATTACCTGTATATTTATTATTGATGTCGATAGTGCTCTATATATTTGCTAAATTTAAAGGTGCACTCCACAGTGAGTAATATTAACCATGCACTTTTTGATGTTTATAGAATTGATAGGTGCACTCTATATAGAGTAAGATACAACTATATTTGAATGACCTAGCACTTTATGATTCTTTAGATGATTTACATGCACTTGAGACACTTTATATATACATAGCCATATTTCCTCTATATGCTCTGATTATCTTCCTAAAAACCTCTGTTGTCTATATGATGAAATACTCTATATGTTTTTTATTAATAAGTTTTTGTGCAATAAAATAATATATTTTATATAAGAGCTTGTGTAGAACTCTTTTCTTACAAGGTGTATAAATATGTATGTTTATGTATAAATATATGTGTGTAGTGTATACCCATGATATAAGTAAAAGTTTAGGGATAGCCTCGATCATGTGTAAATTATTTAGACATAGCAGTCTCATTCTCAAGATACAAATATTTAGTAATATCTTTCTTTTAATATCTAGCCGTGTATTCATCAAATTTATATATAGAGTATATACATTCCAATGTATTTTAAAATTATAATCATTCATATGTGTAAAAAAAAATTCCCATAATGCTAGATACAAATAGAATTGTATCAGTAATTATGTACATATAATTATATATTATATAGTACTTAAACTCAGTGATCCTTAAGTTAGGTAAGATTCATTCAATTTTCGTGTGAGAGTAAGCCTTCTCCTTTTAACCATGTGTGAATTATGTGATATTTGGTAATTACAAAAAAAAAAAACGTAAAATAAATAATTTATGTATGTTTATGTATAAATATATGTATGTAGTATATGCCCATGTTATAAATAAGAGTTTAGGGGTAACCCTTTCCCTTTCAATCATGTATAAATTATTTGGACATATCAGTCTCATTCTCAGAATACAAATATTTGGTAATGTCTTTTAATATGTAACCGTGTATTCATCAAATTTATATATAAAATAGGTGTTTTAATTCCAATGTGTTTTATGATTAAGGTAATTCATGTGCATAAAAAATCCCATGATATTGGATACAAATAGGATTGTATCAGTGATTGTGTACGTATAATTGTATACTATATAGTGATTAATCTTATCATATATGTGTAAAAAAACAAAAAAAAAACATATGAGACGATGACCACAACCCTAAATTCCAATAGATTTGATCATTTAAATACCCAATATTCGTATCGAGAGAAAAAAAAAAAATAAATAAATAAATAAATTTAAGTGAAAGAAGAAGATTAGGGATTGAAATTAGTTAATTTCCACTCAGATAAATATTCTTTAGCTTGTATACAATCGTTGCAAACATAGTTTCTTCCCTTATATGCAATTCGTAGTTTTGTAGGAAAACCCCAGGAGTAGGTAATATTATTCTCTCGAAGACAAGTAGTAATATTTAGAAATTTCTTTCTATGCAATCTAGTTGCACGTGAAAGGTCTGGGAATGTTAGAAGAGAAGCATATTTATCTGATTTAGTAGGATTTTTTCTCATTTCTTTAGTCAGAATATCCTTTATCCGATAGTCATTAAAGCAAACCATCACGTCTCTTGGGGAATTGCTTTCGATCCAAGAGGGCGGAAAAGCAAGTCTATACGATCTTCCAATTGGTGCAGAGCCTAATTTATCACAATCCACATATGTAGATAAGAGATCCTTTAAATAAGCATCTAAGTCTTTAACGTCCTCTGGAATCCCACGAACTTTCAAATTTTGTCTGCGCGATCTGTCCTCAAATTCTGCTAACTTTAGATCATGTTTTGTAAATTCTGTCTTGAGGTATTCGTTTTGGAGAGATAACTCTTTACATTTAAATTGAAGAGACGTAATTTCCTTGGATTGTGAAGCTAATGATGTTTTCAGGTGGATGATTTCATCTTTATAATCCTTGAGATGTTGATCCAGATCAGCCTTAATTCTGTTATATAAAGAATCTAAGGCAATAGTTAAGTTGGCATTTGTAATATATTCCAACGAATTACTAATACTGGTTTCATAAAACGGTTCTGGCGATGATTTAGATGAAATAATAGATGTATCAGTATAACTTTTTGGAGAATAATAAGCACTGATTGACAGAGGTTTCTTTGATTTAGCAGAAGCTTTGAGTTTCTCATCCTTATCTCCTTTAGTGGTCTTATCTCCTTTAGGAGGCATTTTAAATTCTGTTCAGTTAAATTAATTATAAATTTCAACAGTCCCAATAATATCAAAAATTTAGAATTAAATTAAATAAATAAATAAATATATGGCTTTTTCAATGAATTTTCAGACATGATCCTAAGTAGCAGTCCAGACTAAGAAAAAATCATTATACGAATCTTCTTCTTTCAATCTTTCAATTAATATATAAAAGTTCATTAAAGTTCATTAAATCCGTAGATGAAAAAGTGTTGAAGTGCAAAAGATCATTATATTAAAAATTAAATAAATAAATAAATATATTTATCCAATTAATTTTCAAGCATGATCCTGAGTAGGAGTCCAGACTAAGAAAAAAAAGTCAATATCCGAGATGTTGATCCAGATCAGCCTTAATTCTGTTATATAAAGAATCTAAGGCAATAGTTAAGTTGGCATTTGTAATATATTCCAACGAATTACTAATACTGGTTTCATAAAACGGTTCTGGCGATGATTTAGATGAAATAATAGATGTATCAGTATAACTTTTTGGAGAATAATAAGCACTGATTGACGGAGGTTTCTTTGATTTAGCAGAAGCTTTGAGTTTCTCATCCTTATCTCCTTTAGTGGTCTTATCTCCTTTAGGAGGCATTTTAAATTCTGTTCAGTTAAATTAATTATAAATTTCAACAGTCCCAATAATATCAAAAATTTAGAATTAAATTAAATAAATAAATAAATATATGGCTTTTTCAATGAATTTTCAGACATGATCCTAAGTAGCAGTCCAGACTAAGAAAAAATCATTATACGAATCTTCTTCTTTCAATCTTTCAATTAATATATAAAAGTTCATTAAAGTTCATTAAATCCGTAGATGAAAAAGTGTCGAAGTGCAAAAGATCATTATATTAAAAATTAAATAAATAAATAAATATATTTATCCAATTAATTTTCAAGCATGATCCTGAGTAGGAGTCCAGACTAAGAAAAAAAAGTCAATATCCGAATCTTCTTTCACTTAATATGTAAAATTCATTAGAGTTCATTAAGTCCGTAAATGAGAAGGTGCCGCAGTGCTAAAGAGCGTTATATTGAGATTACATAAATAAATAGATATATAGCTTTATCCAATGAATTTTCAAGCATGATCCCGAGTAGCAGCCCAAAAAAAAAAATCAATATCCGAATCTTGTTATTTCAATTAATATATAGAGTTCATTAAAGTTCATTAAATCCGTAGATGAAAAAGTGCAAGAGTGCTAAAAATCGTTATGGGTGCAATAGAGCTAAAGTGCAAAAAGTACTAAGGATCCTTATGCGGGTACATGGTGCCAAGCTGAAATAATCATGTTACTCCGAGTTAATCACTGAGACAGCCGCTCACTTGTTCGTTCTCTATTCGTCACTCACCACATGCGGCATGGCTGTATCTTTACTCTCTTTAGGCTTTACTCGGCGGTCTTAAAAAAAAAAAAAGAACTGTCGCGGCAAGCCGCCCTCATAATAGCAGCCACACAAACTTCAGCTGCACGATCTTCAGCTGCAAAGGAACCGCAGCACGTGAAATGAGGGCGGTCAAAAAGCCAGAATCTGCAACCGAGCCAAGCGTCAGGGATACCGAGACCCCCCCGCACAGAAAGCACCGGCAGCCCACACTCAGGTCAGCACCGGAACCAGCATTGGAATCAGCACCATTAGAATCAGCACCATTCTCTTCACGGCAAGCTCTCTGCTCCACACATCGGCCCGCAGACCCGCCCCAAACACGCGTACTACGTGGCTACGTCATCACCCCCCCGACAACTTTACATTCTTTGTGTTTGAGTTATATATGTGTCCTAGCACACTACGCTCTAATTCCCTGGAGTAATTACTAGGTGGAGGCACTGCCAAACGGTCATATTAACCCCTAACTCTCCACTATGCAGAGGCCACGATCTCCTGTAGGCGCCAGCCAGGGTGTACACACTATGATGGATGTCAGGCCCAAAGTAAAAAGTGTTACATAATCATACTTGGCAATTGTGGGCCCTGGGTACCTGGAGCCTACCCTTGTGGAACGCGACCAAAACTGCCAATTGGTCCTGCTGATGTCGGGGGCGTTCCTGCTGACATCACATGAAACACCCCATTTAAAGGGAAAATGCTGTTATACTGTCAAGGTGTTCCTTATCTGCCCTAAGAAAAAAAAAGATAACTACATTGGTAGTTATGATACTTTCTAAACTCTTTGCTGTACTTTGCATTTAGTTTGGTTGTGTACAGTGTTGTAATGGAAACCCTGTCTTAACTCATTAGCATACCTCTCAGTTTCCTCCTCCTTGCCTCACCGAGGGAGGGGGCATGGGTGTGTGTGGCGAGTCCCGCTGTTTGCTGCAACAGCGTCTGATCGCCATCTTTTCCACATGTGCCATCACTCCCCGCGCCCACGTGGGGAGCTGTGGAGAGCAAAGGAGAGGTGGTGCTGATGTCAGGGGACGGGGCCTCATTCCGTGACGATGACGCCCCCTTCTTCAGCTTCAATAGAGGCAGGGTGTACGGGGATGAAGCTTGTGACATCATGAGTGATGTCAGGCTGGACAGCCCTTATAAATACTCAAACAGCCCTAATGCTCAGTAATTTTGACATACCTAGTGACTGTCGGCGTGTTCCCTTTAGTGTTTCCTTTAGTGTTTCCTTTAGTGTTTCCTTTAGTCTTTCCTTTAGTGTTTCCTTTAGCGTTCCCTTTAGTGTTCCCTTTCGTGCCCCCTCCTCCCCATTCTCGGATCTGCTTTAGTGCTTGACCTGATTAACCCTTTGCCTGCAGTCTACTGTGTGACCCAGATTTTACCTGATTAACCCTTTGCTTGCTGCCTGCCTCTGGGGCCTTGGATTGTACCTGATTAACCCCTTGCCTGCTGACTGCCTCTATGACCCGGATTGTACCCGATTAAACCCTTGCCCACTGCCTACCTTGTGACCTGGATTGTACCTGATTAACCCTTTCCTTGCTGCCTGCCTCTGTGACCCCGCATTATACCTGATTAACCCTTTGCTTGCTGCCTGCCTCTGTGACCCTGGACTGTACCTGATTAACCCTTTGCTTGCTGCCTACCTTTGTGACCTTGGATTATACCTGACTACTCTTTTGCTTGCAGCCTACCTCTGCGACAGGGGCGGGCTGGGCCGGGGGGCAATTGCCCTGAATCCGTGCCGGACGGACGGCAGGCAGACAAACATTCAAAGCAGCCGCAAAGGTCAAAACTAAGCGCCTGCGAGCGGGATTTAATGTGGCCGTCGTGCCAGTAGCGTACCTGGCAGGGGGCGGTCTGCCCCGGGTGCTGCTCATCTGAGGAGTGCCAGCATGCCTCCAGAAACAATGCGCGTGGCTGTGCGTCAGGACTTGATGTCAAATACGGGCGCACAACACTGAAGCCACACTGCACCGGAAGGACAGGACACATAAGAAGAAGAAGAAGAGGAAGAACATTCCTATCAGGCCCAGATTCCAGCATGTACTGGCTGCCTAGGCATGATGGGAGTGTGATTGCTGTTATCAATTATATTTTTTTTGGTGTGTTAACACTTTTATTAAAAGTAAATTACACACCAAAATTGGACAGAAATATTTAATAACAGTATTAATATATATATATATATATATATATATATATATATATATAATTGCTAACAGCAATATGATCCCTCACATCCAGTCCCTCACCAAATCCTGCCGCCTCCACCTGAAAAACATCTCCCGAATTCACCCTTTCTTCACGCAAGATGTCACCAAGTTACTAATCCACTCCCTTGTGATATCCCATCTGGATTATTGCAACTCCCTACTAACCGGTCTCCCCCTCTCCCGCCTTCCACCGCTTCAATCTATCCTCAACAGTGCAGCTAGATTAATTTTTCTCTGCCGCATATTGTTAGAGAAATTCCTAACAAACCTTTTGATCTAATCTATCTTGATCATATTGGTCCACTGCCACCTTCTCATGGTTACCTATATGTGTTAGTATGTGTATATGCAAATTCTAACACCACGCTTAGTTGTCTCAATTCTTTGGTAGATGCTGGGAAACCAAAGACCTTACACTCGGTGGTCCGGCTTTCACAGCTTTAGGTATTAAATGGGAATTCAGCTCCCCTTACCATCCTCAAAGTAGTGGGGTCGTGGAAAGGAAAAATAAAAATATGCCGAAATAAAATGACTCCTAACCAAGCTGTTGTATTCTCGTCCCACACAGTGGTACCCATTGTTACCTTTGGTACAATAAGGTATTAACAATATTTCAATATTCAAATTCAGGTAAAACGCCTTTTGAATTGATGCTGTTTCTATTATTAGCCACAATTCCAAAATAATGCCCCAGCGGGATCAAAAAATACCCTTATTATAACCCCACCCTAAAACATAACTTTTATTAATATGTTTATTAAAAGGTATAACCAAAAAAAGATTTTTAAAAACACCAGTGTCACCAGTCCTACCATAAAAGGTATACGTCACAGTAACATAAGCTGTGTAACACTAATATTATATCGTACATACTGTTGATGGCTGCAGTCCTAACAACAGAAATAATTCAATTATGACCAGTGACAGAGGCTAATTAAAAACTCAAGTAGCCCCCCTGACATGTTTCGCCATTAGCCCAGACCTCTGATGAAGCTCTGAGGAGCGAAACATGTCAGGGGGGCTACTTAGATCTGCTGCAATGTCAGATGTTACTGTTTTAGCAGAAGAACTAAGAGCTTTAATGGTACTTAATAAGTTAACAGCTATGAGGTTAACCCTTCAAGGGGAACAACTTGATACCACATTATTAAATGTGAAATGGATTAAAAAACAATTAGGCTTGAGCGAAACGCAGGGTATTATCGAACTTAAGCATAGACAAATGAGAAATCCTGATGATAGTCAATTGGAATTGTTTTTGTACAATGAATTGATTATCCCTGGTGATGTTTATACTACTAACTAGGAAATTGATAACTTTGGACATTTGACTGATACTGCTGATGATTTAGCAAATTAAACAGCCATATGATTATATTTCCTATAAATGTGAAGAACAATATTATCTAAAGGTTATCCAAAGAAATAGTCCGCACAGGGCGCCTGAAAATCATTGTGGTCTGGAATGGGAAAAGCTATTTCTTCTATAGGAGAAGGATTAGGAAAAATGTGAAATGGTATATTCAGTAGCATTGGTAACACATTCAGTATTTTTGGGTACTTAAAACCACTGTTAATATTTAGATTGTTTTCATTTGGTGTTATATGGCGATTATTTTCTCTTTTGTCTAAAGGTAAACAAGTCCGAACAAGATAAATGCTGTGGCACATTACAAATAATCTTAACATACCTGTTTTAACTTCCAGGATATTATTTGATGTGTGGACACTTTTCCAGTTGTTAATGAATGTTAAAAGGAATCAAGATGTAGAAATGTATGAACTGTCTTTCCATTGCAAGAAATGTAACACCATAATAAGTGACGTGAATAATTCTTATGTGTTTGATAATTTTGTAGGACTAGTTGGAATACCCATAATATCACAGAAATATTGGGACATTCTTTGGAATCATTATAGTTACTGCAATGAAACATCCTCACAACAAACAGAATCACAAATCCTCCCACAGAATCCCAGGCAGATGGAATCTCAAGGTTTAAGGGACAATGATGTACTCATATCTACAACAAATACGGATGTCTCCAACAGTGAAACAGATACAGAGTCCAGCGAATATCAAAGATTTTCTGCATCACCTCCCGTTACAGCCAGAGGGGCCGTATTCGACTCTGACACCGAGGGGAACTTTACTTTCGAGGAATCTCGAGACCAATTATATTTTTTGGCATCTCATAGGTTCTAATCCATCCTTCAATGTGTCTAAGGTTCTAATCCATCCTTCAATGTGTCAATAGAGAAAAACACATTTTCCAATTGACATTACAAACTAATGTCCTCATGTACTTTGTTACATCTGTATTCATAATCTTATGTATTTCAGTTGGGTGATTTTTATCAGTTACAAAGTTCTCATGAAAATGTAACTTGTGATCATGTATGGTGGCCACATTGTAAAAGTTTTGTGTTTCATTATGTGCATTTAATTGCAGAAACACCTTTTCCGCCAATAGATTCAGAATGTGGTGATTCTAATTTTGTTTCTAAGTTAATGCTATTAGCTGGACCGAGTAATCACAATTTTGATCCTTCTGCCGAGCTAAAGGAGAGGGACTGTTACAGGCCTCAGTAGAAGTTAAGGTTAAGGATTTAACTATGCAGAACTAGTATTTTCTGTCACATAAGATGTTTTTTTATGTTTTAAGATTAGAATGTTTTTGCTATTTTGTTTAAAAAATGATCAACAGCTTGGCCTTGGTAGTCATTTTCCTCTCCTGATTCTCTCCTGATTTTTTCTGACCATATAGTTACACCTTATATACATGCAGATCTTTGTTTCTTATGGGGGGCAGACGAGAGACAGAAGCTAGACTTCATATCGAGACTGACTGATATGTTTATTCTTATTTTTTATGCATATTTTTAATAGTTTTAATAAGCATTCTACAGTATGTTACACTCTGCTTAATTTTGGATTTATGGAATTTTGTTTGATGTTTAATAAATATGTAATTACTATATTGAATTCTCAGTCCTTTCTTATAATTGTGGTCACAATTTCATATATTGAATCTGAGACCTATCCACATGTATAAAATTGAGATTTGGTAACTTATCACTTAGGGTGGAGAACAACATTACATGAGAGGAAAGGTGTGAACCCATCACAAGCCCACTTTTGATTGGTTCTACAGCAGTTTTTAACTGCTTGAGTTACCAAACTTACAGCATTTGACCTGGAAGCACCCTGGACTTTCAGGTCAGTGCAGTGGCGTCGGCAGGGGGGGGCCAGAGGGGGCCATGGCCCCCCCTACATTATGCTGTGCCCCCCAGTGTGCCCCCCCAATTGAAATGCGATGCCGCTTTGACCCGGCCCACCGCCGGGAGACCGGGACATTTCCCGGTGTGCCGGCAGATTGAGCTGAAATTGTAGCCGATGCGGCTGACAGTTTCAAAGCGGTTTTAAAACCGAAGCGGTTTTAAAACCGAAGCGGTTTTACAGCCGCTTTGAAACTATCAGCCGCATCGGCTGCAATTTCAGCTCAGACAGTTTCAAAGCGGTTGTAAAACCGAAGCGGTTTTAAAACCGAAGAGGTTTTACAGCCGCTTTGAAACTGTCTGAGCTGAAATTGCAGCCGATGCGGCTGACAGTTTCAAAGCGGTTTTAAAACCGCTTCGGTTTTAAAACCGCACTGAAACTGTCAGCAGCCGGCCGTTTAATGGCTTGCCAATCGCTGAGGCTCTTCGTCCCGCCCCTTTGAAGATGCACCGTGATGCTCAAGGGGGCGGGCACTTTCGGAACAGATCCTCTATGACAGGGAGCACGCGGTAGGAGAGCAAGAGCAGCGGTGTTAAGGCGGAAAAACGAAGACTTCAAAAAAGTAATTATTTCATTTAAAAAAAATAGTTGAGGGTCTTCAAATGTCATTTGAAATTAAAAGGAGAACCCCCATTAAATATGTTTGGGTTAAAAATGCCATTATTTAATATTTGTGTTATTTGCTCTAAGTCAGAGCAAGGAGCAGTGCACTAGAGCAAGTACACCAGATCTCACTGGAGGTGGCACATAACAAGGGGGGGGGCTGCCTTGGGAAAATAAAATACATAAAGATGGTGGCTGGCAGGCTGGGGACATAATTACACATCATGGGGGGTTAATACACATTTGTATGGGGGCCATTATAATAACCATTACAAGGGGTTGGTGCATCAATACACAAGGGAGGGGGGCAGGCTTGGGGCATCAAATAAATCAATACACAAAAGAGGGGGGCTGGCTGGGGGCATCAAATAAATCAATACACAAGGGAGGGGGGCTGGCTGGGGGCATCAAATAAATCAATACACAAGGGTGTATAGCAAAAATGCACAAAGGAGGGTGGCTGGGGGGGCACAAATACACAAACAGAGCAATGTGGAAAGCATTTTTATACTAGTAGTAGTATATACTTAATAATATTAGTAGGTTATCCCATCCTGGTGTGGGGGTCCATGTGGCAGCAGAGCCTGCCCTGGGGTGTGTATTTGGGTGTCAGTGTGGCAGAGCCTGTCCTGATATGAGTTTGGTCATCTGTTTCCTGGCACTTTACTTGCTGTAGAGGGTTAAATAGAACTTTGTAATTTTTATTTATCCAGATTTTGTGGTCACTTCAGAGGACAAAACTTTCTAGGCCTAGAAATCAGTGAGAGGAAAAGTAAAGGTTTTGTGTTATTTACTCTTATTTCAGTCTGAATATATTATTAAAAAGGAAACTTAGATGTTGGTTCAGAGTTTGTGAAACTCAGTTCTTGATTTCATAATACAGGACACTATTCCCCTTCGGTTTCACAGGCCTTCTCAGACCAAGTGCTACTCAGCTTAGTTATATGCAGCTGTATGCATTGTGTTATCTGTAATGAGGTGTTCATTTGTTCATTTGGTGACGCAGCGCTAAGATGGTTGTAATGCATTAATGCATTAATATTGTTAAGAATAATGCTATCACTGTTTTGTTGCGCTGAATAAAACTGGACTTTTTCATCTAAAATTTTTTGCAGTAGCAAATGTTTGATTCCATTATGTCTAATCTTAATTTATTTGGGCCTTTTAACTTTTTTGATTTCTGGGATTTTAATAATGTGATAAAAATGATTTATAGTTGTTTGGATGTCAAATAGTGTGTATAATTCTGTTGATCTGTATCGGCTATGTTTCCATACATTATTTATGTATACATGCAAATACAGGTTTTTTTTGTCTAATTCAGTTGCATGTGTTGTTTCCATGTGTTGTTTATTTGATCTATACCTGAACTACAGGGTGTAAGTAAAAGAGCGGTATGGTTTAGTGAATGAGGGGACAAAGGGACTCTGGGGATGATTACAGGAGAGAGGACCTCTCACTGTCACGGTGCAGGACTGACTCTCACTGTCTTCTCCCGATCTGCAGTCAGTGTGGCAAATATATTTTTTTCGGTGTGGTAGGGGAGGGAGTGATTGCATGCAAGGGAGCGCTGAGCAGGACCCAAGGAAATGCTTGGGTAGGGTCCAATTTTTTCACTATAAAATATATTGGCAACAGGGTCTAATGTTTATATATATGTATATATATGTATTGGCAGCAGGGGCTAATATTTATTTATATATTGGCAGCAGGGTCTAATATTTATATATTGACAGCAGGGTTTAATATTTATATATATTGGCAGCAGGGGCTAATATTAATATATATCGGAAGCCGGGACTAATAATATATACCGGCAGCAGGGTCTAATATTAATATATATCAGCAGCAGGAGCTAATATTAATATATATCGGAAGCAGGGTGTAATAAGTGCATATTATGTAGTTAAAAATGCACGTCTAACGTGTATATATATATATATATATATATATAGTGTATATGTACCATTTTATAATTGGCCCCCCTACTTTGGTCCCTGGCCCCCCATGTGCCCCCCCTAAATATGAAAGCTGGAGACGCCACTGGGTCAGTGCTGTTATTTTTTTTAAAGTTTATTTTTACAACAATGATACAGTATAGTTCATCCATAAAATAATAATTATCAATGCACTTAATTATTCCTCGATCAAAAAAAAAAATACAGTGGATACACAAGTGCGTAAACAAACTATTAAGTTAAATATTGCATGGTCCTGCATAAAGCCATGGCAAACATTCATACCCATCCATTCAACCCATACTTACCTTCATTGGAGCTCGAATCACTTATACTTATATTGATTAATTTTTGTCATGTTAAATTATTATTTAATAGGGCATTTCTCCATTCAATGCTTCCAGATTTTAAGAAATTTAGTATATCTCAGTTGTGCTTGGAAGAAGCCATGTTCCATTAAGCATCGATGTTTTATTTGATTTATAGTATTCTCTATTCTGTATTTTTATTGACTCCTGTTGTTGCCATTTCCTAGCAATAATCACTTCCATAGCCAGGAGACATTGTATCGCCAGGGCTCTTTTATTAAATGGAATAGTGCCTAAGTCTAAATGGAATAGTGCCCTTTCCGGACTTTGTAATATATTAATATTTATAAGCTCTGAAATAATACTAAACAATTCATTCCAAGCTCGCCCAATCATGGTTATATCTCCAACATAGGGATGAAGCTCCCTGATTAAACTTAACTAACTTAACTGGAACTAAATACCATCGTAGCATAATTTTATAATGTAATTCTACCATATTTAAACAATGGGAGGCTTTGTTAACTTCCAATAGGCTAGTTATCCACTGATTTCGATCTATTTCGACACTAAGATCTTTTTGCCAGGAATCTAAAGCTATTGTGCTAATTGGATTTTCTTGCCCTTCCAACAGTAGATACCTTTTCCTCAAACATTTCTAGATAACTTCTGTTGAAAACATTTCATTAATCTGTTGTTTTACTGCAGATTTACCTATTATATAAAGATGAGAGCTTAAGTAATATATAATACTCAATACATTAAAAAATTCTGAATTATTAAACTTAGATTCATTAGAGAGCTGAGTTGGGTATTATATCTCCAGAGATCAGAATATCTCTGATCTTATTATTTCTATGATTATTCCAATTTCTAAGACTTAATTGGGAGATGTTCTTCTGTAGAGTTACTAAGTGATCCATTATCTCCCCAACCATTCCTACGGCCCTGGGCGGCCAGCATAATCGAGGCATGTCAGTAACACAGCCCCCTGCCCTGATCGCCATTCACAAGACCCTCTTGAGAACTCTCGAGTTCTGCATTCAACTAAGCAGGTCAATGGAGCCCAGCTCACTAATCACAATGTGATTAGTAAAATAAAATAAAAAAACATAATAAAAAAATAATAAATCTGGTCAGCGCAGACTGATGGAAAATGTATTTTATTGCATTTTTAACGCATACATTTCAATGTTGCAATTAATTTCTTGCACCGCATATGTGCAACAGTGGAAGAAAACACCACATTTTGTTCACCAACATCCCCTGATTCCAACAAGGCTTCACATGCATGGTTCATGCATTTTTTGAGGAAGCCATGAGGCCAAAACTGGAACATGCGCATATTTTCAGAAATTGGTTTGCTGGGCCCATATCCCATTTGGGACACTTTGGAAGCCCCCACTGTAAATGACCCCATAAAAGTATATATTTATGAACAGTAGACAAGTCAAGGTGTTCAACTAGGGTAATTTTGACATTTTTCAGGCTTGTTAGTGACAAGTTTAGGCCACTGACATTGATCAGGGGGACCGATCAATAATCAGTGACTTAAAATGTCACCGACAAGTGATCAGGTAATAATTGTGTATTTTTTTATTAATATTTTTTTTTCCACAATTACCCTAGATGACCCCTCTCTCTTTCTAAGGGTCATCCAGGGGCTGCCATAATGATCAGATCACTCCTATTGGCCAGGAGTGATCTGATCATCATCAGCCGACTTACTAAACTCACAGCATTTGACTTGGAAGCACCCTGCACTTTCAGGTCAGTGCTGTTATTTTGTTTTTATATATTTTTTTTAACTCTTGGAGCACAGCATTGACAGATATTTAGTTAACCCCTGAAATGCCGCTATTGTGTCGCTCTCATAATTGTGGCAATGTGGGGCGTTTTTTGGGGATGACGTACCTGGTACGTCCCGGTCTGGTGGTGACATGTGACCAGGAAGTACCAGGTACATCCCGGTCCGGAAGGGGTTAAAAAACCTTTTGATCGTGTATCCCATGAACATCTCTTTATGGTTTTAACCCCTTAATGACAAGACTGTTTCTTACTCATAGTACAGTGTGGGATAATGGCTCTGTCACGACCACCACCACACTGGCACTTACCACAGAAGTTTTTCTACCCAAAGTACTACTGCTGATGGAGAAGCCCCCGGCGGCAGCACCCCAGGATTTAGAGGATCCCAACAGTAAGGAGGCCAGGTAGAGGTAGGTAATATTGGAACGGAGTTGGATCAACAAGGTATTGGTAAAGCGTAGAAGGATCTGGTAAAGGATCCCGCAGGGTGGAGATGATGCCAAAACGGTAGTCAGGAAAGCTGGGTCAGAGCACCAAAATCGGGTAGTCATACAAGCCGTGGTCAAAATCAAGAGAGGGTAGTCGAACAAGCCGGGGTCAAAATCCAGAGAGGGTAGTCAGACGAGCCAAATCAGAAGCCAAATCAGAGAAGGTAGCGGTACAAAATCAGCAGGCAAGAGAGACGTCAGGCAAGCAAAGGGTCAATATACTCAGGAGACTAAACAGCACGGAGCACACAGCAAGACCACAACAGGGTAACTGGGAGGAGGATTTCCGGATTTGTAAATCCTGTGCCAGACCTAAGCTCCGCCCACTGGATGACATCACTGATGCAGCTTCAGCCTGCCATCAAGACCACGCCCCCAGCTATGCTGTGACGACACGCCCCCGTCTTCTACTCAGGAACCATGGATGTGCCGAGATCGGGTAAGTACTTGTCTCTGGGGGTCTCCACCTCGTGGTGCCCGTCGCGCACGGGCATTAGCTTGCCCGTGCTTGCCGGGACCCGGGACTGTGACAGGCTCTTTTAACATTTTTCTGTGTTGCTGTTTAGCTGTGATTTTCTTCTTTCTCATTTCGTGCACCCACACATATTATATATTGTTTTTTTCAGGACAAACATGGCTTTCTTTAGATACCATTATTTTTATCATATCATCTAATTTACTATAAAAAAAGATAAAATATGGTGATTTTTTTGTTAAAAATTACTTTTTCTCTTTTTTAATAAAAAACTTTTACTCATCTGCAAAAACGAATGAAAAAAACCTGCTAAATAGATTCTACTATTTGTCCTGAGTTTAGAAATGTTTTTATGTTTTTTTTTTTTGCTTTTTTCTGCATTTTATGGGTCAATAAGTACCAGTAGAGTTTTGCTATTTCAAAACCCTTTTTCCCCCAAAGCTGGTCATTCTGCCCCATGTGCTATTTCAAGTGTCTTTGAAGCCAGCCAATACAATTTACCCCATTAAACCAAATATTTTTGAAAACTAGAAGTACTGGAAATGCTGGTATTTTAACCCTTTCCATGCACTAATTTTACCTCCAGCCTTTGTGAAACTTTATGGTAGTAATTTTTTTTTGTACTTCAGGTATAAATTTACCACCCTGGTATATTTCTGTGTCAGACAACACCTTAATATGTGTTCAGTAACATCTCCTGAGCGCAGTGATACCCCCCATACATGGGTTTGTTGGGTTTGTTTATTTGTGAGGTAAAAGGCCACCTTTGTGAGGTGTGTATTTTTTGCCATTTAGACATCTGGTCAGTCTGTGCCCATGTCCCATATTTGGGACATCTTTGAAGCCGGCCAATTCAATTTACCCCATCAAATCATACATTTTTTAAAACTAGGCACCCTATGGGCATTTATAATGCCAATATTTTAACTCTTTTCATGTGGGAATTTTTGTGAAGCTATAGCGTGAATTGTAGGACTTGCTCATAAAAAACTTAGTTTTTTTTTATTTTTTTGGTGACAATGGGGAATTTTTACATGTTACCATATTTTTTTTAAAAGAAAATGTAAACATGTCTTACATTTTTATTTTTATTTTTTTTAAACTTATCTCACTGATTAGTGAGCTGGGCTCCATTGACCTTGCATGGTTGAATGCAGTACCTGCAGGAGGAGCTCGAGAGTTCTCAAGAGGGTCTGGATAGAAAACTCATTCAGTTTTCTATTGTTGACGCCATCTTGTGAATGATGTCTAAATGGCAAAAAAATGTAGTTATCTCATTGCACTGCACTGCAAGGGCAGGGGTACAGGTGAAGGCCTCTTGTTTTAAGCGGAATCTTAACAAATGTGACTGTTGTATGATTGGTGATTGGGATGGCAGTCAGACACCTGCTGTCCAGACCCAAGGTGACAGTATTAAAATTCTGGGAGTGGTTTTTGATTATGCAAATAATGGCGAGAGATCATGGGATATTGTTTTAGAAAAATGAAATCGTAAAATAGAATTATGGCAAACCCGAAAGGTGACAATGGAAGGGAGAATTTGAATCATCAAGGCAATACTTACCAATTATGATGTATTTAGGAGTGGTATCCCCCCTTCTGACTTGTCCGCAAAGAAACGTATGCGTGGTTGTTTTATGTTTAAGTGAGAAACTAAAAAGAGAGAAAGTGTGCAAACAAAACGTGAATGGAGTTAAGGGGGATGCCTGATGTGAAGCGTATTTTATATATAAAGTTTCTTACTATGTGTTTTAAAACATTTTATAAAGAATGAACCTTTTCTTCATTTTTACGCTACGCGGCTGGTCATATTTTTAGGAAATATTTTACTCTTTACTTTTACTTGCTGTCTCTTAACGCTTATCCGTCAAAGCAGTATATAATTTTAGAAAAAGAATACAATTTTATCACCCGACTTGTTCTCTCTTGGATTCCGATTTGGCACTGATGCTTTCCTTCTGGCTCTGAAACGGCCTGACTGAACACGTCTGCCCTGCCTGACGTGTGCCCAGTGCCCTGCCGTGTGTCCAGTGCCCTGTCTGAGGGCTTTCTGAGGGCGTTCCAGAGAGCGAGCCCCACCAGTCCGATTACAGCATACTATCTTGTGCCCGACTAGAGGCTACAGTGCACTACATCTGCCTTTTTGCCTGTTCCATATTTGGTCGTGTCTACAGCAAGTACTTGCCTTTCTTGCCAGCTTCTCCAATACAGACCATATCATATTACTATTTAGTAGACTTGTGCATTCGTCTTCGGGCGAACATGAAAACGAACACGAAGAGTGCGTTTTCGTGTTCGTTCCGAAGACATGCAGAAGAGAAGACAGCGGCGGTAAAACGTAGGCGAAGACGAAGACACACACCACGAAGATCTTCGTGATCGTCTTCGTCTACCACTCTCCTTCTAACTTACCTTGGCATCGCGGCAGTTCATGGAAGTGGAAATCCGCAGGTTCGCCGTCACGGGTTACAGGGCAGTGCGAATGAGCCTATTGGTCGCCTACAGGGACCTCCTCTGGCATCAACCAATTTATAGAACAGGGAGTTTAACCCCTTAATGACAATTGCCGGTCCTGGCACGGCACGGAAAAGCATGTGCTTTACGACAATTGACGTGCCAGGACCGGCACGTCTTTAAACGGGTGCAGAAAGCGATCTACTATCGCTTTCTGCACCCAAAAAGCGTTGCTGAATGCCTCGACCTCGAGGCATTCAGCAACGCCGCGATCGGCACGAAGGGGCCATCTCTGGCCCCTCCACGGGGCGTCAACGCCCGTTTTAAAAGCGTTTAGGAGGCGATCGACGATCGCCTCCTAAACTTAAATGGTGTCGCTGGAATGCCTCGATCAGGAGGCATCCAGCGACACCAAACACTAACCTTTTGATGGGCTGTGACCGCTCCGGAGAGCGGTCACAGCCGCAGCTGCCGGCAATCTTCGCCATCAAGGAAGATGGCCGCCGTCCTGTAACAGGAACCACAAATTTTAAAAGTTCGCTAGATGGTCCAGACCATCTAGAGAACTTTGGCTCCACTTGCAGGTTGAATACAGGTACTGCATTCACCATGCAAGTCAATGGAGCCCAGCTTTCTAATCACAGTGTGATTAGTAAAAATAAATTAAAAAATAAAATAAAATTAATAATAATTAGAAAAAAATAGTAAAAAAAACAGTAAAATGTAAAAATCATTTCCCACTGATGTCACTATCAGGGGAACCTCCAAGTTGAAAAAAAATGTTAAATTTTTTTTTAAAAAAAATAGTAAAAAAAAAAAATATATATATATATAAAATATATTTTTGTGAGCAAGTCCTAAAATTAGCATATTAGCTTAAAACAATTCTCGCATGGAAAGAGTTAAAATACTGGCATATTAAATGCCCGTGGGGTGTCTACTTTTAAAAAATGTATGATTTGATGGGGTAAATTGAATGGGCCAGGTTCAACAACGTCCCAATTAACACGGGGGGAAGGATGGCCACACATCTAATTTCCAATTAGAAAAATGCACACGTACCAAATGTGGCCTTTTAGTTCCCCCAAAAAATGACACACCCATGCATGTGGAGATGCACTCAGGAGATGTTGCTGAACACATTATGGGGTGTCGTGTGACAGCAGCATATACCAGGAGCTGTAAATTCATACATAAAATAGGTGTGTGTGGGAAAAATACACACACAAAAATATTACTGCAAACTTTGAAAAAATGCTGGTGGTAAAATGTGTGCATGCAAAGAGTTAAAATACCAGCATTTAAAATACCCTGTGGTGTCTAGTTTTGAAAAATATATGGTTTTGTTGGGCACACTGAAATGGCCTGGCTCAAAGATGTACCAAATAGGGCATGGGCAGTGGATCCCCAAATGCCAAAGTTCAACATTGAAAAATGCGCATGCCCCAAATGTGGCCCTTTTGCCCCCAAACAGCCAGGCAAAATCATTCACGTGGGGTATCGCTGCGCTCAGGAGATGTTGCTGAACACATATTGGGGTGTTTTGTGATAGTGACATAAACGAGAACATTTTAATTCATACCTGAATTAAAATGTGTATGACAAAACAAATGCAAAAAAATGACTACCATAAAGTTTGACAAAGACTGGTGGTAGATATGGTGCATGGAAAGAGTTAAAATACTAGCATTTGGAATACCCTGGGCTGTCTAGTTTTCAAAAATATATGACTTGATGGGGTAAATTGCATTGGCCGGGTTCAAAGATACCCGAAATGGCACAAGGGGGGAAGAATTACCAGATTTGGAAAAAATGGCTTTAAAATAGCAAAACGCTACCTGTACTTATTGCCCCATAATGGGTAGAAAAAAGCAAAAAAACATAAAAACATTGGGTATTTCTACACTCAGGACAAATAGTAGAATCTATTTAGCAGGTTTTTTCATTACCTTTTATAGATGAGTAAAAGATTTTTCAACTAAAAGTTAGAAACAGTCATTTTTTTCTAAATTTTTCACCATATTTTATAATTTTTTTAATAGTAAATAATATGATACAATCAAAACAATGTCATCTAAAGAAAGCCCTTCTTGTCCTGAAAAAAACAATATCTAATGTGTGTGGGTTCAGTAAACGGGAAAGAAGAAAATTACAGCTAAACACAAGCAGCGCAGAAATGTTAAAAAGGCCATTGTCACAAAGGGTACAAAAAGTAAAATCAGCCTTTGTCTCGAAGGGGTTAAAAAAGGCTGTACGAGAGACCCTATTGGTCGCCAGCAGGGGGCTCGTCTGCAATCAACCATTGGCAGACGAGTCCCCTGCTGACGACCAATAGAGTTTCTCATACAGACATTTAAACTCCTGTATTAACCCCGTATTAACCCCTTAACCGAACACGAAGTATGTCCACGAATATTCGCCCGAAGAGAAGACAGGAACAGGCGAATATTCGCGGAATACGAAGATTTTTTTTTTCCGAAGGCGAGTACGAAGACGAACACGAAGAGCCCCCTGGTGCACAAGTCTACTATTTAGCCTGTGGTGTGTTTCATTTTGCCTGTCTATACCTTCCCTCTGGTAATGATGCATTGTGGGGTACAAACTGAGCCTCTGATATTCCCTGCAACTGAGCTCCTACCTGACCTGCTTACAATGTGACCACTTATGTATAAGTGTGAGCATGGATGCCTATGTATTAGTGTGTGTAAGCGTGGATGTGGATGTCTATGTGTAACCATTCTGTGTACAAAAGTTGGCCTGGTCCCCAAGGAGAAAAATGTGTCATCACCCTCGTGATGAAATGGTAAAGCTGTCCTTAAACTCACTGCACTGATTTTTGCCATTCCACTCTTTCCCCATTCTATTCAACTTCATCTATTTCTGAAAATCGTGTTTTATTAACTTTTATTAATCTGGTCTGTTCTTATCCAGTGTTTACGTTCTTTGAGAAAATAAAACATGATGCGCGGAATTGCGAATAAATGTGTATATACACACAGTAGCCATACACATGGTGATAATAAAGAAGCTGTTTATTTGAAATATACATATTAGTCAGATACAAGTGCGCACACTTGTACAGGTTCGGTAGAAATACGTATTTTTATATTTTTATATCAAAATGTGTACAGGAGATTACACAAAATACTTGATGTGCAGAAACGGGAGCTGCCTTTGTGTTACCAAGATTTACTTCACATTAAATGGGAAATCTTTGGAAGATTACAAACACTGGAGTAGGCAATACAAAAGGTTTACTCTCTCAGCAAAATTTAATTAGGAATGCCTGCCAAATGACAAAAAGGAACAGATTGTTTTTGAACAAAAAAATCAGGGGCTCAGCCTCAGGTACTAAGATATTTTACAGAGCACTTGCTTGCTTAGGTTGTAATCTGTTAAAAAGACCTCTGAGGTTCTGAAAGCTTATGTGACTTTACATCTTCTGTCTTGGGCTACTATCCATTTTCGTTATTTTAAACAATAGGATTCACATACACCTGGAAACCTTATTCGAACAAGGACTCAAGCTGGCAGGTAGCAGTTCTCCACACGTGCACTACTGTTGCAGACAGCTGGGTAAGTACAGTGAAGCAGTGCAGAAGCAAAGAGACAATCCTGATGAATGTTAAAGGAACAGTGTAGTTCAGAAATGTGTACCTTTATTGTTAAATGCATGTCAATTTTGCATAGGCTAAACTGCATTTTACTTAAGTTGGCGTGCAAAATCTTTAGTTAATGGAGTTAGTAATGTTGTCTCATGTAACTACTTCCCTGTCTTTATCTATCTCTACTGAAACTAGAAAGGATTTGTCAGTACACTTTCACATGATCAGAAGCACTCCCATTCTATTTTTGGGAGATGAGCTCTAACTGAGATCAATAGGAAATGCTATCCATACCTGGGAACTCTCTGGGTTTGACCAAGATTCTTTGATTGAAGTGCTCTTTCTCTGGGTCTCCAGATAACTTTCATATTTATTTGGTTAGTGCTTGTTTCTGGTATATGTGCACTGGGACCTGACTTGCTTACTAGTAGTTATACATATAGTATGTTATCTGCTTTTTCATGAAACACCAGGATTTTAAACATCTCACTGAATAGAGCTCATAGTATCCAATAGCAGAAATAATGGATGCCAGTCCTTTGTTTACTCATAGTCTTCGCACCTAGCTGTAACACTTATCTACAGAAGCCATTCTGAAGTTCTCTGCCAGAAATGTTTGCAATGCAAGCAATGCCCAATATAGGTCATATGTGATCATGAGAGTCTACTGTTAAACCCATGATACCTAAGGGACCATTTAATGTAGGACACACATCAAGTCTTAAAATACTATGGAACTACCATTAATACTTAATATTTTACTTTTCTAGTGCCCTATACAGGCAAAATAGATTATATGGATTATAGATAATCTTGAGGAGGCATAAAATTAAGATCTAGGTGCTTCCTCTGACCTCTTGCTTATTATGTCTCTGGAGATTCTGGTAGTTATGTCAATTTGTGACCCTCTTTGCTAATAATGTTCCTGTATCAGAGATCTGCTCATTATACATATGCACACCTTTGGCAAGGAGAAAAACACGATTGAAAATTTGACAGAGCTCACAAATGAGTGCAGGCATCCATTTTGCTACCAGTGCAGGCATTACAAAATCAATTTATGTGTTTTTTCTTTCTCTTTATATGTAAAGGAAGCACCATACAATCCGGAATACTGGGAGACTGGGGCCACTTGGAGTCAATATTTGAGGCCCAGCATTCACAAGTGCATCCACTAAGCCACCATCAAAATGATTTCAGGTTTTCACCTTCCTGTTGATGAATAAGAGATGTCAGTTAAGGGGAAGCATAAACATATATAGAAGCGTCCACATAAAATAGTAAAAAAAAAAAGTATAACAAAACTCAAGACTTGATGGAAAACCAGAATAAATTGTGTTTTGCATGCAACAAGATATTAAACAAAATAACTAAATTAGGAATAGGAACTGGGGACTCTGGCTAGGTGTGGGATTCTCAATTCTCAATTAATTTCATTCTGAAAAATATGAGGGTAAAGTGGCAGATCGCATTCAAGGGATTTCAATGACAACAATCAAAAAGATTTGATGGTAAAAGGTTTATGATTTGTGGGTCAAAACCTGCATAAACTATATGAGTGTTAAGAAATATAAAATAATGAAATCATTTATATGTATTGAGCAAAACACTTTGGCTTATACTGCTCAACTCCAGGCCAAACCAGGAATTGGGCTGAGCCTCCTTCTGGCAATGAAAGCTGTCTATAGATATCCCATTAAAAACAGTCATGTTACTCTGGTGCTAAAAATACAAAAATAATGAGATTTGCAGTATGTAGGTTTAACGTATATGTTTTTACTGCAGGTCAAGTATTTACAGAGATTTTGCAAAAATCGTCACCTTTTAACTTCTACAGGATCTAATGGCATAGTATGACTATCCCATTGCTGGTACAGGCAAATGGTACCAAAAGATCATATTGTTCAAATTACCTAATTATGGCTTTACAGCTCTAAGACACAGTCCTCAGCTTTGGTCATTGTTGACATCTAAATATCTTAAACTACAATTATGATCACCAAACAAAAAGCACAAGCTGTGGGTACCTTTAATTAATGAATCTAGTTATGCTTAAAGTTGTGACTATGACAGTTCCCCTTTAAACTGAAGCCTTTTGAGCTCATAACTAATAACTTTGAATCCCATTATGCATTATTAACTTTGAATCCCATGAAAATGGATTTTTTTCAAAGATTAACTAAACATTTTGAAACACTTGAAACATTTTATGGTGTTCTGTATTCCTAGTTTGCAAGGGACAACACATGTTTTTTCATAATGCAGACCCACATATTACATTTAGATTATGTACCAACTTTTAGGTATTCTTTGCTCAAAGAGCAATTTTCAGTTTTGTACTGGAGATAAGTGCTTCAGCCCTATTTTTCATGTTACATGCTTATTAGACACGGAGGAATACTTTGAAACTAACATTAATGAAACAGACTTATAAGCATGTTGCCTTGGGTAACAAATATTAATGAAGGAAACTGATGCTTAATAACGAAGTCAGTAATGAAATAAGGAAAAAGAGAATGGCATTCAAAACACATAAATCAATGGATTAGCAGCGTTGTTTCTAAAATACAAAGATTTTAACAATAATTGCAAAAGGGCAATGACCATATTGGCTTGATTATAGGCCACACCCATAAAGTTTGGTGCTATTTAAAAGAAAAATGATTCCTATCGCTTCCTAAGCTGTTTTAGCGGGGCGCCGCTGTGACCTTTGATGATCGGTGCGGCGGCCATTTTTCTTGTGGGGAGGGCTTTCCTCCCCGGATCCATGGTCAGCCTCACTTGTGAGGCTTCCGTGAATGCTGCAAAGCCGCTTATTGGCGCTTTGTCATTTTCACCTTGCACTGCAAGCCTGTACATGTATGGACTTTGTCGTTAAGGGGTTAAGAGACAGAAGACATGGTATTTCAATATTGATAGTGTCAATTAGACATGTGTAAATTTTTGTTTAGTTTTTGCTGCATTTTTGGGGGGCAACAAACTTTTGCTTTGGATGAAATTTTTTTATTCGGAAGCGACATTCAGGGGGGTGTTCACAAAAGGAGAGGTCCCTGGCAGCTTCATTCACCTACAGTAGCACAATCTCAAGGTTTGGGAAATGATCCAGACTCAATTTTGCACTGCAGGATGTCACCGCCAGCAACAGCACTGTGACGGAAGCCTCCATCACTGGGGCCACTGCAGAGGCCTGAGAGCCAGTCCCCTACCTATCAACTATGGGCCCTGGCTTTGTAAAGACCTTGGAATTTATTTCAGCCAGTAATAGATAGTGGAGATTGGGACCCAATTGTACTGTTAATCCCTTTACTGACCCTGTTGTCTCTGGGCGGTTTCTATCTCAATATCTTGACTTATGTTAATGTGTGATTTGCTGGCTATATCCAGCAATGCGTGTGAAAAATAAAGTAGTCTTTGTTTTGGTTATACCCTACACTGAGTCTCGGCTAGTTACTGCGAAACCGTGGAAAGAGCGTGTTGTCCCAGGCTAAGGGAGCACAAGTCAGCCGAGGTAGTCGGTCGGACTATCCAGCTCAGTGACAAGCACCACTGCACTAATGAATACACACATGGTACTCAATTGGACCATTTTGGTTAATTGAAGTAAGGTGATATAGCAGAAGTAGTAGTAGGGTACTGGGAGTGGATAGACACTGACACATATCCAGCCCCATTGTACAGGACACTGAATTTTACCAAAAATTGGAAAAAAATATTAAGGAGTAAGGATCACAGGAGCAGAGCAGGGCATGGGACAGGCACTGGCAGACAGACTGAATCTTTCCCTTTACATTAGAAAAAAAATTAATCCCCAGCACATGGAAGCCATCTGCTCCACCAGGTGTGGGGAGAGCGGTGTTCTAAGTATGGACACTTTGGACACTGTTGGGTGGTCATGAAAGCAATTACTGGGGCACTAAGGAGAGACCTGGCCAGATAACAGCTAGTCTAACTTCGGGGAGCTTGGATAGACACCCCAATGATCTGGGGTGGACAAAGAGTGGTGGTGATCAAGCGGGTGACTATGTCCTCGTGTAAACATAGTGGCGTAGACCTGCCTTCTCCTCCTATTCCCTCATCTGCTGGCTTACCTTCACATTGTGGTGAAAGTGCCTGGCAATCTTACTGCACCGATTAGTTTCAACAGCCTACACTGCTCATCAGTTGGAATAGCTGCCCCTACCAAAAGGTGCAGTACATGTGATGGGCATCGCAAACCTACAAAGTCCCTATCTTTAACCTATTTCAGAATGTTTGAGGCACTGTTATAATTTATACTGCCTGCCTGTGGTTTAATCCACTGCACCAGCATCTTCATAAGAACTGCCAAAATATTGATGTGTGATGCTCATCCATAATCTCAGCATGGAGTAGTAAAGATTTATAAACCTACTGCCCTTCTGCCCTAATTCTACCCGTGTGCCACGTGTCACATAATTCCACCCCTCTTGTCACCATGTGTGCCTACATCAGCTACAGTGATATTGTCCTTCAAATATTTGGGTAGCCACCCGCTTGCCATCAGTAAAATAAAGGCATGCTGTGCTTTTGTGGGCGTTTTCTCCAGCTGCTTTGTATTGGTCATCCTTCAACTATGACACACAAGGCTGGTAAATGGATGGCACTACAGTCCTGCTGAAGGTGGAGCAACAGAGGAAGCAGTACTGGGGAGTGAGGGCCTTAATCATGCAGAAGGAAGCACCACCGACAGCAATTAGCTGACCAAGCAATCATGTCACTTTATTGGGCTACTGCTTTGACATGCTCCTTAAATGGAAATCATAAAATCATTACTGGGAGATGTGTTGCTTGACTCCTCCATGTCTGGCTCATAATCTAAATCCAAGTAACAGTGTGTGCCCATCTTTGTTGAGGTATGCTGGTAGTGCTTGCAGTAGTGGTAGCACCAGTTGTGGTTGTTGTGGCACCGGTAGAGATTTTATTCCTTGTTTCACCATAGAATAGCTTACAAGCTATCTTTGCCCTGGATCCCACCAAGTCCCCAGCATATGAGCCCTCATGAGTCCCAACTTGTAACTAAAATCTTATCTTACTTACTACTGTAAGGTTGGTAAATGGACATCCTGGGTTGGACAAGATATTAACACTACTAAATCTAGGATGTTCTGGATGTTCTGCAGCTCATGGCAGTTCAACTACCGGCTACTTGGGACTTGTATATCAAGGTTCACCTGAATATTTCTTCAGACACTTTATCCTCCTCTGCCTGACCCATGAAAACTATGGTCAATCCTTCTCACAGAGATATCCCAATGTTTTGTACACGCAGGCAAACATTTTTTTTAAAAACCCTACTCAGAAATTTCACACAGTCAAGTACCTGATTTTGTCACCAATATTTATGAATATGATAAGATATAAAGATATTAATAGTTTTTTTGGTGTCGTCCAAAACTTGGTTTGGCTAGTAGGGTTAATGAGAAACTGTTTTTAATCACCTAAACTCTATGCAGTATCAGTATATTTTTAAGAAACAACAAAAACACAGAGTCATATGCCTAATTTTGTCACATATATTTTTGTTTTGTGTTAACCAAAACCAAGAAGCTTTTTAAACTGAAAAAAACTCTAAAAATGGTGAAAAAAATGTCTGATGTAATCTGTGTATACAATTGACTGATATAAACTACACTACAGCTTCTCCAAACCACCCCACACAGTAAATTATCAACACCAAACTATTTCATTAACTTGCAGTATGGTAGATGTGCAACTCAGCCTCTGATAAGTTAACTGTCACTTTTATTGACTGTCTCACACTCCAACTTTCATCTTTCTATATCAGCCATAACATTATGACCAGGAAATTTCCCGGTGGGCCAGTTGGTCCGTGGGCCGGCAGACCAACATTCAAAGCTGCCGCCCGGCAGCAAAGTTCAAAGCAGCCACCGTGCGGCTGTAAGACCACCTCCGCCGGCCGCTTTAACTTCACTAGGCAGCCAGCAGAAGTGGTCTTACAACCGCACGGCGGCTGCTTTGAAGACGAGCTCACAGAAGAGTTCCTCGTGGCAAGGAGAGGATCTTCACATCGGAGGAGAGCAGGGAAAAAGAGAAACAAAAACCACCGCTCTGTCGGCAATATCCCTAAGCAAAGTAAAGGGATATCGCTATCCAGTACCCAAATAACCAGGCGAGACTAGTCTTTAGGTACAACAAGAGAAGAACTGATTTATTTTAGACACAGACGGCTGGATATATCCAGCAAAACACACATTAACATAAAACAAGATACTGGGATACAAACCGCCCCCTTAATCTGCATCCCAGAGACAACAGGGGCAGTAAAGGGATTAACAATACAAAAGGACACAGACAACACTAAGATAAAGAATACACATTGTCTTGATTAGACCTTAGTGTCCCAGACCTTGGTGTGCTGTGTGTAAACGATTAGGAAATAAGGCAATAATAAAATACATTTTTATTTATAACACACAAAAGGGCTTCATGTCACTGACCCTACCCCATTAACTGAGGGGTAGGGTGATTCTAGGAACCGTCACAGCCACAAAATGCAGGAACCCCAAATCTGTTTCCGAACTTCACAGTCTTTAGAGTCTCGTATGATTTGGATAATGTGGCACTCCTTACCATTGCCCATAGTCTGTAGGAAGGAGGCTGGCACTCAGTCCCTTCCAGGAGCCCATGGCATGGAGGCTTCCGTGACAGTAAGTATTACCAAAAAATAGTTAGGGGACCCATATTCAAGGTAGGAGGGTGGCTGGGTTTTGGCATTACAAAATCAATATAAACAGGGGAGGATGTGGCTGGGGGTAATACACATGGCAGTGGGGGCATCACATTAACCAATACAAAAGGGAGGGGGTTGGCTGTGGCATCACATAAATCTATACACAAGGGTGTGGGGGCATAAATGCACAAGGGGGGCAAAACACAAGGTTATTGGGGGACACCTTAATCAATAGTAAAGGAGGCCTGTCTGGGGCATCAATCCACAAGGGGCAGTGTAGAAAATACATTTTTTATGCTTCAATATGGCAGAACTGTCTTTAACGCAGAGCAAAAGGGGAAGCTGCTATCTTTAATGCAGGGCAAAAGGGGCAGCTGCCCCTTGAGGAGCTGACAAGTTAAGTATGTTCTGCCTATTTTATTTATTTCCATAAAAAGGTCCACCAAAATTCTTAGCACCAGGCCCATGATGCTCTTAATCCAGCTCTGATTATGACCACCTTCCTAATATTGTGTAGATCCCCCTTTTGCCACCAAAACAGCCCTGACTTGTCGGACCCTGGACTCCACTAGACCTCTGAATGTGTGCTGTGGTATCTGGCAGCAAGATGTTAGCAGCAGATCCTTTAAGTCCTGTAAATTGCGAGGTTGGGCCTCCGTGGATCGGACTTGTTTGTCCAGCACATCCCACATATCCCCAATTGGATTGAGATCTGGAGAATTTAGAAGCCAAGTCCACACCTTTGTAAAAAAGAAAAAATGGTTCTGTACTCAACTCCCAGGAAGCTGGGTGCTACCAGGAAAAAAGGGACAGCATAAACCTTCTTGAAGCATACAAACAAGGAAAAGGAATCCCAGCATTCCAAACAGCTTCCAGGCTCTAGGACACTTTATTAAGCGAGAACAAGCAAAAGCAACGTTTCAGCCAAACAGGGCCTTTGTCAAGTACCATTTTTGCTTTGTGGCAGGGCGCATTATCCTGCTGAAAGAGGCCAATGCCATCAGGAAATACCGTGTCCATGAAAGGGTGTACATGGTCTGCAACAATGATTAGGTAGGTGGTATGTGTCAAAGTAACATCCACATGAATGGCAGCACCCATGGTTTCCCAGCAGAACATTACCCAAAGCATTGCACTGCATCTTCCGCATTGCTTTTTTCCCATAATGCATCTTGGTGCTATGTATTCTCCAGGTAAGCGTAATTCATCAGACCAGGCCACCTTCTGCCATTACTCTGCGGTCAAGTTCTTATGCTCATGTGCTCATTGTATGCACTTTCGGTAGTAGACAGGGGTCAGCATTGGTACCCTCACTGGTCTGTGCCTATGCAGCCCCATACGCAGCAAACTGTGATGCACTTAACTTTTTCAGCAATTTGAGCTACAGTAGCCTCCCACGTGCATCAATGATCCTTGGTTGCTGTGACAGGACTGACCTGTACCCCGACTGGGTACACCCGCCGAACGTTGCTTCCTCCGCCCCATGGCCACAGATCTTCAGGAACTTCAGTGGCACTGTAGTATACAGATCAATACAGAGCTCTACCGCTCTGACAAGGGCAGCGCCGAGGCTGACCTTAATAACAAGACAAGACTCGTAGTGAGGTAAAACAGGGACTCTTTATTTGGGAAACACACAGGCTTCTGACCCTGAGCGGCAGCAGTTAAAAGTTCTGCCGGGACGAGCCGCGAGGTAGCCAGGTACAGGTTCCGTAACCCCGCCAGCTAACCCCCGCTCTCCTGGAAGTCCCGTCGGCAGGGAATCTACAGGCGGCTCCCTCCCCGGACTACCCCTGGTCTGCAACCCCACCACCTGTGCCGAGGGTGTCCGGGTTATACAGGGTTGTGTTTACCTGTTTTGGTTATTCCCAGGAGTATAATCACACCCTTGTGTCACCCAGACCCACTGCTGGATCTTTATTTCCCTTGCCCTGTACCTGACTGGGTCTTAGCCATAATTCTCTGGAACTGTTCGTCGGCTAGGATCCTCAGGAATGCCGGATGGCATTTTTAACCCTAAATATCTTTGATGTCCCTGGCCCCACCAGAGCGCTATTTTGCAAAAATATACAACATGTAGTGGGGCTCAGACAAGGGGTGGTTAGGAGCCCCTTAGGAACCCCACTGTCTCGTGGAACCTTCAAACTGCTCATGGTCCGGTCCACATATCAAGTTGCTTTTTTGGACCTAATCATCTAGGGACCCTTGGGCTATCCATCAATACCCCGGAATCACCGTCATTCTCTTTGTGGCCTTATTGTGGTGTTGGGCTGTCTGGGCAGGGTATAGTTTGTGGTAATGGGATCCTTATCTGATATATAAGGCTGCATATTTTCACAAGTGTTCCTTGTTTTCAGCTCAGCATTGGTTCTGTCTGATGATTGGGCCCTGTTTCATCTCTCCAGCACTAGTTCTGTCTAGAGCTGAGAGGGTTAATTGCAGTGGTCTCAGGAAGGAAGCAACGATCTGGCGGGTGTACAGGACCTCCCGTCACACAGAGAAAACAATGAGAATGAAGTTCACAACTGCTCCAGGTCAGAAGGGCTCTTTCTGAACAATTTTGAAGCAGTACAAGGAGACAGGAAGAAGTGGTCGCATGGATAGCCCTGGCCCCCTTGAGAGATGGGCCCCGTTGCAGTTGTGACCCCTGTTACCCTTGTAGTTACGCCACTGCCTACATCTGAATATTTCCTGTACCATATTTAATTGTAGGTTCTACACACTGTGGTTTTAGGTTTTACAAACCTCTCATGCAGCCATCTCCTCACATGAACATCTGAAATTTTGTTTTTTTTTCCAGTCTTCCACTCTGAAAATTGTTTGCCCTATGCTTAACCTATAGATTTTTCAACACAGAAAATGGTTTGGTTACTGGAGTAATATGTTCCTGGTACCAGGGTTTATTCATTATGTGCTTCAATTCCTCTTTCACTAAAGTGACATTATATATTTTAATCTATTTTAAATAAAATTGTCTCAGTGGTAAAAACATTTGCACCCCTTAGCTCGCTAAACTGAAAAATATTTAAAGGTAAATGATAAAGGAGACTTTGTACATCCTTGAAAAATATTGTTTAGACCTTTCACTTGTCAAAATGGTTTAAGTCTGTAGTTTTTCTTAAAAAGTCATACAATATGTTGGCATTTTGCAGATCCTACTGATTAGCTACACTGTAAATGTTTTTTCAGTGTGAGATTTCTAGGACAGGATCTTCAAATAAAATGTAAAAGCATTTTTCATATAGTGGATTAAAGTAAGAGATCTTCAGCTAAAATGTTAAAACTGTGCTACATGGGAAACAGTTGGTGTCAAGGCAAGAGCTGAGCCAGGCTCTATTGGAAGTCTGCATTTATTATTGATACAGATGTGCGCAAGGATCAAACTATCAAGTGGAGGAAGCACTTTAGCTGAATCAGCTCTGGCTTGCATTTCTCCACTTTAGACAGCCTACAATTAGTGAAATGTTGGAGTTGTGGATTCAGACCAGAGGCATGCTTAATTTTATTTGCATGAAATCTGAGTGAAAGATTAAAAGCTCATTTGTGCAGGGCCCTACTTACCTCTTCTTTCTGTAATTGTTATGTACAGTACTGCAGATTATCACATTATAAAAAATAATAATTACAGTTATACATTAATATTTTAATTAGCCTGATATGTTCTAATATAAAAAGGATCAGAAATTACAACATATAAAAAGGATCAGAATTACAACAATTTGAAGGGCTGTATATATATATATATATATATATATATATATATATATACAGCCCTTCAAATTGTTGTAATATATATATACCGTATTTGCTTGTTTATAAGATGACCCTGATTATAAGACGACCCTATAGGAAAAAAGTTTTACCAGTAAATGTTAATTCATGTAAACTTTTTTTTAATAAAAGCTATGATTGAGAAAAATATTTTGGTTTTATTTCCTTCTATTTTCCAACCTGCCCTCCCAGTTATGCACATCTGCCCCAGAAATGCCTTATACCCCCTATATGCCACTGTGCCCCATGATATGCCTTTTAACCTTATATGCCACTCTGCCTCATGATATGCCTTTTGACCCCCTATGTGCCACTCTGGCATTTAGGGGGTTAAAAGGCATATTATGGGGCGGAGTGGCATATAGGGAGGTATAAGGCAGTTCTGGAGGCATATAGGAGGTTAAAAGGCATGCATAGAGCACTCTGCCTACAGAAATGCCTTATGCCCCCATTTAACACCCCCCCAAAAAAAAAATCTTACCGGTGCTTCTGACTCCCCGGTGTGTTGTCCAGGCAGCATGTAGACTTCTACGCGATTCGCGTAGGCAACTTCCGCTGCAGCAGGAAGGAGGTGTGGCTAGCCGCCGGGGTTGTCTGCGCCCGTCGCGCAGAACTTCCCCGGCTGTCAGAGATCAGAGTTCCCCGCACTGGTGCTACACGCTGCCCCGGCTACATGACAGGGAAGTCAGAAGCACCGGTAAGTTTGGGGGGGGGAGTGTTAAATGGGGAGCATAAGGCATTTCTGGAGGCAGAGTGCTCTGTGAAATGCCTTTTAACCCCCTTAATGCCACTCTGCCTCCAGAAATGCCTTTTTAACCCTATATACGCCACTCTGCCTCCTGAATGCCTTAAACCTCCCTATAGGCCACTCTTCCCCATAATATGCCTTTTAACCCTCTAAATGCCAGAGTGGCATATAGGGGTATAAGGCATTTCTGGAGGCAGAGTGGCACATAGGGGGTCAAAAGGCATATCATGGGGCACAGTGGCATAGAGGGTTAAAAAGCATATCATGGGGCACAGTGGCATTTAGAGGGTTAAAAGGCAAACAATGGGGCACAGTGGCATATAGGGGGTATAAGGCATTTCTGGGGCAGATGTGCATAACTGGGGGGCAGGTTGGAAAATAGAAGGAAATAAAACCAAAATATTTATCTCAATTATAGCTTTTATTAAAAAAAAAAATAGTTTAGCTGAATTAACATTTACTGGTAAAACTTTTTTCCTATAGGGTCGTCTTATATTCAGGCTTTTTCTTTTTTTCCTAAATTAATATTCAGATTTGGGGGGTCGTCTTATAATCGAGCAAATACGATATATATATATATATATATATATATATATATATATATATATATATATATATATATATATATATTGCCAAAAGTAATGTGCTATGGCATGATACTTTTGTTACTGGACTAACATAATACTTGATAATTCAACATGGGAAGCCTGAAGCCACATATATATATATATATTGCCAAAAGTAATGTGCTATGGCATGATACTTTTGTTACTGAACTAACATAATACTTGATAATTCAACATGGGAAGCCTGAAGCCACAATTTAGTGCGGCTAATCCTTGAAATAAATATTATAGAGTAGATTACACAATATCTTAACTTTTCCACTAAATGATGCTTAATTGGTACTAAGAGGCCCAAAGTGTGCCAAGAAAATGATCCTACACACCATCACACCACCATCAACCGCCTGAACCTTTGTTACAAGGCAAGATGGATACATGCTTTTATGTTGTTTATGCAAAGTCTGACCCTGCCATGTGAATGTCGCAGTTGGAATCAAGACCCATCAGGCCAGACAACGTTCTTCCATTGCCCAATTTTGGTGAGCCTGTGCGAAGTTTAGCCTCAGTTTCCTGTTCTTAGCTGACAGAAGCACCCGGTGTGGTCTTCTGCTGCTGTATCCCAAGGTTTGACGTGTTGTGTGTTCAGAGATGGTATTCTGCATACCTTGGTTGTAAGGATTGGTTTTTTGAGTTACTGTTGCCTTTCTGTCATCTCAAACCAGTCTGCCCATTCTCCTCTGACCTCTGACATCAACAAGGCATTTTCGTCCACACAACTGCCACTTACTGGGTATTTTCTCTTTTTCAGACCATTCTCTGTAAACCCTAGAGATGGTTGTGCGTGATTAGATCAGCAGTTTCTGAAATACTCAGAACAGCCTGTCTGGCACCAACAACCGTACCACGCTCAAAGTCACTTAAATCCCCTTTCTTCCCCATTCTGATGCTTAGCTTGAACTTCAGCAAGTTGTCTTGACCACGTCTACATGCCTAAGTGCATTGAGTTGCTGCCATGTTATTGGCTGATTAGCTATTTGTGTTAACAAGCAATTGAATAGGTGTACCTAATAAAGTGGCCAGTGAGTTTATATATAAACTAGTCCCAGGGCTGGCCCAAGACATGCCTGACATCACTGGGAAACTCCTGCTGCCATGCAAGAGCTGACCCCCAATCACGGAGGAGAAGATGCTCTGCGCAGTGTGCATAAGGTCCGCAGACCACAGACAAGCTAATAATAGCTTGCTGCTGGCAAAGTGCCGCCTCTTCAAAAGTGCTGCCTGGGGCAATTGCCACACTCTGCTCCGTAGTAGGGCCGGCTCTGACTAGTCCCACTATGAAATGAGGGACCGGATTAATAATATCGCTGACATAATTGTCTAAAATGCACACCTGCACTATAGGTTGCTACAGATCCTTAAAATTACTATTACACCGGACAGCCATAATATTATGACCACCTGCCTAATATTTGCTGCGAAAATAGCCCTGACCCATCGAGGCATGGACTCCACTAGACCTCTGAAGGTGTCCTTTTAAGTTGTGAGGTGAGGCCTCCATGGATCGGACTTGTTTGCCCAGCCCCAGCACATGCCACAGACGTGGGTTGCTGTTAACTCATAGCAACTAACATTTATTCAAGCTACAATGTATAATACATTTTAGCTATAACATTTTATTAATTTAGATTACACACATAGCCTTTATATCAGTGCGTATAAATAAGATAACCAAAATTCATTCAGTGCACTTATACATAAGCTACCACATAAAATATAATTCAGTTGTGGTATTCAATTTATTACAAATTTTGTCCAGATCCCCTATTAAAGAAATGACTTGAGAGAATGAGTGAATATCTCATGTATATACAGTGTATGCACGCAGTCACTTGGCCACATTGATCTCAGGGTTAGAGAGAGCAAAGGTATAGTGCATACATACAGTACATTGATTTCTAAGTTAATTAAGTGCCACATTCTATGTTACGCTGTCAGTTGCATTAGTTATTAGTTAGATTAAGAGAAAAGTCTAGTTAGGTGCATGTCCTGTGTTTCACCAGCCTCACACTGGCTTTATCAGGAAATATGATTGGAGCTCCCACATTAGCAGGATGTTTAAGCTATGTTATTGGTTTCTAAAAGTCACACATGGCTGATGGGGGTATGATTATTATAGAAGAGATCTACAATGGCACCCTCTTTTAACCATATAGAATTCCTATTGTGGTAATTAACCCTCTATAAATCATATTGAATTCTTATTATCATTTTTAAATAGTTACATGGTAACATGTAAAAATAATAATAAATAAAAATTATCCACTGATGTCACCATCAGGGGAACCTAAAAATGTACAAAAAAGTACAAAAAAGGCTACATATATCTGTTAAAATACTGGCTTTTTAAATGCCCTTGGGGTATCTACTTTTAACAATTGTATGATTTGATGGGGTAAATTGAATTGGCTGTGTTCAACAATGTCCCAATTAACACAGGAGGCACGATGACTACATGTCAAATTTCCAATTTGAAAAATGCACACGTCCCAAATGAGGCCTTTTAGCCCCCTAACAAGCCAACAAACCCATGGGGGGTATCACTGTACTCAGTTTTCCCTCACATATAGGGGTGTTGTGTGACATACCTAAAGTACAACACGTGGGAAAAATACACACCAAAAAATACCAGCATTCCCTGGGTTGTCTACTTTTTAAAAATATATGGTTTTATTGGGTACATTGATTTGGCCGGGCTCAAAGATGTATCAAATAGGGCATGGGCACAGGATCACCAAATGTCAAAGTTCAACATTGAAAAATGCGCATAACCTAAATGTGGCCCTTTTTTCCCCCAAACACCCATGCATGGGTGGTATGGGATATATTGCGGAACACATATTGGGGTGTTGTGTGAGTGGCATATACCAGGACCTGTAAATTTATACCTGAAGTAAAATGTATGTGAAAAAAAAACAAAAAATATGACAACAAAGTTTGAAAAAGACTGGTGGTAGAATTAGTGCATGGAAATAGTTAAATTACTAGCATTTGAAATACCCTGTGGTGTCTTGTTTTAAAAAATGGGGTAAATTGCATTGGCCAGTGTCAAAGATGGTCGAAAAAGCTCATGGGGGCAGAATTATCAGATTTGGAAAAATGGTTTTAAAGAAGCAAAAAGGTTCTTGTAATTATTGCCCTATAGCGTGCAGGAAAAAGCAACAAAAAAACATTGGGTATTTCTAAACTCAGGACAAATAGAATCTATTTAGCAGTTTTTTTCATTAGATTTATAGACAAGTAAAAAAAGTCAGAAGTTTTTTTTCTCAATTTTTCATCATAGTTTATACTTTTTTATATAGTAAATGGTATGATAAAATCAAAATAATGAAAAAACCCAATATATAACTTGCGTGGGTTCAGTAAATGGGAAAGAAGAAAATTACAGCTAAACACAAGCACAGCAGAAATTTTAAAACAGCCATTGTCACGAAGGGGTTAAATTTGTACAAATTGCCTGTTTGGTGTTTTTTGTACAAATCGCTGTTAACAATGGCAATCCCAGATGAAACTGCCAAAAACAAATTGCAAAAGTGATGAAATTTTGTTAGGATTCATCCATTTGTTTCCACGTGTAATATGCCATTACAAGCAGTTTTGGCTCTCCTTGTTGAGGTAAAGCCTGAAAGGACTATGTGTAGGGTTCATTAGGCATTTGACTGTGCTTGTACACTGTGCATTTTAATTGTTTATTAAATGCTGTTATTATAGCTTTCTTATTCTTCATCATTGATAAATATTGATGACAAAACTAGGCATTCTACCTTTTGCTCAGTGTGATGGTCTTTCAGAAGTACCTTTTGTTTCTGTTGAATTGTTATGTAATATACTACTTGTTATGATGGTGTTATATAAAACAACAAATATTATATATATATATATATATATATATATATATATATATATATATATATATATATATATATAAGACCCTTTGTGCAAAGAAACAGTATATGCATGCATAGCATAGTTCAGACAAGGATGGAATAATTTTTGAAGCAGAAGAAACTGAAATAGTTATTAAAAGACATTGCATGAGGACATGAAGCTTTTTTTAAAATAAGAGTATTTTTATTGCTGACAGTATAAAAGGGGAATAATGCATTTTTTTCCTTCTGTTTCCATACAATATAAAAATAAAAAAATATAAAACACTGAATAGTCTTATAAACAAAGATTATACGTATTTACAAATTAATATGGTGATTAGTAATTAAATACAGTCACTGAAAACTACAGGATTAAAAAAGTAATTTCACATTTTAAGCATAAGCAGAAAATTTGCAATAAAGAAAGCACATTTAACAAAATGGCTTAAAGGTGATAAGACTGTGATCTGTAAACTTCCATTAAACCATCACTTTCACACAGTAGCAGGTGGATGCAGGTCAATGCATTGCTGACAAATCAGAAGCTAAGGTTATTCCCACCTTAACTATTGGCAGATAGATGTGTAGTCAACACCATTTTGCTCTTTAAATAGGAAACACTGTTTTCGTTATTACTAGGATCAGTACATTTTCAAAAGCAACCAACTGTTCTAGTTCTTACATAATAAATGTTTTCAGACAAATGCAAATTAGTTATTAAGAGTTCTTGCTGTTACCTTGGCCTAATCTATTTGACAAACACCCTCTTTATCATAGTTTGGTAGCACAGTAGAATGTGAATGACAATCACCCAGATTGGCTCTCTGTGGAAAGAAACATTCATCCAATGCTAAACATGTTGTTTTATATTGTCAACGGGAAATACAAGATGCTTGTAAGCTTGTTGAAAAGTGCCCTCCTCAGCTTTTATTTCTGTAAATTCAGATTCTTATACTATACTACTTTTTATAGGATTATTGTAGACCTGTACAGCACACAAATTAAGAAATTAAGCAGTGGGCCATATTTATTATCTCTTGCTATTTATTTTTGTCAACTTTTGACAGCACATTGTAAGGAATATTCAGTCTGCTGATTATGTTATCTACCAAGTACCACATGGCCAAGCTGCCATAGTTTCTTTAGCATCAGTCATACTTACAGGGTGTGACAAAACAGGGTTAAGGCAGGGACAAACTAGAAGCAGTGAATCTTTAATATACTTAATAGACACACAATCAAAAATAATATTATTGGTGCCCATATTGCAAAGTTTTGTTGTTATGAAAGATTTTCCATATTGGTAATAGGTGTCGTGATTATATATTTTTGTTATTATTATAGGCACAATAGATTAAGTATTTTAGAATTTTCCGTATCAGAATATCAGCCAAGCATCTTCACTTTAGGACTACCTTTTTAGCTTTGGAATTAGACATAGGTATTTGGCCTTATGCATTTACCAAAATATGGTGGTGCAGCTGTGTTTAAAGATAGGGGGCAGAAAAGCATTGGTTGAAAACACCATCATACATTTACTCATTTTTTTTTTTACTAAAGAAACCATCAAGGGATGTACAACCAGTTCCTTGCACTCTCACTGGCCCCTAATTGGCTGAAAACGCCACCTATGTCATTGGTGAAGATGGTGGGCCTGCAGCCCATATAGAACCGAGACTTTACTCTATCATTGTTTGTATTTTCCTTTTCTTAGTTATCACCTTCTTCTGTGTGGGGTACAAGACCCATGTAGCCCAACTAGAGGGAGGGGCAGTGAACATGGATAACTAGGGATAACTGATTAACAAAAATGAACAAAACAAACAATACAAGAAGTGCTAAAGAAAACATTGGTACATATATCAGGATTAACTTTGTAATTTTGCCCTCCAAATCTAAAACAACAAGATTGCAAGATTGTCTTCTTGGGTTTCTATTTTTTGTGTTTCTGTGTTTCTTGGCACTGAGGTATTTTTAACTACAGCTAAACAATGCGGCTACATTAAATGTTTGTCATTTGTTCTTCATTGATGCAAAACATTTCAAGAAGGCCCTGCTACAGCATACAAGGGGCCAGTTGGCTCTGCCAGAGTAAATGAGCCCTTGCTACTGGAATAAGCACTGGAATTTTAAACTATATTTGCATATGCATGCAGAATGCTTAAATGAATGAATGCAGGTTTCCATAAATTATCTTTTCCTATTTTCACATTTAGAGGGGCAGGATATGCTATCATTTCTCTGATGCAGCGGCCCATAACATTTTAAATCTGTTATCAGTAAATGACAGTAAAAGAAGGCATAGACCTCATTTTGGTACCAAACTAACTAGGCAGAAATGGTACATAAAAAAGAAGACTATAGGGTAATGAATACATAAAAGAGAGAGAGAATATAAAGAGCATGCTCCTTGGTCGCTATATAGGTATGTCACACTGACTATAGTGTGTGATACTGGTTTGTACCAAGGGTTATTAATATATGTAGTGCAGGTCAATGGATCAACTGCAGGCCTTCTAAACAATGTGCCAGGTGATTTCAAATAGGTTTTTAGAGGAACGTCAAAGACACTAAGGTGTTGAATACTGATCATTTTGTTGCCTTTGCTTTGTTAAGAACTACCTTCAGTCTTTGTTAAGCACTAGGCTAGACACAGGACTCAGCTCGAAATACATTATGAGATTCCAGGAGTGAGAAGTGTAGGTGTACATTGAGGACATGTCTTAAAGTTCCATGCCGAGGTGGTAGTTGCACTTCTGCTTTTGTCTGCTTACTTGTTCAGGGCCTTTTCCAGGTATTCCTGAATCCATTTAATCTTGGGATCTAGGCATATCTGTTTACCATTCTGCTTCAAACGAGCCCTGCCAAGCATAGAGAAAAAAGGTTATATACACATTACATACAAGATTTTAAAAAACACAAACCGAAAACCAACCAACAAAACAAACTAAGTTTCATATATTGTGTAAACTGCAGTAGATATCCTTTTTTTAACATCTTATGTAAAATGCTGTCTGGACAAATGGTCCCAACTCCTTAACACTTTTGAAATATTTTATATATATATATATATATATATATATATATATATATATATATTACCATTGTTACGCTCAAGGACTGTGTTCTTTTAAAATAATATTGGCTGAAGTAGTAAAAAGGGGTCAAGTTATATGTAGGGTTGGTACAAGCACTTACACAATCTGTAAAGAGCAGTTGCTAGTGGACAAGATCTTCAGGTGCTTGATGCTGGTTTTTGAAACATTGCTTTCAAAATATCTGCAGGGACATCGATAAACCAAGCTGACCGGTTTCTCTGTTATTGAAAAGATTAAGAACAAAAATGAAAATGCAAAGTTTAACAACCTCAGAACATTTTATCAAAAATGGTCCAGTTCATATTCAGCTTGTAAGATTGGACTAATTATATTTTACCAGTGAAAAATGAAACTGTTTTTGTTTTAAGATTTACATGAGGCATAGTAGTTAATTATTTGTGCATATAACACATTGTAATAAAATTAAGCTGACGCTAAATTGAAGCTTTAGGATGAAGTCATTTTTATCAGGAATCAGCAGTATATTTATGTCTGAGCCAACTATGCCTATGTTAGTGCACTGGGAGAAGTAGCAAGTCACCTTTCACAAACCTCCATGGTGTTTTTTCACTAGCAATTAAACTTAGGGAATTCTTAGGGGTTGGTCTTTAGTTGTAATTTTCTCATTTACTGCACCCACACAAGATATACTATATTGACTCGAATATAGGCCGCACCCGAAAATAGCCCGCACCCTAAAAGTTTGGTGCTATTTTCACACAGGCAACATTTCGACACACAGGTCTTTCTCAAGTCTCAAGGCTTAAAAAAGACCTGTGTGTCGAAACGTTGCCTGTGTGAAATAAACTCACCTTACCATTTGAGTGCTGGGCCTCTGCTTCTTTATTTTGGATTTATGTACACAAATTGACATCCATGCTCGCATATACAGACATCCAGACTTATATACATGAAAACATACATACTCCTGTCTGCCCATCCTTTTGTCAACATTTAAGGAGGTACTGCATCTTTTGTTCCGCTGCTAGCACACCATGCAAGCAGCCTCGGTTTCACCTTGGGGTCATGTGATATAAAGTGACACCATTCCTGTCTCCCTCTGCTGGTTTAAAATTGTTTAGAGAGGGACATTCGACCTGGTCCTAGCTAAACAATTTTCAACCGGCACAAAGAGACAGGAACATCTAGAAGGGCCCTGTACCAGTTGCCGCCCCTGTAATTATACCACATTTCAATTCAGTTTTTCAACTTGCAATTTTGACATGTCCAAAATATTGCCCCCATGTACTATCTTTGAAGCTGGCCAATTCAATTATCCCCATCAAACCAGATATATTTGAAAACTAGATACCCCATGATATTTCAAATTCTGGTATTTTAATCCTTTTTATGCACTAATTCCACCAGCAGCCTTTGTCAGACTTTGTGGTAGTAATTTATTTTTTGCACACATTCTACTTTTGTTAGCTCCTGGTATAGGTTCTATTGTCTGGGAGTTAAAAAGCCACATTTAGAAAGTGTGCATTTTTTGGAAATTTTACATCTGGTCCGTTTGTCCCCATGTCCTATTTGGGACATCTTTGAACCCAGTCAATTTGATTTGGCCCATCAACTCATATGTTTTTTAAAAACTAGACACCCCGTGGATATTTCAAATGCCAGTATTTTAACTCTTTCCATGGAAACTTTTACATACATTAAGGAAAATTAAGGGGGTAGTAGAAGCATTATTAAACACTCATCTACATACACCTGATAAGCCAGAAGGCTTGTTTTTTCTCTCAGAAATCTCATGGTGCTGCCACAACCACAAGGGATTCTGGGTAGGCGCATGCAAACAAGGTCAACAATGATCACCTTTTGCCTCTACATCCACACTTTATACATGAGGTGATCATTGTTGACCTTGTTTGCTTGCGCCTACCCATAATTCCTTGTGGTTGTGGCAGCACCATGAGATTTCTGATGGAAAAAACAAGCCTTCTGGCTTGTCTGGCATCTGTAGATAAGTGTTTAAAAATGCTTCTACTATATATATAGGAACTGGATGGTTCCCCTAATGGAGACATTTTTTTAAATTTATTTTACTAATCACATTGTGATTTGTAATCTGGACTCCTTTGACTTACATGGTTGAATGCATTACCTGTATTCAACCTGCAGGGGGAGCTCAGAGTTCTCAGGAGGGTCTGGGGGGTCTTGAGAACTTGTTTATTTTTTAATAGATGCCGTCATCTTAGGCAAAGTCTCTCACTATGGCGTTTATGACCACTCTCCAGAAAGGTCACAGTGCGCCCTGGGGTGGGTTTCCGGTGTCCCTGAATGCCTAGATATGTATTGTTTTAGTGGAGTGGTGTTTCTTTAATATAGGGGGTTGGGTGGCGAGTGTTAGGTCTTTTTTCCTTTGCATGAAGTGCATATTAAGCATTAACAGGGTGGGCTATGATACAGAGGAGTCCTGGGTCTTATGTTGATATTGACATGTGTATGTGACTTTGTGACCTGATTTTATAAAACAGATTATGTTTAAATTAACGTTTTTATAACACATTTTTAATATTACTATGTACTAGGTAAACCACATTTGTACTTGCACTCAACAGCAGAAACACGACTGTTGTGCTGGGTGATATGGGAAACCAGATGGTTCTAATTTCGTGCATGGGTTCCCCTCTACTGCAGCAGGGGTATTTAGAAATATATCTCTCTGTAGCCCCAGGTTAAAATCCATTATATGTACTGGAATAACAACACTGTTAAGTGCTTGTTTATCTGCTCTCTTATCTTACTCACACCCCGTTCAAATCAGTTACGTTTCTATTCATGATAATCTCACTGAAAGTTATTGGAATCATATATCCCATCTAGCTCACCCCCGGTAAAAAGAAAAGACACGCTTTCCCATTGTCCTTTGCAATTGAAATGTCTACCTACTCAAACTGTGTATAAAAGAGTAATTACGGGCATTGCATTATGCACAATTTCTTTTAAAATATTTCCATACTGCCATATTGGCATAGAAGGTAATACAATTTCCCTTGCGTATCAGTAAACCAATTTGTATTACAAATATAACTGTTTAGCAATTTTTTATATTTTTCTATTTGAAGAATAGTACTTACAAAAACAAGTTGTTAGACCACAAGAATATTTGGATCGGCATAATTTTGTATAGGCATAGGTTATTTATCCCATTCTGCTAAATAAACCTTCCAAAATGAATTATCCAATACCAACAGAATAATGTGTTTAACATTAGTCCATATCTGGTCAGGGGGGAAAAGTATATAGGGGAATGTCTGAACAAGGTCTACAATATAAAATGTACTGTTTTGGTATATGATTTACTGTTTTCCACTAAACTCATACTAAAGATTTGAAGTTCTGCAGATTAAACAGTATGTGACAATATAAAAAAATGTCCAGTTCTTCCAGCCATTTCGAAATCTAGGTCTCTGCTAGAGAACGGAAACCCCCCTTTTCCCTGCTCCCATGGTATGTCTCTTCAGCAGAAGTTTCACTGAACTCTTTTATACCAGTTGAATATCTAATCTGTTACATTAAACATTACTGGAATTTGGAAAGAAAGTCGTTTTTATTATCCATTACAATTTTCTGAAATGTCATTCTATGCAAGAATATTCATAATTCAATATATTTAAAAAAAAAATAGGCTTTACAGATGTGCAAGACTTCACTGAAGTTTTTACTTATAACCAAGCTACAACGAGGGGGATGGGGAGATTCCAAATCCCTGCTCTTTGCCCTGGTGGAATCTTCACCCAACCTTAACACTCCATCTACTACAAGAATGCAGGGTCTTCCCATCATTTACAAGTCTGCTAAACCATCAAACCTTAAGTGCAAAGATGAGCCACAGTCTTCAATGTTTTGTAAAAATGCTGAGGGAAATGTAAAAAGGTCAGTCTTGACCATTTTTTTCTGTAGGCACTCTCTAAATGAAGAGGAGTCGTGAAATGCAGAGTCCCGTTTTTTTAAAAAAGTTAATGCCATATTTTGCAATTATTTTTCATGTTATACCTCAACAATAAAATAAACATCTAAAACAAGACAGGGAGGCGATTGGTATGTGGTCTTAAAGACCTATACGAAAATGGAGTTTAAGAGAATTGAACTGCACACACAGCTACATAGGACGTCTCAAAAAGAAGCAATACATTTAAAACCCTTTGATGCATTTCCACTACCCCAAGTGACAGATTTTCTTAGGAGGACCATAACATATTTATAATAACTTCTTTATATCAAAACAAATCAGAACATGGGAGCGTTTAAATTATCAAATAATTATAAGGGACTGTTAAGAGAATTCTGAGTTGTTGTGGTTTTTATATGCAGTATGGGGAGAACTACTGTTGTCTGCTTCTTACTGTGGATGCTTGGTTTACAAAGCTTTTATCCTCCCTACAATATCCTTTCTTCTACACTCCTAGGACATAGACCTTTTATCTATTTTCCTATTACCACCTTACCTGTATTTTTTTAAGCCCTGGTAAGCTTGTAAAACAGAATAGCTCAATAAAAACACTGATCTGTTTGCTGGGCCATTAGATAGGTGTTAAACACAGCAAATAAACACAAATAGAAAATAGAATATAATATGACAGCAGATAAGAACCAGTCAGCCCATTTCGTCCGCCCTATTTTCCTAACATGGACTAGTCTTAGATTCAGAATAGCTTTATGACTGTCCCATGCATGTTTAAATTATTTCACTTTATCAGCCTCTATCACTTGTGATAGGAAGCTTTTGCAATTATCTACCACCCGCTCAGTTAAAGCAAACCTTATTGAATTACATCTAAACCTCTCACCCTCTAGTTTGAGATTATGATCTATTGTTCTAACTTTTCTACTCATTTGAAATATGACTTCCTGACCACTGCTACATTCTAGTGTAACATAACATACATAACAGTGTACATTTTGTGATTAGGGGAGAGGTCATAGATCTGCAAAGGCTCTCTTCTCCTTCTGCACGGTAACGACTGCCGGGGGAGGTAAGTTGTCCCCTTGGCTGCCATTATTTAAAGATTTTGTGATACTATCCAACACTTTTTTACTTGTTTCACTTGCAGTTCCATATGGTCTTCTGCCATATGTGATATGGCACACGATATTACTGGTTCGCCATACTTGACAGTATACTGTGTCTCCTTCAGATTACAATCGTACTGAAAACCCCATTGTTTTGTATGTCCACAATCAATGAATATTTAATCATTCTTTTGTTATCAAAAAATGGATTAAGAAAGGCATTAGTTCGTTAAACTAATGTTTAGATCTGTAAAACGGTGCTTTTCATTAAACTGGCTCTCCCAACAACAAAAAGAACAAAAACACAAAAAGCCTACTTGACCTATAATAACAGTGAGCAAAAATCACACTGAAAAAAATGGTGTTTTACCTACTTACCTAAATGTAGCTACATGCAGCATTAGGATAATTTCTACTAATAGTAGTGAATATCCAACCCCTTCTACGGGTTTGCTGTTCAGCATTAACCCGAAAAATAAACAAAGTTCCCTGTAGTATGTATTTGCAATTAGTGGAGTTCTAATCATAATGTTTTATACCATTAAATCATAGTGTTAATATTCATCACTCAAACAAAGCGTTATATTCTAAAGGCACTATAGTCCTTTGTGCTCTTAAGTCCTATAGGCGATAAAACCTTAACACGTGCATCTTTTAGCAGACCAATAATTAGAAAGTCACGTAAGATAAAAGAGAGATCCATGTAAATTATGTGCTTCTGTGTTGTGGTCTGTGAATGATACTTATCTGGTGGTGTGTGAATGATCTGAGGGGTATTACAATATAATATAATTATAATATATATAGGTTATCACCAAATAAACGGGGCCCTAGGCAAGGTAACAAATTGAGGTCCCCCTCCCGAATGCTTTACATGCAAAAAATATTTAAGCATGGCCAGGCCTCCCAAAGCTCCTCAGGCTCTGGGTAGGCACCTAGGTTGCCTCCTGCATGTATTTTAAGACTCTAAAGGCATACCCCAATTAGTGAGTGCAGATGCAGTGCATTAATTAAGAATCTCATTAGGAAATATTAAATGCAGTGCAGTACCCAGTAATGTTATTTAGCACTGAAGAAAAGTAAATTTTTTTTATTTCCTTCCAATAAACATCTTATTTGCAGACTTGTAGGTAACCATTATAGACAGGTATGATATATCAGGTGATTTTCTTTGGCCATTATTTCTTAGGAATAAACTCCTGTTTCCCTATGGAAGTTCATTCCTGCTTTTCATTTTTTAGTCAGGGGTTACTTCAAGATATACTAATATGGCAAGGAGTTCTTGAGTTTGTCTAAATAAATTGGGTTGAGATAAGAGAGCTAATACACATACGCAACAAATATGTCGCTAGTTTAAACATTTCATTAAAAAAAAACAAGAAGTATGTTGTTTGAAGCAGAAAAAAACACCATTGAATTCGAATACTTGTAATAAAAATATTAAATGCCATGTAAACCTACATTTTTGATACAATTACAAAAAGCTACATTTTACATTATCTCAATATCAATTTATTTCTGGAAATTAAGCATTATGTACTATACAAATGATTTTACGTTACATAGGTTATAAATCTGTCTGCCCCAAAAACGTGTCATTTTCTTTAATAGCATGAGTAGAATGTGCATTTTTGTGCATGTGTATGTTTTGTCTGGGCTTATCTATATATGGGTTATAGACATACAGACACCCACATATGATTTTTTTTCCAAAATTGGTCTTAAGCTTCAGAACAAAGGTATAGAAAAGTGGGGCATGGAGTATATGGAAATATAAAGAAAAAAAACTTAGGGAGGGCAATATGGTAGCATATAGTTACATATAGACAAAGGTCTGGAGCGGATTTCGTATTTTATGCAATAAATGTATCTGATGCCTGAATGCCTACTGAGATGTAACTAAAATACAACCCCCATGGTGGCCAGTTTAACTGCTTTCTCTGATTAGAATACATACAGGTTTAGGAAACATTAAGAGTTGGTATATAGTCTGCCCACCTCCACAATTACTAGGCTACCTATTGTGACCGTTATCGAGTTCCAGGAAGCAATGTACCCAAAAAACCCTTAAAACAACAATTTCACGGTTAAAAACGGGTTAATAAAATAGAGGGAACGTTTTCTGAGCCATTTGTGGCAAGCCCTAATGTGTTACAACAGTGGTTATTAGCATAAAAAAAATATTATGGTACGCTTTTTGAGAATGTTTGTCATCAATGCAAATGCTTACAATATTTTGTTTATATCTATGTAGTGACAATGCAAATAAATGAAATTCATAATTGAGAGCTATATGTTTCATGTGTTGCGCTTTATAGTTAGCAACTTATGTTCTAGTTTATGAGAAATGCAGAATACATAAGGTAAGTACTATGTTTTCACGATCTTTGAATTGGCTGGAAAACCTAGGTAAAAATGTGCTACCATATTAGCAGCTGCTTAAAGCCCTTTTGTTAGGGTGACCACATTAGCCACGTTTTCAGGGATACATATAATTTGTAAAGTGTTGCCCTGCCGAAAATAAAATCATTAATTTGAATTTTATATTGACATTCATTAATAAGTCTGGCTTGGTGTAGAAAATTAACTCTTTAATTTTAATTGTATATTGACATTCATCAATATGTCTGGCTTGATGTTGCAACCTACGTACAGGCTAGTTGGAAAGCAGTAAATGGGTAAATGTTTTTGTATAAGGCAGAGACAGCCATGGACGTATTAACCCTTTACATTTATACACGTCACAATTCTTCTCTGGCTACATTGGAGAGAAAGAAATGCACTTGTGGGCTCCACGCGTGGAGCTGTGATATATATTTGGTAGATTACGTGGGTTCTTCGGTAAATAAATAGAAGCGGCTGACTCCCTTGGACATTGGAGACAGTCCCACACCCTCCTATGCTGGTGTATTGGTGCCTTTACTCAGCTATGCTAATTGTGTATTCGTTTTTCTTTTTTCATGGAGATGTCCAGCAAATGGTTATCTGAGGCAATCAAATTGGCATTTTAAACACCCACAAACAAATCTTTGTGTTAAAACACACTCCTCCTTACTAACAGAAGAGTTAGGGTGGAGAGGGTCTTCTGAATGCCATTGTAAATCAAGCTATTCACTTGGATGATACAGGTACACACTTGCAAGTGATTGTTTTTTTAAGGAAATTACAGGTGTCCATCAACCTCTGTCGTCCAATTTCTGAATCCTTGTTACAATCAGAGCCCAGGTTCATGTAAAGCCTGAATCCTAATATCTAGTAAATTCTCCAATGAGTGGGTGTAAGGAAAATATAGCTAGGTACTATGTGTCCCTCAATAATGTATTTCAGAAATGTGGGCATGATAGCACAAGGAGCCATTATAAGTCTTCTTTCTGCTGAAAGGTTTTGCATACTCAGCAGTTGTTATACAGTTGCAACAGTAGTGTTGGCATTTGATTTATTACTTAATTTAGATTAAACCCACTTGATCATATATGGGACGTATTTACTACCTGTTGAAAACCAAAACATTACTATAAATTAGATTGTAAATGACATTAGAGAGGACGTAAATAACTAAGTTTAAACAACATTTTGCTTAAAAAGTGTTAATAATGATGATGGCATTCCCATTCTGTTTGATCATTCCCCTGGCGTTGAATTGCAGTATAAAGGCTCTAATTATTTTGTGTCTATAAGCAATGAGAAATAGGTGTATTTCTTTTTAGGAAAGAAATCTGCAATATACATTTAGGTATGTACACGTAATGCAGAACTGGTATAACAGGTATAGCACTCAATTAATTATTATAATATTCCGTATAATATTCAATATAATTTAACTTGCAAATATTTCGGAATAACGATTACTCTAACGTAACTTTAGTGAATTTATTGCACATCTTGAAAGTTGTTATTGAACCCTTAGTACAATAATACAATCTATTTTCCATCATTGATCGATCACATCGTGCCATATAGCTTTGAATGCAATAATAGGCATTAGTGACATACTTAAAAATAAACAAAGAGCCTGCATCTTAACAATAGCATCAATTCAAAATGAAGTAACATAACCTCATTTAAAGACCATCATCTGCAAAACCAATATTGTGTCAAAAACCATCCTTGATAACAATACTCACTTTAATTCAAGTAGATTATAATGTTATAATAACGGCATTTAAACCAAGATTGGGGGGGGGTCACTTTAGAAATGATACAGCGACATTAGAGGTAACAGTGTTCACTTAGAATTGCTATGATGTAGCAAATGACACAATAGCAATTAATCAACGCGCAAGGCAGATTTTAAGTACACTTCCCATGTACACTACGCGACTCAGGAGAGATCTGAGAGGAAATGGGCTTTGGACCTAGAAAGCTTTTTCATTTTTTTACTCCAGTGACGAAAAAAACGGATTGAATTACGGTAATAAAACCCTGCCACATTCCGCTATACTCTTGACATACAAGCAAATAAAAGCTCAGCCTCTATCGCTTTCGCACATCGTCTCTTACATTACGAGATTCCGTAAAATACATGTAATGCAGAATTCAGGCATTAGTATATTCATCACAGATAACTCTATATGTGGTTTACACACCGCGGTGTGTAAGAAAGCAGTCTTGTGCCAGCAGAAAGAACAAATCATAATGCACAAATCATATTACAAAAAAATGTAACACTCCAAGCGCGGGACGGGCATAAATTACTCAAACTTTGTTACAGTGTATACTGAACATACACATCCGAAACTACTATACTACGATTGAATATAGATTATCCCAATAGCTCAAATCAGCTACACGTCAAGCGTCAAACAGATTTTACATTATGATGTCATCATATTAATGATGATGAGGTTCTTTTTTTCGTCAGCGTACTTAAAACAAGTTCATAAAAAATGTTTTGCAATATGAAAATGTTTAGATATGGACACTAACCACTACTCTTAGAGCACATGCTTTGTAACGCATTCACACAAACCATACCGCACACACTGGTAAATCAAAAAATCAAACAATATAAAAGTCAGAGTAGCGCTCCATTCTCACATTTCTATGCTTTTCCGCCTGTAGCCCTGCACCTACAAACCTTGTTTGCATTCATGCTCTTTCTGCTATATCTCTTATGTTTTATTTACCTTCAGAGTAGCATACAGTACTCAACAAAAGTGCGAGCAGAGCGAGAGTCCTTGCGTCCATAGTGTTTTAATCCGGAGCTGCGTCCAGTACACGAAAGAATCCGAAAATGAACTGAGCAGTGTGTGTGGAAGAGCCTAGAAGTGCAGGGCTTTTTGGGGGTGGGGTAAAACCACTGGCGATTTATCACTGTTCGCATGTTATTACATCCTTCCTCTATTAAAATAGTTGGATGTATACCAACACAGCTCAGTTTGAGAATAGGTAATTGCCTTTTAATAACAAAGAATATCAGCTAAAGTATGGGCTTTACATTTTGATGCTATTTAGTTTGTCATAGATGTTTTTGGATTTATGGTGCAGTAGCTTAGTAGTAGTAGTAGTTTAGTTTTAGGATATCTATCTGTAACTAATTTTCAAAATCTGGACACTAACTTTGGGAAAATTGTTCTCTAGTCTCCTAATCCCTGGTTTTGGGTAGAGTGCGAATAGGCTCTGTTTTGGAAAGGTTTAGAAAACTGAGCAAAGAATGTAACAGGATTGGTGTAAAGTACCTAGGATATTATTTGTAATTTGATGGTACAATGGCACTTACACCGATCAGCCATAACATTATGACCGCTTGCCTAATATTGTTTAGGTCCCACTTGTGCTGCCAAAACAGCCCTGACCCATCAAGGCATGGACTCCACTAGACCTCTGAAGGTGTGCTGTGGTTTCTGGCACCAAGATGTTAGCAGCAGATCATTTAAGTCCTATACGTCGTGAGGTGGGGCCTCCATGGATAGGACTTGTTTGTCCTGCACATCCCACAGATACCGTATTTGCTCGATTATAAGACGACCCTGATTATAAGACGACCCCCCAAAATCTGAATATTAACTTAGGAAAAAAAGAAAAAGCCTGAATATAAGACGACCCTAAAGGAAAAAAGTTTTACTAGTAAATGTTAATTCATGTAAACTATTTTTTTTAATAAAAGCTATGATTGAGAAAAATATTTTTTTTTGTTTTTATTTCTTGTATTTTCCAACCTGTCCCCCAGTTACGCACATCTGCCCCCAGGCTTGCCACACCAATATGGCACTGTGGCCCATGATATGCCTTTTAACCCTCTATATGCCACTGTGCCCCATGGTATGCCTTATACCCCTATATCCCATTCTGGCATTTAGGGGGTTAAAATGCATATTATGGGGCAGAGTGGCATATAGGGAGGTATAAGGCATTCCAGGAGGCAGAGTGGCATTAAGGGAGTTAAAAGGCATTATATAGAGCACTCTGCCTCCAGAAATGCCTTATACCCCTATATGCCACTCTGGCATTTAGGGGGTTAAAAGGCATATTATGGGGCAGAGTGGCATATAGGGAGGTATAAGGCATTTCAGGAGGCAGAGTGCACTATTAAATGCCCCCTTAACGCCACTCTGCCTCCTGAAATGCCTTATACCTCCCTATATGCCACTCTGCCCCATAATATGCCTTTTAACCCCCTAAGTGCCAGAGTGGCATATAGGGGTGTAAGGCATTCCAGAAATGCCCTACACACACACACACACACACACACACACACACACACACTTACTTACCGGTGCTTCCAATTTCCTGCTTTATTGCTGGGGCAGCGGGTTGACGTCTCATTCCGCGGCAGCCGGAAGGAGGTGGAGTTGGCAGCGGGGGTTTGTATGCGTCCGTCGCAAATACCTTCCCCGGCTGTCAGAGATCAGGAACTCTGGAACTCTGATCTCTGACAGTCGGGGAAGGTATTTGCGACGGACGCATACAAACCCCCGCTGCCAACTTTACCTCCGGAAGCACCGGTAAGTGTGTGTGTGTGTGTGTGGGGGGGGGGCGACGATAGGAGGATCCAGGTCCCCTGCAGCGGTGCGGGGGATCTGGATCTTAGTCTCCTAATCAGACCTCTATTTGAGGTCTGATTAGAAGACGACCCCGATTATAAGACGAGGGGTATTTTTCAGAGCATTTGCTCTGAAAAAAACCTCGTCTTATAATCGAGCAAATACGGTAATTGATTGGATTGAGATCTAGGGAATTTGAAGGCCAAATCAACACCCTGAACTCAATGTTGTGTTCGTCAAACCATTCCTGAACCATTTTTGCTCTGTGGCAGGTCGCATAATCCTGCTTAGTTAGGTGGTGCTTGTCAAAGTAACATCCACATGAATGGCAGGACCCATGGTTTCCCAGCAGAACATTACCCAAAGCACCACACTGCCTCCATTGGCTTGCCTGCTTCTCATAGTGCATCCTGGTGCCATGTTTTCTCCAGGTAAGCGACGCACATGCACCAGGCCATCCATGTGATGTAAAAGAAAATGGGATTCATAAGACCAGGCCACCTTCTTCTATTGCTCCGTTTTATGGCTGATCAGTGTATATCAAAACCGGTGTAAATTGAATAAGCCTAGGATCAGGGGTGATTAAGGAGGCCCTCCCAGGACCAAGCCTAGGGTCACTAATGCGTGGGTACAATTTTTTTTATGGAGTCCCCAGGTGTGTGTGGCTATATTGCTAACCCCCCTTAACAAACATAGGAACTCAAACCACACCCATTTTATATGGCAATCACTCCACCTCTTTGCCGCTCCCGATTTCACCACGTACCATGTCTTGCCGCAGCAATCAGGTTGCAGTCATAGGACTTGCTGCAGCAGCCAGATTGCATCCACAGGACTTGCTCAGCACCCAAGTTACATCTAAACGACTTGCCCAGCATCTAGACTGTACTCATAGGGCTTCCCCAGCACCCAAATTGCATAGATAGGGCTTGCCTCAGCGCACAGATTACATCCACAGGACTTGCTCACCCAGGTTGCATCCACAGCAGTGTCATCTCCAGATTTCATATTTGGGGGGGGGGGCATGGGAGGACAGAGACCAATGTGGGTGTGGGGGGGCAATTATAAAAGCTACATATATATATATATATATATATATATATACCGTATTTGCTCAATTATAAGACGACCCCCCCAAATCTGAATATTAATTTATGAAAAAAAGAAAAAGCCTGAATATAAGATGACCCTATAGGAAAAAAAAAAAATTACCAGTAAAAGTTAATTCATGTAAACTATGTGAACAATTTTTTTAAATAAAAGCTATGATTTTTTTTATTTCCTTTTTTTCAACCTGCCCTTCCCCCCAGTTATGCACATCTGCCGCCTGGCTTGACTCTCTGCCCCAGAAATGCCTTATACCCCCTATATGCCACTGTGCCCCATGATATGCCTTTTAACCCTCTAAATGCCAATGTGCCCCATGATATGCCTTTTGACCCTCTAAATGCCACTGTGCCCCATGATATGCCTTTTGACCCCCTATGTGCCACTCTGGCATTTAGGGGGTTAAAAGGCATATTATGAGGCAGAGTGGCATATAGGGAGGAATAAGGCCCCTGCTTTTGGGAGGTATAAGGCATTAAGTGGGTTAAAAGGCATTTCACAGAGCACTCTGCCTCCAGAAATGCCTTATGCCCCCCATTTAACACCCCCTCCCTCCTTACTTACCGGAGCTTCTGAGTCCCCGGTGCATAGTACCGTGTAGAGCTCTACGCGATTCGCGTAGACAACTTCCGCTGCAGCCGGGAGGAAGTGTGGCTAGCGGCGGGGGTTGTCTGTGTCCATCGCGCAGACCTTCCCCGGCTGTCAGAGATCACGGGGACTCAGAAGTACCGGTAAGTGTGTGTGTGTGGGGGGAGACAGGAGGATCCAAGTCTCCTGCATCGCTGCGGGGATCTGGATCTTAGTCTCATAGTCAGACCTAGTTAAGGTCTGATTATAAGACAACCCCGATTATAGGACGAGGGGTATTTTTCAGAGCATTTGCTCTGGAAAAAACTTCGTCTTATAATCGAGCAAATACGGTACATATATATATATATATATATATATATATATATATATATAGATATATATATAGATATATATATAGATAGATATAGATATAGATATATATAGATATAGATATATAGATATATATATATCTATAGATATAGATATAGATATATATAGATATAGATATATAGATATATATATATCTATATATATATATATATATATATAGCTATATAGATATATATATAGATATATCTATATATAGTATTTCACAAAAGTGAGTACACCACTCACATTTTTGTAAATATTTTTTATATCTTTTCATGTGAAAACACTGAAGAAATTACACTCTGCTACAATGTAAAGTAGTGAGTATACAGCCTGTGTAACTTGGCAATCTTCTTATAGCCTAGGCCATCTTTATATAGAGCAACAATTTTTTCTTTGAGATCCTCAGAGGGTTCTTTGCCATGAGGTGCTATGTTGAACTTCCAGTGACCAGTGTGAGAGAGTGTGAGGGCGATAACACCAGATTTAACACGACTGCTCCCCATTCACATCTGAGACCTTGTAACACTAATGAGTCACATGACACGGGGAAGGAAAATGGGTAATTGGGCCCAATTTGGACATTTCCACTTAGGGCTGTACTCACTTTTGTTGCCAAAGTTTAGACATTAATGGCTGTGTGTTGAGTTATTTTGAGGGGACAGCAAATTTACACTGTTATACAGGCTGTACACTGAGTACTTTTAACCCCTATATGCCACTCTGCCTCCCTGATATGCCTTATACGCCCTATATGCCACTGCACCCTTGATATGCCCTCAGATATGCCCTTCTACCCCCCAAATATGCCACTGTGCCCACCCTGAAATGCCTTATAACCCCGATATGCCACTCTGCACCCCTGATATGCCTTATACCTCCTCCTACGGTGGATCTTCCTCTCTGGCAGCCAGTGAACATTGCACAATGCACGCAGACCACCTGCACTATGCTGGCCAATACTTCAGTCGGGGCTTCTATGGTGGAGCACCGGAAGGTCACATCACGCTGGTGCTCCATCATTGAAGCCCTGGCGAAAGTGGAGGACAGTAGTGGAGATTGTCTGCGCGCACCGAACAGACACCCCCCCCACCGGCTGTCACAAAGGAGGATCCGGGTCCCCTGCAGTGCTGCGTGGGATCTGGATCTATTTGAGGTCAGATTATAAAACGAGGGGTATTTTTCAGAGCATTTGCTCTGAACAAAACCCTCATCTTATAATCGATAAAATCGATTCAACTAATCGATAATGAAAGTTGTTGACAACAATTTTCATTATCGATTATTATTGATTTTATCGATTAGTTGTTGCAGCCCTAATATATATATATATATATATATATATATAAATATTTTTATGAGTAAGTCCTAAAATTAAGTTAAAATCTTGCATGTTAAAATGCCCATGGGGTGTCTACTTTTAAAAAATGAATGATTTGATGGGGTAAATTGAATTGACCAGGTTCAACAATGCCCCAATTAACACACAGGGAAGGATAACCACATGTTTAATTTCCAATTTGAAAAATGCACACGTCCCAAATGTGGCCTTTTAGCCCCCAAACAATATGACAAACCCATGCATGTGGGGTATCACATATTGGGGTGTTGTGTGACATGATCTGTAAAATCATACTTAAAGTACAACATGTGCGGGAAAAATACACACAAAAAATATTACTGCAAACTTTGACAAAGGCTGCTGGTAGAATTAGTGCATGAAAAACGTTAAAATACCAGCACCCTGCTTGTGCCATCTTGGTCCCCAAGGCTTAAACACCCTGCTTTTGCCATCTTTGCCTTTCCACAAATCAATTATACATCTATGATACACAAACACTTTTACAGTCACTCACTAATTCACACTTTCATTCAAACAATTCATTTACACAATCATTTATTCTCTCACTCTTTCACACAAATCATTTACACATATTCATTAACCCCTTCAGTCCCCTATAGACGTACCGGTACATCCATACAACGCATCTCAAGAAACCCCTATGGATGTACCAGTACGTCCTGACCTTCTTTCAGCTGCAGGGACACATCCGGCTACATCCAGCTTCTCACATGCTGAAACACAAATCAGCAAAAAAAAAAAAAAGTGTTAGTGATTTTTGTTAACAATAAAAAATCACTAAAATAATACAATAAATAATAGAAAAAAAAACAATAAAGTGAGCTAAGTGATGTCATTGTAACATCACTGGCATCAATAACATGTTCAAGAGGTCCCCAAGAGGACCTCTAACCATACTGCACTGATAATTTTTAAAAGAAAGCTCTATCTCTCCTTGAAAAAACAATATATAGTTTACATGGGTATTCGCAGGGAAGGAGAATAATCGCTGAACCGACATACCACAAAAAACCCTGCGACCCTCTCACACATCCACACAATACATCCACACATTCATTCATACTCTCACTCATCCAGACAATTCATCCACACATTAATTCATTCTCTCACTCATTTACAAAATTAATCCACACATTAATTAATTCATTCTCTCACTCATTCACGCAATGCATCCACACATTAACTCATTATTTCACTCTGTCACAGTGGTGTCAGTGGGGGGGCAGAGGGGGCCATCTTTTTTTTTGCAGCCAGGAGGAAGCACTAGACGCGGAGGAGAGAGAGGGGCACCAAGAGGTCGCTCAAGTTTTTAGCAACCGCTCGGCACCTCTCACTCTTCTCAGCGAGGCTTCTGTCTTCAGTGTCTTCATCATGGTGACGGCGATTCATCCTGAGCGCCGGAATATTGCTTCATATTCCGGTGCTCAGCAGTGAAGCTGAGCACACCGCGGCAAAGACACTGAAGATAGAAGCTTCGCGCTCCCACTACAGGACGTCTGAAGGTAAGTGAACTACAAAGGGGGGAGAGGGAGAGGGTAGATAGTAAGAAGGAGGGGGAGGGGGTAGATAGTAAGAAGGAGAGGGGGGTAAATAGTAAGAAGGAGGGGGAGAGGGGGTAGATAGTAAGAAGGAGGGGAGAGGGGGTAGATAGTGAGAATAGGGGGAGAGGGGGTAGATAGTGAGAAAAGGGGGATAGGGGTAGATAGTGAGGGGGGTAGATAGTGAGAAAAGGGGGAGGGGCAGATAGTGAGAAAAGGGGGAGGGGTAGATAGTGAGAAGGGGGAGAAGGGGTAGATAGTGAGAAAATTGGGTAATAAGAATATTAAAATAAAGTCAGCCAGAATGAGTGAGAGAATGAACAAATTAATTTGTGTATGAATTGTGTAAATGAGTTAGAGAATAAATGAATTAGTGTGAAAGAACTGTGTGAATGAGTAAAAGAATTAATGAATTTGTGAGAGTGCATTTATAAATATGTGTTACTAAATTGTGTGAAAGAGTGAGAAAATTAATGATTATGTGAATTAGTGAGTGACTGTAAAAGCGTCTGTGTATTCTAGATATACTGTATTTGCTCGATTATAAGACGACCCTGATTATAAGACGACCCCCCAAAATCTGAATATTAACTTAGGAAAAAAGGAAAAAGCCTGAATATAAGACGACCATAAAGGAAAAAAGTTTTACCAGTAAATGTTAATTCATGTAAACTATTTTTTTTAATAAAAGCTATGATTGAGAAAAACATTTTTTTTGTTTTTATTTCCTTGTATTTTCCAACCTGTCCCCCAGTTACGCACATCTGCCCCCAGGCTTGCCACACCAATATGGCACTGTGGCCCATGATATGCCTTTTAACCCTCTATATGCCACTGTGCCCCATGGTATGCCTTTTGACCCCCTATGTGCCACTCTGCCTCCAGAAATGCCTTATACCCCTATATCCCATTCTGGCATTTAGGGGGTTAAAATGCATATTATGGGGCAGAGTGGCATATAGGGAGGTATAAGGCATTCCAGGAGGCAGAGTGGCATTAAGGGAGTTAAAAGGTATTGTATAGAGCACTCTGGCTCCAGAAATGCCTTATACCCCTATATGCCACTCTGGCACTTAGGGGGTTAAAGCCATATTATGGGGCAGAGTGGCATATAGGGAGGTATAAGGCATTTCAGGGGGCAGAGTGCTCTATTAAATGCCCCCTTAACGCCACTCTGCCTCCTGAAATGCCTTATACCTCCCTATATGCCACTCTGCCCCATAATATGCCTTTTAACCCCCTAAGTGCCAGAGTGGCATATAGGGGTATAAGGCATTCCAGAAATGCCCTATGCCCCCATTTAACACACACACACACACACACTTACTTACCGGTGCTTCCAATTTCCTGCTGTATTGCCGGGGCAGCGGGTTGACGTCTCCTTCCGCTGCAGCCGGAAGGAGGTGGAGTTGGCAGCGGGGGTTTGTATGCGTCCGTCTCGCATACCTTCCCCGGCTGTCAGAGATCAGAGTTTCCCGCACCGGTGCCGAACTCTGATCTCTGACAGTCGGGGAAGGTATGCGAGACGGACGCAGACAACCCCCGCTGCTAGCCACACCTCCTTCCGGCTGCAGCGGACGCTGTCTACGCGGATCGCGTAGACGTCAACCCGCTGCCCCGGCAATACAGCAGGAAGCACCGGTAAGTGTGTGTGTGGGGGGGTGTTAAATGGGGGGGGGAGACAGGAGGATCCGGGTCTCCTGCAGCGGTGCGGGGGATCTGGATCTTAGTCTCATAATCAGACCTCTACTTGAGGTCTGATTAGAAGACGACCCCGATTAGAAGACGAGGGGTATTTTTCAGAGCATTTGCTCTGAAAAAACCTCGTCTTATAATCGAGCAAATACGGTAATAGTCATTTTTGGAAAGGTAAAGGTGGCACAGGGAAGGGTGTTTATGGGATAAAAGGTGGCACAGGTAGCGTGTTTATGGGACAAAGATGTCATATGCTGGGCTGTTTGGGGACAACAATTGCAAGTCCTATGTGTGTTATCTGTGTGCTGGTCAGGCAGTGTGGACAGCAGGGCTTTGGGGTGTGCAACCTGTGATCTTTGCCTGAAATTTAGGGAGTTTTATGTATACCTTTAATGCAGAGATTTTCTGTGAATTCCACTTGATCTATACCTGCAAAGCTATTTGTGTTATTCTGTTGCTCTATATCTGCTATGCTATGTTTCCATACATTATTTTTGTATACCTGCAAATATGGAGCTTGTTTGTCTTATTCAGTTGATGGATATCTGCAAAGTTGTTTTCATGTATTGTTTATTTGATCTATACCCTCAGTGCTGAGTTTACATGTGATTTCCAGTTGATCTATAACTGCAATGCTGGGTTTGTGTGTTCTGTTGAGCTATACCTGCTATGCTATGTTTCCATACATTATTTGTGTATACCTGGAAATACAGAGTTTTATGTCTTATTCATGCACGTGCTGTTGACATGTGTTTATTTGATCTATACCTGAACTGCAGGGATTAAGTAAAGGAGAGGTATGGCTTAGTGAATGAGGGACAAATGGACTCTGGGGATGAGTACAGGCAGTGGCGTTACTACAGGGGGGCAATTTCCCCCCGTAGGTTATTCCTTGCCCCCCCATGTTGCCCCCCTGCCGAATTTGGAACCACCCAGGACAGTCCCGCAATTGGACTTTAAGTCCCGGGCAGCCTCAAACGCTTTTTTTTTTTTTAATGCAGAGGAGAGAGAGGGGTGCCTAGCAACCGCTCGGCCCCCCTCAGTCTCCTCCACGAGGCCTCTACTTCCGTTGTGGTGCCAGCGTTTCATGCTGAGCGCCAGCATATGACGTCAGTGAAGCAGCGAGTGCCGCAGCAGAGCAGGAAGATGGAAGCCTCATTCTTCGGTCGTAGGACTTAAAGGTGAGTGAACTACAAAGGGGGAGAGGGTAGATAGTAAGTAGGGAAAAAGGAGTGAGATGGGTTAGAAAGTGATAAGGGAGGCAGGAGGGGTAGAAAGTGATAAGGGAGGGAGTTGGGGTAGAAAGTGATAAGGGAGGGAGAAAGAGGGTAGTAAGAATATTAAATTGAATTACGAATGAGTGAGATGCATTGCCTGAATGAGGGAGAGCATGAGTTAATGTGTGGCTGAATTGTCTGAATGAGGGAGAGCATGAGTTAATGTGTGGATGAATTGTCTGAATGAGGGAGAGCATGAGTTAATATGTGGATGAATTGTCTGAATGAGGGAGAGCATGAAGTAATGTGTGGATGAATTGTCTGAATGAGGGAGAGCATGAGTTAATATGTGTATGAATTGTCTGAATAAGGGAGAGCATGAGTTACATAGTTACATAGGCTGAAAAAAGACATGTGTCCATCAAGTTCAGGAGAAGAAGCTAAAAGAAGAATTGGCCAGGACCGGGGTCCCCAACTCATTAGAAAGGCTTATTCAGTTGTCTCTGCAGATTGACAGGCGTTTACGGGAAAGGAGAGAGGTTCATCGGTCTACTATTCCTCTGTTCCTGTCCCTACTACTACTGGTCCCACTCCTTATGAGGAGCCCATGCAGATAAGTTTTACCCCTGGACCCCTTAGTTCGCAAGAAACTTATGCTTTTAGTCTGGACATTATGCGCGCACTTGTCTCATCCGTCCTACCAAGCGTATAGGTAAGACTGTTTCTGAACCCACTATTACCATATGTAATAAGGCTGGCCTCCTGACCATCTTTCTACAGTGGAACACTAAGCCAATCTCCCTATCGGCTATAATTGATTTAGGCGCCAGCGGCTGTTTCATGGATCTCAACCTGGCTAAGATCCTGTCTGTACCCACTCGTTCCAACACCAAGCCCTTATTTGTTCAAGCCGTCGATGGAAGTCTTCTCTCCTCGGGACCTGTGATCTCTGAAACCATTCCTGCTCAGATGAACGTCGGTCTTCGTCATCATGAATCGTTGTTCCCGCTCATCCTGGGTATCACTTGGCTTTGGACACATAACCCTGCTATTGATTGGTCTACGGGAACGGTTTCCCTTACATCTAACTACTGACAAATATCCTGTTTCTCGGCACCCCTGGTGCTCACTGCACCAGGCTCCTGCAATGATTCTGTCAAGGCCACACCTATGGTGCCAGAACAGTATAGTGATTTCGAAGAGGTCTTCTGTAAAAAAAAGCTGCCAAACAATAACCCCCTCACCGTGTGTATGATTGCCCCATAGACTTATTACATGGCTCTCCCATCTCCTTTGGGAGGATCTTTCCCTTATCGGAATCTGAACTAAAACATTTTAAGGAATATCTTGATGAATATTTAAGGAAGGGGTTTATCTGACCTTCTACCTCACCAGCAGGAGCCAGCATATTCTTTGTTGAAAAGAAAGATGGTTCCCTTCGCCTGTGCATCGATTACAGGGAACTCAATGAAATTACCATAAAGAATCGGTATCCATTACCACTAATTCCTGAACTTCTGGACAGAGCCTGCTCCGCCTCCAAATTCTCCAAGCTCGGTCTCCAAGGGGCATATTGTGATACCTACCGTGTCCGTCGCGGTCCATCACAGATCAGCTGCTGGTGAGTGGCTCTCGCACGGTGATGCACGCACGTCCTCCCTTGGCTTTGTTTCCCGACTTTGATCCTGTGCTGCCTGCCCCGACCTTGGAATTTCCTGACCACGTTTTACTGCCGCTGAGCCTGTGCTGCCTGTTTGCCTTGGACTTACTGCCTAGCATTTCGCTCTGTGGCTACGCTACCGTCTCTGCATATTGGGTGCATCACCTGTTGTCCTAGGTCCAGCATAACACATATAACCTAGTCCGCATCAGGGAGGGTGATGAATGGAAGACTGATTTTCGAACTAGGTATGGGCATTTCGAATATACTGTGATGCCCTTCGGCCTTTGTAATGCTCGGGCCACCTTCCAGTATTTTCTAAATGATGTATTTAGGGACTTTCTGGACATCTTCATGGTGGTGTACCTTGATGACATTCTCATCTTTTCGTCATCACTCTCAGTACTGCTTCATCTTCGTGAGAATGGTCTACACGCCAAATTGGAAAAATGTGTATTTGAAACTACCTTGATCAAGTTTCTTGGATTTATTGTTACCCCCAAACCCATCCAGATGGATCCTAAGAAGATCTCTGTAATCAAGGACTGGCCTGTACCCTCCTCCAAAAAAGAGGTACATATTATTCAACCACTCACCGCTCTCATTAAATAAGATACTCCGTTCCGCTGGTCTCCACAGGCACAAGATGCATTTGAAAGGCTTAAAGAAAAATTCATGTCTGCACCGATTCTTGTCCTCCCTGATCCATCTTCTCCTTATTTTGTTGAGGTGGATGCGTCCAGTAGTGCTTTAGGAGCTGTGCTCTCACAAAGACGGGGCGAGAGACAACTTCTACACTCCATCGCTTATTACTCAAGGAAACTATTGGTTGCAGACTTAAATTGTGATGTTGGAGAACTCTTGGCTATTAAAGTAGCTCCGGAAGAGTGGCATCACTTGTTGGAAGGAGCTATACATCCCGTTACCATTTACACTGACCATTGTAATTTGGAATACCTTAGATCTGCACGACGCCTGCACCCTCCTCAAGCAAGATGGGCGTTATTCTTTTCGCCTTTCCAACTCCATATCAACTACCTCCCTGGTTCCAAGAACACAAAAGCCGAACACAAAAGCCGCCTCGGCTCCAAGACTCCGGTTCCCTTGGAGGCCATACAGGAAACTGTTCTTCCAGCAACATGTTTTGTCTTCACTATTGGATTTAATCAAGACTGTTACTTCCACCTCCTCCCAGAATTCTGAAACCCAAGAATTGGATTTAGGTGTAATTATTTCTGAGGATTTAAAGGTAGGCAGACAATGCAGTAGAGCAGCAGGTAATGCTAGCAGAATGCTTGGTTGTATAGCGAGAGGTATTAGCAGTAGAAAGAGGGAAGTGCTCATGCCGTTGTACAGATCACTGGTGAGACCTCACTTGGAGTATTGTGTACAGTACTGGAGACCATATCTCCAGAAGGATATAGATATGTTGGAGAAAGTTCAGAGAAGGGCTACTAAAATGGTTTATGGATTACAGGATAAACATTACCAGGACAGGTTAAAGGATCTTAACATATATAGCATGGAAGAAAGATGTGACAGGGGGGATATGATAGAAACATTCAAATACTTAAAGGGAATCAACAAAATAAAGGAAGAGAGTTTATTTAAAAGGAGAAATAGTACCACCACCAGGACTAACAGGCCTGCTGAGTGCGGAGATGGGACACCATCAGTGGCAGCTATGGCAGGAGAAATAAGCCAGTATCAGGAATGGGTAGTGGAGAAGTTCCACACCAGACTGCAGAGAAGGTTGGCAATCTACCGAGTCACCCCATCTGGAGAAGCAGTCTGGAGGACGGTGAGCGAGATGGAGAGGCAGCTAACCTGGGACTCAGATCTAAGGATGAATTTAATGCAGAGAGATAACACTTCCAAGTGGGAAGCTCTGTTATGGGATGTTGAGAGTCGATGTTGCCCTGGCGATAGGAGGAAGAAGCATGCCTGGAACGGAGAGCCATGATTCGGTTAGAGCTGTGGGAAGATGACGCAGAAAATTGGTACAGCTAGCGAGGCAAGATCCTGCCCACTCCAGAACAGTGCTTCGGGGAGATGATTAAGCTGTGGCTTTGCTTGCTGAGATGGCAAGCCACTGAGGAGGAAGTAGTCAAATTGAAGTGGGTGGTGGTAAAGGAACTCTGGGACCTATACCGAGCATTGTCTTGGGCTGCAGGCCGGCTGGAGTTAAGGTCAGAAAGTCACAATTCTCTGGAAGGTGTTTGGCGGCTCTGGCCTGGATTGGGAGGCTTTTGAAGAGGAAGAAGACTTTGGTAGCTCTGAGACATACTGTGTGTCAGGACCCGGGCGAGCAGGTCTGGTAGGAGTTGAGGCAGAGAGACGGAGCTGAGGCAGAGAGACGGGAGCTGAGGCAGGTACAGGCTCGGGAGCTGAGGCAGGTACAGGCTCGGGAGCTGAGGCAGGTACAGGCTCGGGAGCTGAGGCAGGTACAGGCTCGGGAGCTGAGGCAGAGAGACCGGAGCTGAGGCAAGTACAGGCTCGGGTGCAGGTACAGGCTCGGGTGCAGGGACAGGCCCGGGTGCAGGGACAGGCCCGGGTGCAGGGACAGGCCCGGGTGCAGGTACAGGCCCGGGTGCAGGTACAGGCCCGGGTGCAGGTACAGGCCCGGGTGCAGGTACAGGTACAGGCTCGGATGCGGGCCCATTGGCAGGTAAGCCCACTGGCAGGTTCAGGCACAGGTACAGGCTCGGGTGCGGGCCCACTGGCAGGTAAGCCCACAGGCAGGTTCAGGCACAGGCGAGGCCCACTGGCAGGGCGGACGGGAACGGAGGCCCACTGGCAGGGCGGACGGTAACGGAGGCCCACTGGCAGGGCGGACGGTAACGGAGGCCCATTGGCAGGGCGGACGGGAACGGAGTACTACTGGGCCAGGCACGTGTACAGGTTCATGCACGGGTACAGGCTTATGCTCGGGTACTGGATCATGCACGAGTACCGGCTCAGGCACGGATACGGGAACGGGTACAGGCTCAGGCAGGAACGGGCACAGGCTCAGGCTCAGGCACAGGCACGAGTTCAGGCACGGGTACAGGCTCAGGCACGGGTTCAGGCAGAGGCACGGGTTCAGGCACGGGCACGGGTTCAGGCACGGGTTCGGGCACGGGAACAAGCTCAGAGCAAGGCAGTCCTACAACTTCAATGCCAAGGCCCTGACTGAAGGGCAGGACAGGTCTTTTAAAGGCAGGGCTTCACACAGTTCATGAGGCGCAGCTGTACCTGATTAATCAGGTTCTGATCACCCCAGAGGGAGGAGGGTGGCCACTAGTGGTAACAGAAGTATTAGCCTGAAGTATAATTCAGCCATGGTTCAGGCAGCAGAGAGTGGACCCTGTGATACCATAAAAAATATACAATTTATTGACCCTTAAAATTAAAATAATTTCAGTGTAAAGACTTCCATGTACATCAATGTAGGGATTAGTAGAATCGATAAGAAAAGGCTTGTCCTAATTAAGTGAACCCCGACTGGATACTCCCGCTGCTTCCTTCTCCCCATAGCCACCAGGAATACAAGACTTCAATCGTCAGGTTGAGCTAACATCGAAGACAGCAGGAAACACCTCAGGAATCTCTGTGGCATTGTAGCATAGCAATACAGTAACTTAACTGTCCTGAAAATAGAACGGAAGACTTACCCCAATAACAAGGCAAAACTTGTATTGAGGAGAAATAAGCCAGTATCAGGAATGGGTAGTGGAGAAGTTCCACACCAGACTGCAGAGAAGGTTGGCAATCTACCGAGTCACCCCATCTGGAGAAGCAGTCTGGAGGACGGTGAGCGAGATGGAGAGGCAGCTAACCTGGGACTCAGATCTAAGGAGGAATTTAATGCAGGGAGATAACACTTCCAAGTGGGAAGCTCTGTTATGGGATGTTGAGAGTCGATGTTGCCCTGGCGATAGGAGGAAGAAGCATGCCTGGAACGGAGAGCCATGATTCGGTTAGAGCTGTGGGAAGATGACGCAGAAAACCCCGACTGGATACTCCCGCTGCTTCCTTCTCCCCATAGCCACCAGGAATACAAGACTTCAATCGTCAGGTTGAGCTAACGTCAAAGACAGCAGGAAACACCTCAGGAATCTCTGTGGCATTGTAGCATAGCAATACAGTAACTTAACTGTCCTGAATAGAACGGAAGACTTACCCCAATAACAAGGCAAAACTTGTATTGAGGTAAAACATGAACCGACTTTATTGAGAATAGCACAGATGAGTATACACACAAAATAATCAGGAGTATAATCTCATACCAGACAAACCGGCACCTCCATACAGTCACTCTTTCGGGACTATCTCGAGGGTACAAGGATGTTATGTTCCATAAAGTGACCTGTTTCAGCGTCAGGACCCTGAGCGACAGCGTTGGAAACATCCCCAGAAATAGTCTACGCGATCAGGGCAGAGTTCCATAGCCATGGCTGGGTAAATCCCGGTCCCAAAGATGGGTAATAAAACCAGGGTGTAGGGTCTTAGCTGGGATGCGCTGGAGACCAATGGTAGGGTGGTTTCGCACAAAAGGGTTCAGGCAAAAGCGTTGTCAAAAGCAATCCAAAAGGGCGGGTCAGGCAGCAGAGGAGCAGTACGAGAAAGCAAGCCGAGGTCAGGTCAGGAGAGAGTAGGAGAATCCAGTAAGCCGAGATCAAAAACCAGGAGAGCATGTAATACTAAAAAACACTAGAGGGATGTACACTAAGGAATCCTTAGCAGCTCAATATACTGTTCAAGCACCTACTGCAGTAGGTGCAGGAGTCTTATGGGGTTGAAGATCCCGGACCCACCCCTCTGCATCATCTGGTTCCTCCCCCCACCATAGACTGCTATAACACTTATTAGGTAAGTGCTATCCTAGGGCACCGCCTCCCAGCCCCCTCCGATGAAGACACCGCAGCGGATGCCCGGAAACGCCCCCTGCCAACTGTATCATGGAAGTACTTGTGGTACGCAAGGTACTTGAGGCCAGGGGTGCGGACTAGGACACTATGGCGTCGACCCCCATCGGGTCCCTGAGTAAGCGGGGACGGCTCCAGGAGATAGGAACCCCTGTGTGGCATGGTAGTGGGGCCGGGAGCCTCTCCGTAACCACCTCCGAGTGTTTCCCACTACGAGCATAGTGTAACCCCAAAAGTGCAACGTGTTGGTGGGCATAACCACAGTTCCTAGTCACCGTACAGTCCCATGAATTTGCAGCTAGGTCCCAGTCAGGTGCATGGAGCATTTCTGGCCCTATAGAGCACCCATAACCAGCTAGTAAATGGGAGTCTGGTTAGGACAGGTGTGATGGGAACGACCTGTACTCCGACTGGGTACACCCGCCAGACGTTGCTTCCTTTTCCCTATGCCCACCGGGAACACGAAACTTCAACGGTCGGGCAGGACTAGCGTCAAAAACAGCAGGAAACACAGCTCTTTGGGAACCTCCTTTTACTCTTGCTAACAAGTATAATGCAATGTTCTGACATCTCTTAAAGACGCCATATAGAGATGTCCAGACCATCAAAGACTCGCCTACTAGTCTCTCCATTTTCAAAAAATCTATGTTTCTAAAATAAAGCATACTGATTGATGATCACTGTAGCCCAAACACTCTCTTACAGTGAAATTTGAAATCAGGTCTCCATTTGTAATACTGTTTAGTTTTTCCAGTCTACATCAGAGAGAATAAAGTCTCCCAAAATGAAAAAATGGACCCCCTTACAGATCCTACGACTGCCCTACTAACCTGCTTCCTGGAACCATACCCCCAAGAGATGTTGTCCTTACCAGAGATGCAGGCAATGGAGTTGTACATTGAGGACAATGTTAGGAGGGGTTCATCCAGAGTTCCATATGACGGAGAAGGAGGGTGATTTACACCCGTATATCTACTACTGGGGATCACCCGATTAAACGCTTATCCCATTCCTCTGATCATGGGGCTGCTTGACAGGTTATGATGAGCAAAGGTCTTCACAAAGCTAGACCTTTGTGGGGCCTACAGCCTCATCAGGATTCGGTCAGGGAATGAATGAAAAACTGCATTGATGCCCCAGACAGGTCACTAGGAATACACGGTCATGCCTTCTGCCTCTGCAACACTCACACTGTATTTCAGGAGTACATCATTTCAGGTAGTTTATTCTTGTCTATTTGCTAATCCAAACCATGCGTCTTTAAAGTACAAATGCTTGTGTTCCTGGTGTACTCCAGCCATACTAGACTGGCCACAACCTGTTGGGCTAAAACTCCTGCAGTAATTTCTTGGCTTTGCAAACTACTTTAAAAAGCTCAAACGAGCTTACTCAAAAATTGCCACTCCTTTGACCGCTCTAACCAAAAAGGGGTGTGATGTCAAGAATTGACCACCAAATGCCATTGCTTAAAGGAGTGGTTCATGACAGCAACCGTGTTAAGGCACACAGATCCCCAACTGCCCTTTGTCCTTGAAGTGGATGTATGCGACAGCAGGATACATTAGTGTGGTTTCTTCTCGAGATGCTTCATTTCAGCAGAGAGGAGTTATGACATAGGAAACAAGGAGTTGTTAGTAATACCGTATTGATTACAAGACGACCCCCCAAAATCTGAATATTAATTTATGAAAAAAAAGAAAAAGCCTGAATATAAGATGACCCTATAGGAAAAAAGTTTTACCAGTAAATGTTAATTCATGTAAACTATGTGAACAATTGTTTGTTAATAAAAGCTATGATTGAGAAAAATATTTTGTTTTTATTTCCTTTTTTTCAACCTACCCCCCCAGTTATGCACATCCCCCCCAGGCTTGCCACTCTGCCCCAGAAATGCCTTATACCCTCTAAATGCCACTGTGTCCCATGATACGCCTTTTAACCCTCTATATGCCACTGTGCCCCATGATATGCCTTTTGACCCCCTATGTGCCACTCTGCCTCCAGAATTGCCTTATACCCCTATATGCCACTCTGGCTTTTAGGGAGTTAAAAGGCATATTATGGGGCAGAGTGGCATATAGGGAGGTATAAGGCAATTCAGGAGGCAGAGTGGCGTATAGAGGGTTAAAAGGCATTTCTGGAGGGAGAGTGGCATTAAGGGGGTTAAAAGGCATTTCACAGAGCACCCTGCCTCCAGAAATGCCTTAAGCCCCCCATTTAAACACTCCCTCCCCCTCCCTCCTCCAAACTTACCGGTGCTTCTGAGTCCCCGGTGCTTAGTCCGGGCAGCGTGTAGAGCTCTACGCGAATCGCGTAGACAACTTCCTAACGGTAACCTCCGGGAACCGATTGGACTGGATGATTCGAATCAAGGCAGACGCATGGACCGAAGATGTGGGTTCCCAAGACCTATTCTCAGGTCTATCCACTACTACCATGATTACAGTATGTCCATTGGATACAGGTAATTCCACAATAAAGTCCATTGAGACTGAAGACCATGGAGATCGAGGAGTGGGGATGAGTTGTAATAAACCCTGGGGATGTTGATAAGAGGATTTGTTTCGGGTGCATATGTGGCATGTCTTTACATAGTCCTTTACTGTACAGATCATGTGGGGCCACCAAAATTGGCAACGCAGTAGATTAAGGGTTTTGGTTATCCCAGAGTGGCCTGCCAGAGGTGCGTCATGACACATTTAGAGTATGTCACGCACAAAGGTGGAATTAGCAGCTTGCCTTGATGGTAGAAGAGACCCTGTCGTTTTACGGTATCTCGTCGAGTTGGACAGTTTGCTCTGACTTGAAAATAGTCCCGAAGAGAACTGAGAGTCTTTTTTTAGCAACCAGAAAATGCGTGGAAGGTATTACTGGTTGTTTTGGGTTAGGGTTGTCAGGTTCATTAGAGAACTGACGGGAGAGAGCGTCAGCTTTGCCATTTTTGCACCCTAGTCTGTAAGTAATATGGAAGTTGAATCTTGTGAAGAAAAGAGACCACCTGGCTTGGCGAGGATCGTTAAAAATGAGAAATGGATGTTGTGCCCCCTCTAAATGGTGTCTCTATTCTTCCAGTGCGCATTTTATTGCCAACAACTCCCGGTCTCCCACATCATAGTTTCTTTCAGGGGACATTAGCTTACGTGAATAAAAAGCCACAGGATGGAGTAAGTCTTTACTTCCTTGTCTCTAAGAGAGAAAAGCACCTATCGCTACCGTAGAGGCGTCAACCTCTACAACAAAAGGTAGTTCAGGATTGGGGTGTATCAGGATTGGTGCGGAAGTAAATCTTTGTTTCAGGGTGGTAAAAACCTCTTCGGCACTAGTATTCCACAGAAATTTGGTGGTCTTGGACGTAAGGGACGTGAGGGGCACAACAATTCTGAAGAAGTTACTAATAAAACGTATAAAAATTAGCTAAACCGATGAAATGTACCTCCTTACGAGATTGTGGTCGGGGCCATTGTTCAATTGCCTGTACTTTGGCCTTGTCCATCTTGATCCCTTCAGAGGAAACGCAGAATCCCAAAAATTCAATCTGGGCAGCCTCAAATTGGCATTTCTCTAATTTGGTGAAGAGACGATGGGAGCGAAGACGAGTAAGGACCTGACGAACGTGATTACGATGCTCTTGAGGCGTAGATGAGAAGATCAAAATATCATCCAAGTACACCACCACAATCCTGTCTAATAAATCTCGAAAAATGTCATTAACAAAGTTCTGGAAAGTCGCTGGAGCGTTACAGAGTCCGTACGGCATGACTAAATACTCAAAATGGCCGTATCGGGTGCGGAAGTCTTCCACTTGTGGCGCTCTTTGATTCAGACGAGATTATATGCCCCTCGAAGGTCTAATTTAGTAAAGATGGTAGCTTGTTTAAGTCATTCAAAACGTTCAGGAATAAGTGGAAGAGGGTACCGATTCTTTACAGTTACATAGTTACATAGTTATATAGGCTGAAAAAAGACATGCGTCCATCAAGTTCAGCCTTTCCTATATCTGTTAATTTGTTCCTGTTGATCCAAAAGAAGGCAAAAAACCCCGTTTCGCTCTTTCCAATTTTGCACTAACCAGGGAAAAAATTCCTTCTTGACCCCAAAATGGCAGTCAGATTTCTCCTTGGATCAATAAGCCGTTTCCCCATAATTAAAGATTATATCCCTGAATATTTACAGTTTTCCAAGCATCCATGGGACGATGGCCCATATCTGGTGGGACTGCACTCTATTATCTTCCTTTTGGTCCGAAGTTTTCGCACTCAATCATTTGCTCCCAGTCTCGATTGTCACTTCCGTCTCGGTCGCCCTCCTGGATATGCTCCCCCCTGACCTGGATTCTCCTTGTCGTAAGTTCCTTATACACCTCCTCCTAGCTGCTAAAAGTTGCATTGCCAGAAGGTGGAAGAACCCTGCACCTCCTCCATCCATCCATTAAACAGCCTAGGGCTGCAACTAACAATTATTTTAATAATCGATTAGTTGGCCGATTATTTTTTCAATTTATTGATTAATCGGATAAAAAAAATGCAATTTTTTAAAATTTAAAATAATGTAATAAAAAAAAACTTACAATTTACACTTTCATCTCTTTATTGTAATGGCCTCTCTCTCTATTCACCTTCTTATTTTACTCACATAATAATAAAAGCTACAAGAACCCAAACACAGTTTCTCAAACTAGGTTTTATTACAAAGTTATTAGTAAATAATAATTCATATGTTAACTATTTTTCATATTTAATAAAAACTGAGAAAAAAGCCTTGTTTATATTTTATTAACCAAACTGCCCCCAGTATGCACATCTGACCCCCAGCTTGCTACTCTTCCTCTATATATGCCTTATACCTCCTATTTGCCAGAGATTCCACTGTGCCCCCGATATGCCTTATACTCCTTATATGCCAGTGATATGCAACTGAGCCCCCTGATATACCTTTTACCCCCCGATATATCTTATGCCCCCCTAATATCCCCTATATGCCCCTGTGCCCCCTGATATGCCTTATAACTTCCAATATGCCACTCACCCCCATTTACACCTTATACCTCCCTATATGCCACTGTGCACCCTGATATGCCACTCCGCCCCCCCCATAAATGCCCTGCACCACCCTGAAATTCATTATACTCCCTGATTCACCACTCTGCCTCCCTCAGATATGCCACTCTGAAACTCATTATTGTCCCGGTCGGTACCGGCAAGAGTTTGCCCGTACACGGCAAACTCCGGGATCCCGGGCTGCACCCTCAGGTCCCGGCAAACACAGGCAAGCCGATGCCTGTGAACGCCGGGGTCACGGGTCACGGTCTCGGTTCCCGGCAAACACAGGCAAGCTGATGCCTGTGAACACCGGGCTCCGAGATCGCGTGTCACTGACTCGGATCCCGGCAGACACAGGCAAGCCGATGCCTGTGAACGCCGGGCGCCGAAGTCTAGTGACAGACACGGATCTCGGCAGACACAGGCAGGCTGATGCCTGTGATCCACCGAGCTCCGCAGCATATAGGGCGTCCTCCGGGGATCTTCCTACTACACTACAGCAGCCTGCCTGCAGCAGTGGAGACCCCCGGAGTTCTGGCGCCAGATTTAAAAGTCAGGAAGTTCTCTAGCCAGTTACCCTGTTGGGGTCTTTATGCTCGGTTGTGTTTTGAGTTACTTCCAGTTATTTTGACCCTTTGCTTGCTTGACCTCTCTTTGCCTGCTGATTTTGTACTGTGCCTTGCTGATCTTATTGCTGAACCTCGGATTGTCTGACTACCCTCTCTGGATCTCGACCACGGCTTACCTGACTACCCTCTCTGGATCTCGACCACGGCTTACCTGACTACCCTCTCTGGATCTCGACCACGGCTTACCTCTCTGGATCTCGACCTCGGCTTGTCCATATCCTGCCTCGGCTATCCAGTCTTTGCCAAGCCTTACACCTTGTACTGCCAACTCCGTATCTTCTACCTATACCTACCTTACCTGGCCTCCTTGCTGTTGGGATCATCTAAAGGAGGGGTTTGGGTTCATGGAGAACTGGGCCGACTTCTCTGTCGGATACAGGCTCTACGGTAGGGACGGGCTGCACCTCAATGGGGAGGGTGCAGCTGTGCTCGGGGAGAAGATGGCCAGAAGGGTGGAGGAGTGTTTAAACTAGGGAAAGGGGGGGAGGGAAACTACAATATAGAAGGGGAAGATACTATAGCTAGAGAGCTGGGGCTTATAACTGTACCAGGGGGTGGAGCGGAGGGAGGGGTTAGAATAGTTAATAGGGATAGGCTTCGTAGGAGAAAAAACCATACACCTCTAAATTGTATGCTTACTAATGCCAGAAGTCTGACCAATAAAACTGGCGAACTGGAGTTAATAATGTCTGCAGAAAATTATGACATAGTGGGTATAACAGAGACATGGTTGGATGATAGCTATGACTGGGCGGTTAACATACAGGGTTATAGTCTATTCAGGAAGGATCGAAAAAAACGAAAAGGGGGAGGAGTTTGCCTTTATGTAAAGTCCAGCCTAAAGGCCACACTGCGGGAGAATATATGTGAGGGAAATGATGATGTGGAGTCATTATGGGTAGAAATATATGAAAAGAAAAATAATAAAATACTGATCGGGGTTTGCTATAAGCCACCAAATATAATTGAAGCAGCAGAAGATCAATTATTAAAGCAAATAAACAAGGCAGCAAATCACAATGAGGTGGTTATTATGGGGGACTTTAACTATCCCGACATAAACTGGGAAACCGAGACCTGTGAATCTCATAAAGGAAACCGCTTTCTGACTATAAGTAAAGATAATTATCTGTCCCAAATGGTACAGGACCCAACCAGAGGGGGCGCTCTACTGGACTTAATATTAACCAACAGACCTGACAGAGTCACTAATGTGCAGGTCAGAGGGCACCTAGGAAATAGTGATCACAATATAATACATTATAACTTGTCGTTCAATAAGGGAACTCTTAGAGGAGCCACAAGAACTATGAACTTTAGGAAGGCAAAGTTTGATCAACTAAGAGAAGCCCTTAACACTGTAAATTGGGAAAATGTCCTCAAAAACAAAAGCACAGATACTAAATGGGAGATTTTTAAAAATATCTTAAATTCTCACTGTGAAAAGTACATACCGTATGGGAATAAAAGAGTCAGGAACAAGAGAAAACCAATGTGGATAAATAAAAATGTAAAGGTGGCAATAAATGGCAAAAAATGCATTTAAGCTACTAAAACAGGAAGGCAGTGAGGAAGCACTAAGAAGCTATCGGGAAAAAAATAAAATATGTAAAAATCAGATAAAAGCAGCAAAAGTGGCAACAGAAATACTCATTGCCAAAGAGAGTAAAACAAACCCCAAAATGTTCTTTCACTATATAAATAGTAAAAAGGTTAAAAATGAAAGCGTCGGCCCCTAAAAAAGTAATGAGGGAGACGTTATAGACGGGGATCAGGAAAAAGCGAATCTATTAAATATATTCTTCTCTGCTGTATTCACAGAGGAAAATGAAATGCCAGGTAATATACAGCAGGATGAGATAAATGCCCCAGTACATGTCGCCTGTCTAACCCAGGAAGAAGTGCAGTGCCGCCTAAAAAAAATCAAAATAGACAAATCACCAGGTCCAGATGGCATTCACCCCCGCGTTCTAAGGGAGTTAAGTAATGTAATAGACAGACCCCTATTTCTAATATTCAAGGACTCTATAGTGACCGGGTCTGTTCCCCAGGACTGGAGCATAGCAAATGTTGTGCCAATATTCAAAAAGGGGACAAAAAGTGACCCGGGGAATTATAGGCCTGTTAGTTTAACTTCTGTTGTATGTAAACTGTTCGAGGGTTTCCTAAGAGATGCTATTTTGGAGAATCTCAATGAAAATAAATGTATGACTCCATATCAGCATGGGTTTACAAGGGATCGGTCCTGTCAAACTAACCTGATTGAGGTGAGCTCAAGACTGGATCGGGGTGAATCGCTGGATGTCGTATATCTTGATTTTTCCAAAGCATTTGATACGGTGCCACATAAAAGGCTGGTACATAAAATGAGAATGCTTGGCCTGGGGGAGAATGTGTGTATGTGGGTAAGTAATTGGCTCAGTGATAGGAAACAGAGGGTGGTTATTAATGGTACATACTCTGAGTGGGTGACTGCTACTAGTGGGGTACCACAGGGGTCAGTTTTGGGTCCTATTCTTTTTAATATATTTATTAATGACCTTGTAGAGGGATTGTATAGTAAAGTATCAATCTTTGCAGACGATACTAAGCTCTGTAACGTGGTTAACACAATAGAGGACAGTGCACGATTACAAATGGATCTGCATAGGTTGGAGGCTTGGGCTGGGATGTGGCAGATGAGGTTCAACACAGATAAATGTAAGGTTATGCACATGGGGAAGAAAAATCCAGGCTGGGAATATGTATTAAATGGGAAAACACTGGGGACGACTGACATGGAAAAGGACTTAGGAGTCTTGGTTAACATTAAATTTACCTGTAGCGACCAGTGTCGGGCAGCTGCTGCTAAGGCAAATAAAATCATGGGGTGCATCAAAAGGGGCATGGATGCCCACGACAAGGAAATAATTCTACCATTGTACAAGTCACTAGTCAGACCACACATGGAATACTGTGTACAGTACTGGGCACCAGTGTACAAGAAAGATATAGTGGAGCTGGAGAGGGTTCAAAGACGGGCAACCAGAGTAATAAAGGGAATGGAAGGACTACAGTACAGATTATCAGAATTAGGGTTATTTAGTTTGGAAAAAAGACGGCTTAGGGGGGACTTAATAACTATGTATAAATATATAAGGGGGCAGTACAGAGATCACTCCCAGGACCTATTTATACCCAGGACTGTATCTATAACAAGGGGACATCCTCTACAGCTGGAGGAAAGAAGGTTTCTACACCAGCACAGACGGGGGTTCTTTACAGTAAGAGCGGTGAGACTATGGAACTCTCTGCCAGAGGAAGTGGTAATGGTAAACTCAATAAAAGAGTTTAAAAGGAGCCTGGACGTGTTTCTTGAAAGCAATAATATTACAAGTTATGGATAGTAGATTAATAGGGACAGAACGTTGATCCAGGGATTTATTCTGATTGCCATATTTGGAGTCGGGAAGGAATTTTCCCCCTGGTATGGGGCAATTGGCATCTGCTTCATAAGGGTTTTTTGCCTTCCTCTGGATCAACACGGTAGGGACACAATATGTATATAGGTTGAACTTGATGGACTTTGGTCTTTTTTCAACCTTATGAACTATGTTACTATGTTACTATGTTACTATGTAAATCCTGGGGTGCTGCTGCCAGGGGCTCCTCCTTTGGTCGTAGTGTTCCAGGTGGAATAACTTCCGCGGTGAGTGCCAGTGTAAGGGAGGTCATGACAATTATACCCCCCATACACCACTCTACCTCCCCCTATACACCACTCTAACTCCCCCAGATATGCCATTCTCCCTCTCTGAAATTCATTACCCCCCCATACACTACTATAACTCACCCATATACCACTCTGCCTCCTCCCCCTCCCATACACCGCTCTGCCTCCTCCCCCCTCCCACACTCCACTCTGCCTCCTCTTCTCCCATACTCCACTCTGGCTCCTCCCCTCCTATACTCCACTCTGGCTCCTCCCCTTCCCATACTCCACGCTGGCTCCTCCCCCTCCCACACACGACTCTGGCTCCTCCCCTTCCCACAGACGACTCTGGCTCCTCCCCCTCCCACACACCACTTTGCCTCCTCCCCCTCCCATACACCACTTTGCCTCCTCCACCCTCCCATACACCACTCTGCCTCCTCCACCCTCCCATACACCACTCTGCCTCCTCCCCCCTCCCATATACCACTTTGCCTCCCCCCTCCCATCCTCCACTCTGCCTCCTGTCAGCAACGGAGGTTCACAACACACCAGGGAGCCGGGTAGAGAGGCAGAGTGGCGTATGGGAGGGGTAGGAGGGGTGTATGGGTGGCTCCCATACACCCCTCTGACTCCTCCCCCTCCCATACACCGCTCTGCCTCTCTCCCGACTCCCTGGTATTTTGTGAACCTCCGTTTCTGACAGGCACTTGCGGCGTTGCGGGGGATCTGGATTCTAGTTTTATAATCCGATCTCTGTTTGAGATCGGATTTTATAAGGAGAGGAGTTTTTCAGAGCATTTGCTCTGAAAAAAACTCTTTTTAATAATCGATAAAAATCGATTCGACTAATCGATAATGAAAATCGTTGTCAATGATTTTAATTATCGATTATTATCGATTTTATCGATTAGTTGTTTCAGCCCTAAAACAGCCCTTCAAATACTTTCCCAACCACAGAAGTTAAGCTCACAGGTCTATAATTTCCGGGCACAGAGGTTGAACCCTTTTTTGAATATAGGAACCACATCTGCCTTCCTCCAATCCTCTGGTGCAATTCCTGAAAGAAAAAATCCCGAAAGATCAGAAACGGAGGTTCACTTATTTCCTGACTCAGCTCCTTTAGTACTCGTGGGTGAATACCGTCAGGCCTCGGAGCCAGGGGCGGGCTGGTCCGGGGGGCAGGATTGAATGCGGCCGTCATGTGTACCTGGCGGGGGGGGGGGCGGTCCGTCCCGGCTGTCGCTCATCTGAGGGGTGCCACGATGCCGGCATGCCTTCAGAAACTATGCTCGCAGCAACTGTGGCTGTGCGCCGAGACTTGATGTCAAATCCCGGCGCACAACACTGAAGCCACGCCCACCGTCTTCCGGGTTCAGTGCACAGGACAGGAAGAAGAAGAAGAAGAGGAGGAGGAAAAGTGAGAGTGAAAGAAGAAAAGGTAGGAGAGAGTGGATTAGCAAGTGTGTGAGAGTGATGGGTGTTATGCTGAATGTAAGTGTGTGAGAGTGATGGGTGTTATGCTGAATGTAAGTGTGTGAGAGTGATGGGTAACATAGTTCATAAGTAACATAGTTCATAAGGTTGAAAAAAGACCAAAGTCCATCAAGTTCAACCTATATACATATTGGGTCCCTACTGTGTTGATCCAGAGGAAGGCAAAAAACCCTTATGAAGCAGATGCCAATTGCCTCATACCAGGGGGAAAATTCCTTCCCGACTCCAAATATGGCAATCAGAATAAATCCCTGGATCAACGTTCTGTCCCTATTAATCTAATATCCATAACTTGTAATATTATTGCTTTCAAGAAACACGTCCAGGCTCCTTTTAAACTCTTTTATTGAGTTTACCATTACCACTTCCTCTGGCAGAGAGTTCCATAGTCTCACCGCTCTTACTGTAAAGAACCCCCGTCTGTGCTGGTGTAGAAACCTTCTTTCCTCCAGCCGTAGAGGATGTCCCCTTGTTATAGATACAGTCCTGGGTATAAATAGGTCCTGGGAGTGATCTCTGTACTGCCCCCTTATATATTTATACATAGTTATTAAGTCCCCCCCTAAGCCGTCTTTTTTCCAAACTAAATAACCCTAATTCTGATAATCTTTCTGGGTACTGTAGTCCTTCCATTCCCGTTATTACTCTGGTTGCCCGTCTTTGAACCCTCTCCAGCTCCACTATATCTTTCTTGTACACTGGTGCCCAGTACTGTACACAGTATTCCATGTGTGGTCTGACTAGTGACTTGTACAATGGTAGAATTATTTCCTTGTCGTGGGCATCTATGCCTCTTTTGATGCACCCCATGATTTTATTTGCCTTAGCAGCAGCTGCCTGACACTGGTCGCACAGAGCTTAGTATCATCTGCAAAGATTGATACTTTACTATACAATCCCTCTACAAGGTCATTAATAAATATATTAAAAAGAATAGGACCCAAAACTGACCCCTGTGGTACCCCACTAGTGACAGTCACCCACAGAGTATGTACCATTAATAACCACCCTCTGTTTCCTATCACTTAGCCAGTTACTTACCCACATACACACATTCTCCCCCAGGCCAAGCATTCTCATTTTATGTACCAGCCTTTTATGTGGCACCGTATCAAATGCTTTGGAAAAATCAAGATATATGACATCCAGCGATTCACCCCGATCCAGTCCTGAGCTCACCTCCTCATAAAAGCTGATCAGGTTAGTTTGACAGGACCGATCCCTTGTAAACCCATGCTGATATGGAGTCATACATTTATTTTCATTGAGATTCTCCAAAATAGCATCTCTTAGGAAAGACTCAAACAGTTTACATACAACAGAAGTTAAACTAACAGGCCTATAATTCCCCGGGTCACTTTTTGTCCCCTTTTTGAATATTGGCACAACATTTGCTGTGTGCCAGTCCTGGGGAACAGACCCTGTCACTATAGAGTCCTTGAATATTAGAAATAGGGGTCTGTCTATTACATTACTTAACTCCCTTAGAACTCGGGGGTGAATGCCACCTGGACCTGGTGATTTGTCTATTTTGATTTGTTTTAGGCGGCACTGCACTTCTTCCTGGGTTAGACAGGCAACATGTACTGGGGCATTTATCTCATCCTGCTGTATATTACCTGACATTTCATTTTCCTCTGTGAATACAGCAGAGAAGAATATATTTAATAGATTAGCTTTTTCCTGATCCCCGTCTATAACTTCTCCCTCATTACTTTTTAAGGGGCCAACGCTTTCATTTTTAACCTTTTTACTATTTATATAGTGAAAGAACATTTTGGGGGTTGTTTTACTCTCTTTGGCAATGAGTCTTTCTGTCTCCACTTTTGCTGCTTTTATCTGATTTTTACATATTTTATTTTTTTCCCGATAGCTTCTTAGTGCTTCCTCACTGCCTTCCTGTTTTAGTAGCTTAAATGCCTTTTTTTTGCCATTTAGTGCCACCTTTACATTTTTATTTATCCACATTGGTTTTCTCTTGTTCCTGACTCTTTTATTCCCATACAGTATGTACTTTTCACAGTGAGAATTTAAGATATTTTTAAAAATCTCCCATTTAGTGTCTGTGCTTTTGTTTTTGAGGACATTTTCCCAATTTACAGTGTTAAGGGCTTCTCTTAGTTGATCAAACTTTGCCTTCCTAAAGTTCATAGTTCTTGTGGCTCCTCTAAGAGTTCCCTTATTGAACAACAAGTTCGAATGTATTATATTGTGATCACTATTTCCTAGGTGCCCTCTGACCTGCACATTAGTTACTCTGTCAGGTCTGTTGGTTAATATTAAGTCCAGTAGAGCGCCCCCTCTGGGTGTTATGCTGAATGTAAGTGTGTGAGAGTGATGGGTGTTATGCTGAATGTAAGTGTGTGAGAGTGATGGGTGTTATGCTGAATGTTTGTGAATGAGGGTTTCAGATAGCATGGATGTGTAAGTGTTGGGGGATAGCTTGGCATGGGGAGTCCGTAATCACGTTCCTTTCATGCCCAGATTCCAGCATGTAGTGGCTGCCTAGGCATGATAGGAGTGTGATTGCTGTTATAAATTATTTTTTGGTCCAACTTCGGTGTTTTAACACTTTTATTGGACAGAATAATTCAATGACAGTATTAATATATATATATATATATTGTGAGGTTGGTCTGGGATCGCCCCTCGCTGAGGTCAAGGGACAAGCGCTGTCCTTATTCAAACCAGGCACACAGCAGTAAATTCGTGCAATCTGACACAGGGTCAGGTTTATTAGAAAGGTTGCAGGGACAAAAGAAATATAACAGTAACAAAAGAAACACCTTGCCTGTCCGGCACTTACTATACATAGGATGTCCCTCACTACCAGCTGGAGAGCTTCTCTCTGCCAACTTAACATAACATAATATGTCCAGCAACCTTTACTCACAGGTCTCTTCCACAGACAGGCTTTCTGTGTCCTCAGTCAGAGAGAGCTACCTGCCCTCCTGGCTTCCCTTTTATATCCACCCTCTAATTCACTTAATTAATCACCTAGCAGGTGGAATGAAAGGAATCTAGGAGAAACATACCTCCCTTCCACCACCAATCCTACATGACTGTCACATATCCCCCCCCCCTCAGCTCAGGCCCCCGGGAATGAGCATCAGGAATCGCAAGACAGTGCACACGTGACGTGCGTCCGCATTTCCCTGCAGGCGACCAGACCTGTGCTCCACTGTAAAATTGTAGGCCTGCAGAGCTAGAAACCATCTAGTCACTCTGCTATTTTTCTCCTTATTCAGGTACATCCATTTCAGAGGGGCATGTCAGTGACTAACCTAAACTTCCTTCCCAACAAATAATATCTGAGGGACTCAAGGGCCCATTTAATAGCCAGACATTCCCTCTCCACAATTGCATACCTTCTCTCATGCTTATTCAGCTGCCTGCTTAAATAAAGCACAGGATGTTCCTCTCCATTCCTGATTTGTGACAAGACAGCCCCTATTCCTGTCTCAGAGCTACAGCAGTTTGGTACTCCCAAGTATCCCCATGTACACAAGTTACTGTGAAAGTGTCTGGCTGCCTGTTAGAAGAACCTATGAGGCTGGCCTTTATCACACTTACTACACTCCCGGAGTCTAACAAAGCCATCACCTTTTTATCATCCACTGTCAGCTCGCACAGGTGTCTGTTAGAACCTTCTGAGCTGGTAGCAGTACACACTACTTGAGCAAACATAGACATATACGTTTCTTCAAAAAGGCTGCATCACACTGCATAGGTTCAACAGTCACAGGACAGTTCATAGCAATATGACCCAACTCATGGCAACGAAAACATCTTATGATATCTCTGCTTTGTCCATAATCCTGCATGTTAGGTTTTCCTGAGCCCACAGTCTCATCCTGATCACGGAAAGTCTTCCCAGCTCCCATAAACTACGGAACAGTCTTACCAGGAACTCTTGCCATCCGGACAAAAGAAACACCTCTGTGAGTTCTGCTTGGCTTTTTGCAGTTGCATTTAGCTTGGACACACAAGAGAATCCTGAGCTGGGGCGAATCTCCTAAGTGACATCTCTAAGTGAGGAGTTACAAGCAAAGAAGGAGTTAAAAAGCAAAAAGGAGGGTAAAGTATACATCCTTGTTATTCCATATATATTTATATATATTTTGCACCTTACTGTCTGTTTTTGCCAGTTATTTGAGCTATCCCCATTGCCAAGATGTCCTCCATATTTGACAATGCGGTCAGGTGTACATCTTGCTCAATGTATGCAATCCTTGATCAGCGCTTCGAGGGTGCATATTGCTGTGCGAGATGTGTGCAGGTTGCTCATTTGGAAGCACAAATCCTGAGTCTAGAGGAGCAACTGGCAACACTGAGATCTATTGACAACTTGGAGAGGAGTCTGCTGCTCACTGAGCAAGCTCTCTCGCGGGTAGAGGTGGGGGAGGATAGCGGGATGGAGGTACAGGACAGTCAGGCAGCTAGCTGGGTTACAGTTAGAAGGCGGGGTAGGGGGAAAAGCGCCAGGGAGGCTAGTCCTGATCTAGCACACCCCAACAAGTTTGCCCGGTTAGCAGATGAGGGGGATGTTAGTTCAGAGTTAGCAGTACTGCAGCAAGTCACTGCCTCTGACCGCCAGAGCGGTGTCTGCTCCAGTAAGGAGGGAAGGACGAGCACAGGGCAGGCCAGACAGGTGCTGGTAGCGGGGGACTCTATTATTAGGGGGACAGACAGGGCGATCTGTCACAAAGACCGGGATCGCCGAACAGTGTGTTGTCTGCCTGGTGCTCGAGTTCGGCACATCGCGGATCGGGTTGACAGATTACTGGGAGGGGCTGGAGAAGACCCAGCTGTCATGGTGCACATTGGCACCAATGACAAAGTAAGAGGTAGGCAGAGTGTCCTTAAAAATGATTTCAGGGACTTAGGTAGCAAGCTCAAGGCAAGGACCTCCAAGGTAGTATTTTCTGAAATATTACCTGTACCACGTGCCACACCAGAGAGGCAGCGGGAGATTAGGGAGCTAAACAAGTGGCTCAGAAGCTGGTGTAGGAAGGAGGGGTTTGGGTTCATGGAGAACTGGGCCGACTTCTCTGTCGGATACAGGCTCTACGGTAGGGACGGGCTGCACCTCAATGGGGAGGGTGCAGCTGTGCTCGGGGAGAAGATGGCCAGAAGGGTGGAGGAGTGTTTAAACTAGGGAAAGGGGGGAGGGAAACTACAATATAGAAGGGGAAGATAGTATAGATAGAGAGCTGGGGCTTATAAATGTACCTCCTTCAGCTCCTTCAGTACCCTTGGGTGTATACCATCCGGTCCAGGGGCCTTGTCTACCTTTTAATATTTTTTAGTATTTAATTGCTTGAGCACTTTCTCTTGTGTCAGCCAATCCTATATTTGCTGCAACGGTTCCTTAAAATTAGCCAAAGGGGCTCCGTCATTGGTTCTTCCTTGGTATAAACAGAAAAAAAAAGCATTTGAGATGTCGGCTTTCTCTCTGTCCCCACTAACCAAATTTCCAGATTCAGATAATAACGGACCAACATTTAACTTTTTTTCCATTTACATACTTAAAAAATTTATTGGGATTGGTTTTACTTTCCTTGGCAATAAGTTTCTCATTTTCTAGTTTAGCCATTTTAATCTCCTTTTTGCAGGCTTTGGGATGCGTAACTTTTTAATGTGTGCTTTAAGGTATTGCATTTGTCCTCCGTGTTTAACCCAGAGAACAATCCATCCCAGTCAATACATTGCATGGTTGATTTTAGCCTGTCAAAGTTTGCCCTTCTGAAATTAAGTGTTTTGGTAGAGCAGTTATCCATTTGCTTTTTAGAATTAATCTCAAATGAAACCATGTCATGGTCACTATTCCCAAAGTGCTCTCTTAATTTAATGTTTGAGATAAGTTCCTCATTGTTAGTTCTTACCAGATCCAAAGAGGCATCTAGCATTGTGACATCCATGAAGAAATAGCAAACAAGCAGTTGGTAATATGGGACATGAGAGATCAGGAGAAGACAGGTAGATTTGGGTGCCACCTGCTTAAAAACCCTGGCCAATGATGCTTTGTTGCATGACATAGATATATCGACCTCCCCTGTGTGAATATTATTGAAGAGCATCAGTCTTCTTTTAATGTCAGGACACCAAGGACCCACAATGCTAATTACTACATGAACTTCTACCCTTCTGATTGGTCTTCAACTTCCTTACAGTTACTATCACGGTAACCCCCTGAGGCTGAGGACACATAGGGGTAAATTTGAGTTTGGGGGTGTGTGACAGACTTGTCCCTTGAGGTACACCGTTGTGGATATTATACCAGCCCAACTACCAGTTCGCCTGAAACCCATTTTGGCCTGACCAGGCAGTTTATACCTGTGAACTAAATTGGGAAGGAAAATATTACTGAACATATCTTATATACACTCAGTGTAGTTCCCCCAGGGTGCAGCCAGAATAGCCTCCTGCCCCACTGTGTCCTCTGTGAACCAGACAGGATTATCTCCACAGGGTGCCCAGCCTGGTGATCAGAGGTGGGGGTCTGTTTGTGGAGGCTAATCCCTTTATCTCCCCTATTGCTCATGGGAGGCCTAAAGGGGGCGGTTATGTTACTCAGAGTTCATTTTGGGACCCTGGTTTTATTACCAATCTTTAGGACCGGGGTTCACCCAGCCGCAGCTATGGAACTCTGGTCCGGCTACCGTGCAGACTATTCCGCTATTCGCTTTTTGGACCATAACATTCTTGGACCATGAACATCCACTCCATTGGTGCCCTGGGATTGACGCCGCTTTCTCAGGATCACCCCAAATCAGGTGGGCATTAATGGCCATAGAACTGTATGAGGCGTTGGGCAGTCTGGTAGTTGATGAGATTATATCTCTAATCCTATTATGTCTTGTGTATAAATATCGGTGCTGTCCTTAAAAAAGAGAGTTCTGTTTTAGCCGTACATTAAGTCTCGGCTATTGCCATGAGACATGGTAGATTATTTTTTTGTGCTTTCTCTTATGTTCCAAGCTTGAAAACCCCTTTGTGCACCCATGGCTCACTTGAGTTGCTTCTGCATTGAGAAAATCTCTTTTTCAAATAGGCTATTTTAAGTAGGAGTTAAAAAGAAACAGGAGTTGGAAAGAGAAACAGGGGTTCCACAAGGTACTGTATTTATACTGCTTTATATTTTTACTTTTAACTGTTTATTTTGACGGGTGTTCTTGTTTAACTGTTATTTTGTAGGGTCTCATTTATTTATTTATTTTTCTTATACTTGATTATGAGTATGGTTATGGGAGTTAGCAAGATTGATGATCTGACTCAATGCACATCTTGTTTCATGTATGCATTCCTGGATGAATCCGTCCGGGGTCCATACCTCTGTGGCAGGTGTGAGCAAGTGGCTTCTCTGGAAGCTCATATTAGAGATCTGGAGAAGCAAATTGCAACTTTGAGAGAGATAGACAATCTTGAAAGGAGTCTGCTGCTCACTGAGCAGAGTTTAGTGGGTGCAGGTAGTGAAGAGGGAGGAGATAAGGCAGCTGGGGAACAGGCATGTAGCTGGGTCACAGTTACACGTGGTGGTAGAGGGGGAGGAAAGAGGAAAGGTTTAGCTAGTCCTGACCTTGTGCAGCCTAACAGATTTGCCCGCTTGAGTGAAGATGTTGGGTGTATCAGCTCAGGAGTAGCTATACTGGAGGAAGCTGTTCCTTCTAACAGCCGAGGGAACAGCCCCTCTAGTATGAGTGGGGTTGAGAGCGTATGAAAGGCTAGACAGGTTGTGGTGGTAGGGGACTAAGAGAGTAGATAGGGTAATCTGCCGCTCTGATCGGCTTAACCAGACAGTTTGCTGTCTCCCGGGTGCTCGGGTCCGGCATGTTGCTGACAGAGTGGATGGATTATTGGGAGGGGCTGGGGAAGACCCGGCTGTCATGGTCCATATTGGTACCAATGACAAAGTCAGTGGAAAATGGAAGGTGCTAAAGAATGATTTCAGGGAATTAGGAGATAAATTGAAGAAAAGGACCTCCAAGGTAGTATTTTCAGAAATATTACCTGTGCCAACAGTAGAAAGGCAGCGGGAGATCAGGGAGGTAAATGCGTGGCTAAAGTCATGGTGTAGGAAGGAGGGTTTTGGCTTTCTAGAGCACTGGGCTGATTTTGCGCTTGGGTACAATCTTTATAGCGGTGATGGATTGCACCTAAACGGAAGAGGGTCTGTTGTGCTAGGGGAGAGGATGGCTAGAAGACTGGAGGAGTTTTTAAACTAGTGGTAGGGGGGGAGGGACACAGAGATCTTGAAAATGGAGATAACAGTTTCATAACAGAAACATGGTGGGATGAGACCCATGACTGGGCAGTTAACTTAAAAGGTTATACATTATATAGGAAGGGCAGAAAAAGCAGGAAGGGAGGAGGAGTATGCTTGTATGTTAGCAACGAGCTAAAGTCAAATATTAAGCATCTTGAAGGCGACAAGGGATTTGTGGAAGCTTTATGGGTAGATATCAACTTGGGGCGAAAAAAAGGAAAAGAACTACTGGTTGGGATATGTTATAAACCACCTAATGTTAATAATGATGAGGAAGAGCAGCTGTTAGAACAAATTGAGAAAGCTGCACATCTGGGTAACGCGTTAATTATTGGAGATTTCAATTACCCGGACATAAATTGGGATAGAGAGACTAGTAGTTCTGCAAGGGGATCCAGGTTTTTGAACCTGTTAAATGACACCTTCATGTCACAACTGGTACAAGCACCAACTAGAAAGGATACTTGTTTTGATCTGGTGATAACAAACAATGTTGATCTTGTGTCTAACATTCAAGTGGGGGAGCACTTGGGTAATAGCGATCACAATATGGTCTCTTTTGAAATAAACTCAAAAAAGAAATTGCCCATGGAGAATACTAAAACGTATAATTTTAGGAAGGCCAATTTCAATAAGATAAGGGCAGCTTTACAACTTATTGACTGGCAAAAACTCTTCAGGGATAAAAATACTGAGGAAAAATGGAGTATTTTCAAACAAATATTAGCAGGGTACACTTCTCAGTATGTACCACTAGGAAACAAATATAAAATAAACAAATTGAAACCGATGTGGCTTAGTGGGGTCGTTAAGCAGGAAATTAAAAATAAGAAAATGGCTTTTACAGCATTTAAATCAGACGAATCAGAGGCATCCTATATAAGATATAAGGAAGCCAATAAAGCATGCAAAAAAGTGATTAGATGGGCTAAACTAGAAAATGAGAGGGTGATTGCCAAAGAGAGCAAAACTAACCCCAAAAAATTCTTTAACCCCTTAATGACAATTGCCGGTCCTGGCACGGCACGGAAAAGCATGTGCTTTACGACAATTGACGTGCCAGGACCGGCACGTCTTTAAACGGGTGCAGAAAGCGATCTACTATCGCTTTCTGCACCCAAAAAGCGTTGCTGAATGCCTGGACCTCGAGGCATTCAGCAACGCCGCGATCGGCACGAAGGGGCCATCTCTGGCCCCTCCACGGGGCGTCAACATCCGCCATACTTTGTATGGCGGCGGACGCCCGTTTTAAAAGCGTTTAGGAGGCGATCGACGATCGCCTCCTAAACTTAAATGGTGTCGCTGGAATGCCTCGATCAGGAGGCATCCAGCGACACCAAACACTAACCTTTTGATAGGCTGTGACCGCTCCGGAGAGCGGTCACAGCCGCAGCTGCCGGCAATCTTCGCCATCAAGGAAGATGGCCGCCGTCCTGTAACAGGAACCACAAATTTTAAAAGTTCGCTAGATGGTCCAGACCATCTAGAGAACTTTGGCTCCACTTGCAGGTTGAATACAGGTACTGCATTCACCATGCAAGTCAATGGAGCCCAGCTTTCTAATCACAGTGTGATTAGTAAAAATAAATAAAAAAATAAAATAAAATTAATAATAATTAGAAAAAAATAGTAAAAAAACAGTAAAATGTAAAAATCATTTCCCACTGATGTCACTATCAGGGGAACCTTCAAGTTGAAAAAAAGTTAAAATTTTTTTAAAAAAAAATAATAAAAAAAAAATATATATATATAGCAAGTCCTAAAATTAGCATATTAGCTTAAAACAATTCTCGCATGGAAAGAGTTAAAATACTGGCATATTAAATGCCCGTGGGGTGTCTACTTTTAAAAAATGTATGATTTGATGGGGTAAATTGAATGGGCCAGGTTCAACAACGTCCCAATTAACACGGGGGGAAGGATGGCCACACATCTAATTTCCAATTAGAAAACTGCACACATACCAAATGTGGCCTTTTAGTTCCCCCAAAAAATGACACACCCATGCATGTGGGGTATCACTGCACTCAGGAGATGTTGCTGAACACATTATGGGGTGTCGTGTGACAGCGGCATATACCAGGAGCTGTAAATTCATACATAAAGTAGGTGTGTGTGGGAAAAATACACACACAAAAATATTACTGCAAACTTTGAAAAAATGCTGGTGGTAAAATGTGTGCATGCAAAGAGTTAAAATACCAGCATTTAAAATACCCTGTGGTGTCTAGTTTTGAAAAATATATGGTTTTGTTGGGCACACTGAAATGGCCCGGCTCAAAGATGTACCAAATAGGGCATGGGCAGTGGATCCCAAATGCCAAAGTTCAACATTGAAAAAAGCGCATGCCCCAAATGTGGCCCTTTTGCCCCAAAACAGCCAGGCAAAATCATTCATGTGAGGTATCGCTGTACTCAGGAGATGTTGCTGAACACATATTGGGGTGTTTTGTGATAGTGACATATACGAGAACATTTTAATTCATACCTGAATTAAAATGTGTGTGGAAAACCAAATGCAAACAAATGACTACCACAAAGTTTGACAAAGACTGGTGGTAGATATGGTGCATGGAAAGAGTTAAAATACTAGCATTTGAAATACCCTGGGGTGTCTAGTTTTCAAAAATATATGGGTTTATTGAGCACACTGAAATGGCCCGGCTCAAAGATGTACCAAATAGGGCATGGGCAGTGGATCCCCAAATGCCAAAGTTCAACATTGAAAAATGCGCATGCCCCAAATGTGGCCCTTTTGCCCCCAAACAGCCAGGCAAAATCATTCATGTGGGGTATCGCTGCGCTCAGGAGATGTTGCTGAACACATATTGGGGTGTTTTGTGATAGTGACATAAACGAGAACATTTTAATTCATACCTGAAGTAAAATGTGTATGACAAAACAAATGCAAAAAAATGACTACCATAAAGTTTGACAAAGACTGGTGGTAGATATGGTGCATGGAAATAGTTAAAATACTAGCATTTGGAATACCCTGGGCTGTCTAGTTTTCAAAAATATATGACTTGATGGGGTAAATTGCATTGGCCGGGTTCAAAGATACCCGAAATGGCACAAGGGGGGAAGAATTACCAGATTTGGAAAAAATGGCTTTGAAATAGCAAAACGCTACCTGTACTTATTGCCCCATAATGGGTAGAAAAAAGCAAAAAAACATAAAAACATTGGGTATTTCTAAACTCAGGACAAATAGTAGAATCTATTTAGCAGGTTTTTTCATTACCTTTTATAGATGAGTAAAAGATGTTTCAACTAAAAGTTAGAAACAGTCATTTTTTTCTAAATTTTTCACCATATTTTATAATTTTTTTAATAGTAAATAATATGATACAATCAAAACAATGTCATCTAAAGAAAGCCCTTCTTGTCCTGAAAAAAACAATATCTAATGTGTGTGGGTTCAGTAAACGGGAAAGAAGAAAACTACAGCTAAACACAAGCAGCGCAGAAATGTTAAAAAGGCCATTGTCACAAAGGGTACAAAAAGTAAAATCAGCCTTTGTCTCGAAGGGGTTAAGTACATAAATTCTAAAAAAACAAAGAATGAAAACATAGGTTCATTAATAACAGAGAGGGGAGTGTTGGTTAAGGAGGACCAGGAAAAAGCAGAAACTTTAAATAATTATTTTTCCTCAGTATATGTTATGGAGGAACCTATGGCAATGGATATACATAGGACCACTGAGAAAAATTTTCAGTCAAACTGTGAGTGGATGGCCCAGGACAAGGTGATTAGCAACTAAAGAAAATTAATGTTAACAAGGCTCCAGGGCCTGACGGTATTCACCCACGAGTACTTAAGGAGCTGTGTCAGGAAATAAGTGAACCTCTGTTTCTAATCTTTCGGGATTCTTTTCTTTCAGGAATTGTACCAGAGGATTGGAGGAAGGCAGATGTGGTTCCTATTTTCAAAAAGGGTTCCAACTCTGTGCCCGGAAATTATAGACCTGTGAGCCTAACTTCCGTTGCTGGGAAAGCATTTGAAGGGCTGTTTAGGGATAATATTCAAGAATTCCTTGGGAAGAATAGTATTATTAGCATAAATCAGCATGGTTTTATGAAACATAGGTCCTGTCAAACTAATTTAATTGCATTCTACGAAGAAGTAAGTAGAAGTGTCGATCAGGGTGTTGCAGTGGATGTAATCTACTTGGATTTTGCCAAGGCGTTTGACACGGTTCCACACAATAGGTTAGTATTCAAACTGAAAGAAGTTGGCCTAGATGCAAATTCTTGTTCTTGGGTAGAACATTGGCTTAGAGGTAGAGAACAGAGAGTTGTTATAAATGGTAAATTTTCAAGCTGGTCAAAAGTGGTAAGTGGTGTCCCTCAGGGTTCTGTTCTGGGACCAATTTTTTTCAACATATTTATAAATGACCTGGCAGTAGGCATTGAAAGTCATGTTTCTGTGTTTGCAGATGACACAAAACTAGGTAAAGTTATACAGGGCGAGCAGGATATTACTGTGCTGCAGAGGGATCTAGATAGACTGGGGGACTGGGCACTCAAATGGCAGATGAAATTCAATGTAGATAAATGTAAAGTTATGCACTTCGGGGTAGCGAATGCACAAGCAACCTACACCCTAAACGGTAGTGAATTAGGGGTAATGACTCCATGGCCAGTATTTGCACCAAGATCTGATATCCAGCAGGTTTCATTCAGAAGTAAATTACCCCTGTTGGAGAATTTCTGAGTACTTCTATACCTTGGGGTTCCAAATTAGGTAGATATCTTTATTGAGCGGCCCAAGTGAAATCAGACACACAGACAGGAGCGTGTGTATAATAAGATCTGTTTATTATGGTGCATTATGGTTGTATTTATATGCTTACCACAAAGACCGGAAATAACACCCTATTCTAATCCAATCATTTTACACAAAGTAGCAGTATTCCCTTCTAAAGCAGCATATTTAACAAAATAACAGAGCAAATGGGTGGGCAATGGATACTTGTTGCATCCAAAAGAACCTTGTATCTAGTTCCAGCCAATCAGATAATAGTGTGGATGTGCACTTTCAGGAGAACAAAATATGGATTAGAGTTCATCCTGTATTCTCCCACATCCCTTATATTGTTTAAATGCTGGTGTGCTTTCAAAAAAAAAAAGTCAGTCCTGTTTTCACTTTAACATTGGTACTGTGTAATGCCTGGGGTGGGCTGCTGTAATAACTCACTGTCCTTTTCAGGACAGTACATGCGCTGAATATGCTAAGCTACAGCTAGCCACAGGGCCAAAGCAGCTCCGGTGCAGCGGCATCCCCCCTGAAGAGGTTGACCACTCGTGTCTCGGCAGAAAGAAGCACAGATTGGCAGGAGTACACAGTCAGGGAACATGTGATGGGTTTCCATGGTTGAGCCACTGCACTCATGTGAAGCACACTGCCACTGGACTCTAGAGCATTGGAGTGATTAATATTAGACATGTGCAAATGGGCAACAAAAATATTCAGATTTTTCAGTTCGTTTTGGCCCATTTGTTTTTTGTTGCCCGATGCCCATGCTCATTCACTCACACTCTCACTGATCCCTTTCACTTTCTCTCTCAGACTTTCTAAATGTAGTTTCCTTACCTTCTCTGCCAACCACTTCCACCGACTTCTTTTTCTTCATCTTCCCTCCTTTATCTTTTATCTTAAGTTCACCCACCCGATCCTCCACTAGGGGAGAGGACACCAACGGAAGTAACGTCATTTTGACTGAAGTTCACACCAGGTTTTGTCCGGAGAGATATAGACAAAGATAAAAGAGAGAAGATGAAAGACAGAAGGTAGAAAGTGGAATGCATAGTGCCTAACATAAAGTTTGGCAGTGAAAGGATAGTCATTTGGATTGTCTGGGCTTAGTTTCAGTGAAGGGTTATGTAAGTGCTACAGCATACAAAAACATTTTAGACAATTGTAGACACTTTGAGGAAGGCCCTTAAATTGTGAATGTGCGTCTGGTTTGGGAGAACTTATGTGGCCTGCATAGAGCCCTGAGCTTAACCTCACCTTTGTGATACATTGGAACACTGAATATGAGCCAGACTTTCTCATCCAACATCACTGCCCGACTTCAGACACACTCCAAAAGCTTATGGAAAGCCTACCCGGAAGAGTCGAGACTATTATAGCTGCAAAGGGAGTGGCTTCATATTTCTTCCCATGTTTTTGATTCACTCATTAAAATGACCGTATTTGCTTGATTATAAGACAAGTTTTTTTCCAGAGCAAATGCTTATAATCGGGGTCGTCTTATAATCAGACCTCAACTAGGTCTGACTACGAGACTAAGATTCAGATCCTCCGCAGCGATGCAGGGGACCTGGATCCTCCTGCCCCCCCCCCAACTTACCGGTACTTCTGAGTCCCCGGGACTAAGCACCGGGCAGCGTATAGAGCTTCCCCGGCAGTCAGATCACGGGGAACTCTGATCTCTGACAGCCGGGGAAGGTCTGCACGATGGACGCAGACAACCCCCCGCTGCTAACCCCACCTCCTCCCGGCTGCAGCGGAAGTTGTCTACACGAATCGCGTACAGCTCTATACGCTGCCTGGATTACGCACAGGGGACTCAGAAGCTCCGGTAAATTTGGGAGGGGGGGTGTTAAATGGGGGGCATAAGGCATTTCTGGAGGCAGAGTGCTCTGTGAAATGCCTTTTAACCTTCTTAATGCCACTCTGCCTCCAGAAATGCCTTTTAACCCTCTATACGCCACTCTACCTCCTGAAATGCCTTATACCTCCCTATATGCCACTCTGCCCCATAATATGCCTTTTAACCCCCTAAATGCCAGAGTGGCATATAGGGATATAAGGCAATTCTGGAGGCAGAGTGGCACATAGGGGGGGGTCAAAAGGCACATCATGGGGCACAGTGGCATTTAGAGGGTTAAAAGGCATATCATGGGGCACAGCGGCATATAGGGGGTATAAGGCATTTCTGGGGCAGAGTGGCAAGCCAGGGGGCAGATGTGCATAACGGGGGGGGGACAGGTGGAAAAAAAAACCAAAATATTTTTCTCAATCATATCTTTTATTAAAAAAAAGTTCATAGTTTACATGAATTAACTTTTACTGGTGAAACTTTTTTCCTATAGGGTCGTCTTATAATCGAGCAAATACGGTATTCTGTTTTATCCCATATTATCGCATATGTTAGTTCAATCGCTGACAGGTGATATGGTTTTACATGCTTCCAGTGTTTTTTTAGGCATTCTGTAGATCTAATGCTACTTTTATTATTTTGCTCACATGCCCTCCTTTCTATAAATATAATCTAGCAAAGATACTTTGTATATTCTGGTATACCTTCTTGTATCTACACTCTACTACAATATAAAAAGCCAGAATTGAGTATTTACATTTTGAAAAATTTATTGGCTTGTGGAATACAAGCAGCTATATTCATTCTTCTTATGTGTGCGGGACCTTGGAACACAGATTGTTACAGAAAGTATAGATAAATTGTATCACCTGAGGGGTTGATTTGGACCTGCTTCTGTTCTTCTTGGTATGTCTAAACCATAAAATAGCGGATTCACACCTGTGATGCCACAGGGCACTAAGAGTTTATGGTATGCTTTTATGGGGTAAAATCCCTATTCCATAAAACACCTTCCAGTCAATAAATGTTGCCATTTCACATGTTACCACCCAAATTGTGTTGCATGTTTATCAGTGCACTCTCCAAGAGTGTTAAAAAGACTGGTTTAAATATATTTTAGCTTTATAATTTTTTACATTATAAGGCTTGGAGCAAATACTGTAGACATAGGGCATGTTCTGACACTTTCAAACACAATAAGCTTACAACAGGGGTCAGAAAAAAATCAATCCCAGATTTGAGCACAGGTATCGTAAGTAACAATTACCATATTTACTTGATTATAAGACGCCCTGATTATAAGATGACCCCCCAAAATTTGAATATTTAGTTTTTTTTTTTTTTTTTTTTAAAAAAGCCTGAATATAAGAAAAAAGCTTTACTAGTAAATATTAATTCACGTGTAAACTATTTTTTCATATTTAATAAAAACTATGATTGAGAAAAATGCATTTTATGTTTTTAGGTAAATCATATTTTATTGTTTTCAAAGACATAGAAACATCAAACAAATAAGTTTGGGAGAGATAAAACAAACGGTGACTATAACAGAAAATAAAATGAAATAGACCAGAATAGGTAAAAAAAAAAAAATAAATAAATGCTTGAAGTACACACTGGAGCACAGACAGACACCGCTCTGTACTGCCAGAATAAACCAAAAATGAGCATGGTGTAAAGCATTGTGGTTAATATGTAAAGGAATCAAGCTCCAACGAAGAGTGAGAGGATATATAAAAAAAAAAAAATATATACACACATACATACATACACACATACATATATACACACATACATACATATACATATATATGCACACATACATACATACACATTAAAAGGGGGGGCCCACAAACACAGAGAACAGAGAGGGTAGGGAGATGGGAAGAGGAGGAAGGAGGCGAAAGAGGGAGAGAGGGAAAGCCTGGAAAAAAAAAAAATAAAAAAAAAGGAAGAGAGCACCTAGTGGAAGGAATGGCAATGTCCCAGTAGGTCAGGGCCAAGGCGAGTCAAAGGTGTTACAGCCGAAGGAGGTCCGACAAGACCGCAGAGGACTGGAAGGTAATCCAGCATGTCCAGGTCCCCGTGTAAGCCTCCATCCTGTCGAAGGACAGGTGGAGCAACTCCTCCATTACTCGTATTTCCTCTACCCGGGACACCCATTGGCGTAGGGAGGGAGGCTCAGGGCGTTTCCAGCACAGGGGGATCAGGCAACGCGCCGCATTAAGAAGATGCCGTATAACTGAGCGTTTCATGGTACCCAAGGACCTCTCGGAGTGAAGAAGGAGACCCAGAGTCGGGGAAGGCGCTATTGATTTGCCCACAACCTCCCCCAGACAGCGAAAAACACCCGCCCAGTAGGACTTCAAGCGGCCGCATTCCCACCAAATATGCAGGTAGGTACCAGGTTCGAGGCCGCACCTCCAGCAGGACGGATCACTTCCCGGCAAAAACCTGCTAACAGCCACAGGGGTACGATACCACAGGGTCAAGAGCTTGTATGCAGTCTCCTGGACCCTGGAAGCGATGGAGCATTTGTGCGTCAAGACACAAATCTTCTAACACTGGTGGTCAGAGAGGACGACACCAAGGGCAGATTCCCAGAATCCCATAAACGACGGGGACACCGAAGAGCCCTGCAGCAGAAGAATGCGGTAAATAAGGGAGATCCCACCCCTGGGCAAAGTCTCCCTCCCTGCGAGATGTTCAAAAGGGGTCAGCTCTCTCTTGAGATTATGTTTACATGGAAGCGAAGTGACATAGCGCGCAATCTGATTATAGCGGAAGCACTGCAGCATGGAGCGTGGAGCAGTGGGAGAAGCCCTTTCGAAACATACAGGGGCCGACCCATCCCAGACCTCAGACAGCTTTAAAGTGGGGGACAGACCTAGAGACTCCAAGAAGCCCCTCTCCAGTCCCGGAACAAAATCCGGGTTACCAGCTATGGGAGTCAGCGGAGACGGAAAAGAGGAGACGGACCCACCAATCCGCCTCCGGCGCCAAACTCCCAAGGAGGCACGCACAAAGGGGTTCGAACAAAGCGCGAGCCGGAGAGCACCAGGACGAAGCCCAATGACAGATGACAAGGGAAATGGCAAGGAGGCCTGCTCCATCTCAATCCATATCTTAGGGGCAGGGTGAAATCTCCACTCGAGTAGTCGGTGCAAGTGGGCAGCGCAATAGTAGCGAAAGAAATCAGGAAGGGAGAGACCACCCCTGTCCTTTGGGCGCGTGAGCACCGAATACCTCAATCTGGGGAGCCTCCCCCTCCATACGTAGCAAATGATAAGAGTGCGGAGCTCAGAGAAGAACGACCTCAGGACACAAATCGGCAAGGACTGAAAGAGGTACAGCACCCTCGGGAGAACATTCATCTTGATGACGTTTATCCGACCAAGCCACGACACATGAGGGAGAGCCCATCGTTGCAAGTCACCCTTGAGCCGATGTAGCAGTCCGGGGAAATTTTCCCGATAAGCGGAGGCGAGATCCTTTGGTAACCAGACCCCCAGGTACTTAATGCGTCCCGGGCACCACCGATAGGGGAAGGAGGCCTGAAGCGCCCGCACCTCCGCGGAGGACAGGGAGACATCCAAGATCTCAGACTTATCCCTGTTGACCCTGAAGTTAGAGAGGGAACCGTAGGTTCCCAGTTCGTCGTGTATATGTGGGAGCGAAACAATGGGCTGCGACACCGAGAAAAGCAGATCATCCGCATACGCAGCGACTTTAAGCGAACGACCAGAGCACATCAGGCCGTGAATGCTGCGGTTGTCCCTAATTGCCTGCAAGAAGGGCTCCAAGGTGATGGCGAACAGGAAGGGGCGAGAGGGGACAGCCCTGCCGCGTTCCATTGCGAATCGGAAAGGAGTCCGTGAGGGCTCCGTTCAAACGAATGCGCGCAGATGGGGAAGAGTATAGGGAGGTGATCCAATGGAGCCAGAAGCCACCAAATCCCATGGTCCGGAGGGTCTGGAACATAAAGTCCCAAGCGACCCTATCGAACGCCTTCTCCGCGTCAGTAGACAGGAGAAGAAGCCTCTGGCCAGAAGTCTGGGCATGATAGACGGTGTTCAAAGCCCGAAAAGTCCCATCCCGCCCCTCCCGCCCCACAATAAAGCCCGATTGGTCTGGGTGTATTAAAGCTCCCAGGACCCGCTGAAGCCTGGTAGACAAGACCTTCGCAAAGAGCTTGAGATCAGTGTTCAACAGGGAAATGGGCCTATAACTCTGGCATAACAGTGGATCCTTACCCTCTTTAGGCAACACTGTAAGGGTCGCCATTAGTGAATGGGGATGAAAAGACTCGCCCCGACGCACAGCGTTGAGGAGAGCCACGAGGGGGGCCTGTAGTTGCTGCCAAAATAAACGATAGTACCGAAGCGGGAGACCATCCGGTCCCGGAGCTTTTCCGGTCGGCATAGATTTGATAGCTGCCCACAATTCCTCTGTGGTGATTTCCTCGTCGAGTTCCTCCGATTGGGCCACAGTGAGCCTACGGCGCACGTGTGTCTCCAGGTAGCCGCTAATAAGTGCGCTCTGATGAGCACCCGTACCATCACCCGGGAGGTTGTACAAGGAACGGTAATAATTACAGAAGGAATCGGCTATATCCATGGGAGAACAAGAGACCAGGCCGCTAGGCAGTTTAATTTTGCTGACGTAAAGCGATTGACGCTTAGTTCGCAATGCCCTAGCTAGCAAGCGACCGCATTTGTTACCATGCTCATAAAAAAGAGCCTGTGTGCTCAAAAATGATCTTTGAATATTATAATTAAGAAGTGTGCTCAGGCGACGTCGCAGCTCAGTCAATTCCAGGTAGGTGCGCTCATCACACGTGCTTTTGTGGATGGATTCCACCCTCGCGATACGCTGCGTGAGATCCGAGATTTCTCGCGTTCTCTCTTTTTTCCAGTGTGAGGCCTTACTGATAAAGAGGCCCCGAATCGTGCACTTGTGTGCCTCCCAGGTAGTGGAGTGGTTCACCCCCGAGTCCGCGTTTTCCCGAAAGAAGCATTGCAACTGCTCCGCAGCAGCACTAGTTACGTCTGCATTGGCCAACAGGGGCTCATTAAGACGCCATGAGGTGGAGGTCGGTCTATAAAGGTCAGCCCGGAGACGCAAGAGAACTGGGGAGTGATCTGAGACATCAGCAGCGCCAATGGTGCAGCCGATTCCCAAGCTTAGATGATAGTGTTCCATTAGGAGAAGGTCGATTCGGGAGTAGGATCTGTGCGGGGCAGAAAAGCAGGTGTAATCCTTGTCACCCGGGTGAAACGCCCTCCAGCAATCAACCAATCTATATTGCCGAAGAATAGAATTAAATTGTTTGATGTGAGAGGGTAGCGTACGAGAGGAACCCAGGGAAGTGTCTAAGTGTGGTTCCGGGGGCATATTAAAATCTCCACCCAATATGAGTATGCCTTGTTTAAACTCCATAAGGGAGCGGAGAATGCGGGACAACACCTTACATTGCCCCCTGTTGGGGAGATAGATGGAGGCGAAAGTGTAAACCTGATTAGAGATGGAGCCCTTGACAAACGTGTATCTTCCACCCGGATCCTCCCTAGAGGCCGACAGGAGAAAAGGGACATGCCTGGAGAGTAACACGGCGGTCCCCCGCGATTTAGAGTCCGCAAAATTACTAGTAAAGACCTGGGGGAAATCTGGACTGCGAAGAGATGGGGCTCCAGCCCCACGTAGATGAGTCTCTTGCAATAAGACCACCGACGGAGTTGACCGACGAAGTGATCTGAACACTCTGGACCTTTTCTCGGGAACATTAAGGCCACGGACATTGAGGCTCAGGACCACCAGGTCCGCGGGGCATTTTATGTTTTTATCTCCTTTTACTTGCCAACCTGCCCCCAGTTATGCAAATCTGCCCCCCAGATATGCCTTATACCCCCTTATATGCCACGCTGCTCCCCAGAAATGCCCTATACCCTCTATATGGCACTCTGCCTCCCAGATATGCATTTTAACCCCCTATATGCCACTCTGCCTCCCTGATATTCCTTTTGGAGATCTACACCCTTGGTTTACAACATGAGCAAATCTGGATAAGAATTACTTTGTAGTACTTTGTATTCATAGATTCTGTATTAAACAGAATGCCTTCCCCAATACTCCTTTATTAATTTGTTTCTCAATGTGCTTCTTCCATATTCTGTTCTCAAACTGAAAAGTTCTACCTCCCTTCCAAACATACTGGCTACAATACATCTCCCACAAGCAACTAACTTTCCTGGCCAAAACATAAGTTACATGTTATGACATTGCTATTCCCTGCTGTACTGCATATAGTGGTCAACATTTCAGATGCATCTTCTAGACCCAGGAAGTAAAGGTAATGGATTCCTACTGCATTCATCTTTTTCACATACCTCATACTAGTTTGGCATTCCAATTTTATATCACTTTGTTGCATGGCTTTCTATCTTTCTGTACTGTAACATTCCAATGGTAATTATTGGTTATTACCTGTTAACCACTGCTGCCTATAAATAGTTGTCTGTTGCCTACTCTTTTTCTTGTAGCATTCAGTTTCAGTTGCTGTTAGGACTCGGGTAATCACCCGGGGGTTCAGTCTGTAACCCACGATGCATGATTATACAAACAAAGACACCACAAGCAGAAATCTAGGTAATGCAATGTCTTGTATGTATATGGCAGGACAAGCAAATAAGGGTAATACAGTCTGTAAGCAAGAAACCGGACGTATGGAAGAATAAATAAATACCGGTAATAAGTCTTTTGGCAGGGAGCCCACTTGGAAGGGCACGAAAGGCACGGAGCCCACTTGGAAGGGCACGAAGCAGGTAACCAGGAACGGTACGGGTGCAGAGCCACAGCAGAAAGGTCCACAGACTTCAATACAAAGCTGGATGAAGTAGCCAGGATTCGATCCCGGAAACAAGGTGCGGCTGGATGGAATGATTAGGGCTCAACTCAGGTAATAAGGTACACCTGATCCTGGTAATTGAGTTCTGAGTGCTCCAGAGGGCGAAGGGTGGCTACTAGTTGTAGCAGATTGATATACCACATGTATGAAAAAGCCATGGTTCAGGCAGCGAAAAAGTGGACCCTGACAGTTGCCTATTTCACTATTTTGACCACCATCTTATAACCTACAAACATGCACACCTCTCAGGACGAATCCTTCTATAAATAAATGCACACAATGCCAACTACTAATTAATAATTTACATTATTAATTTCACCTCTCCTTCTCAATATTTCTCCCAAATTTGCCACTGCACAATACAACTATATACCAGCAACAATCCTAAATGGGGCTATACACAAACCAGAATTAGTATGCCCCATGCGATCACTCTCATGAGTGATCACATTTGTCCTAATGAAAGATTACATGTCTATCAAAATGGTGGTGGCCTGCCGCTGGAAGCGATCATCAATCTCAATATCAAGGCATCTCAGCAACTAAGGAAATTATTGTTGTTGTTGTTTGCTTCCTAAACGCTCTTTCTAGCAACAGGACACCACCATATTTAAAAGGCATACTATCTTTCAACATGGCACTGCCCTCCTCTGGACAACAACTTCAATGATAGTTTTTATCACCCAGGGATCCAATCAGGAACTTCAAATGATTTCCCTTGGCATATTCATTGACAAGGAAGGGGTTAAAACATTTTAACCATTTACACACATCGTAATTCAGGTATGGAATTACAGCTCCTGGTATATGTCACTGCCAAACAACATTGCAATATGTGTTCAGCAATATCTCCTGAGTGCAGCGATACTGTACCTGCACAGGTTTGTCAGGGGTGGTGGTGGTAAAAAAAACATTTGGGAAGTGTGCATTTTCAGTTTAGAATTTTACATAATTTGAATGTGGGGACAAAAAAAAATCACCAAAAATGTTACCTTTTTTGCAACCAGCCTCTTAACTGAAAAAGTGGGAGGAGACCAAACAGGAATTAAATCCCATAAAGCTAACACAATTTTACTACCAAACAAAAGGTAAAATTAATAGAAAGAAACTGTGGGTAAGTCACAGGTTATGGCAATTATAACAGTGAGAAGGTTCACTGGCTCAGTTTTTATCTATGAAAACAGCGAGGGACTGCCTAGGAGCGAGCACCATTAGGGTGCTTTGCCCCTATAGGTAAGCCTAAAATGGAGGTTAGCCTGCCCCAGCATGCAATCTTTCTCTACAGAGAACAAAGAGCAGCAGGCTGGGCCATTTGCCAAGAGACAAAGAGGATCAGGTAAATTAGGTATTTAACCTGGTCCTCAGGGCCAGGTATGTATTACTCACTTTTTCTGCTTTGTTAAAACCTCCCACCCGTCCCATCATGAGCACCAGAGGGCGACCAGGTAAAAAAAAAAAAGTCTCAAGCTACACTAACGCTCCAGTCGACTCACTTCCCAGCGGTAATGAGGCCTTCCCCCTGCCAAGGTTGCCAGTAAACATCCTCTACAGTTTTGATTCGGGACAGCACTGGGCACTGACTTTGTGGTTGGGCCTGGCAACGGAATATGGCTAGGTGCAGGCATTCCCCTCCGCAGAGGGTATCAGTCAATGTCAAGCACTGCCTTTGTGGTCAGGCTTGGTTCTCAGGGCTGAATGGGGCTGTTTCTAGAGGCACCCCAGGGTGTGGATGGGGAGGGCCATTCTGATAATGCCCTGTCGATCCTCCGTAACAGCAGGTAGGTCTTCCTTGAGGAGGGGTGGGCAGCTAGCTGAGCTCCTAGCATGCCACTTGGACCTACGTGTCATGCCAGATGCAGGTTGATCTGAGAGTTGACTGTATGCTGAATGGACTGTGACTCAGCAGCTGTCCAAGGTGAGAGGGAATGCCACATTGCAAGGGATTCCTTGTCTTTTCTGTGTAATTAATAAAGAGACTTAATTTGCCACAATCCTCGGTTTCACTGTGTTTATTGTATCAAAGTTATTTCACAGTTAAGAACCATGCAAAAGGGCACGTAGTGAGTGGGGCATATGCACCTTAGAAAGTATCAAGGGACTGCCTGGGAGTGAGCACCATTAAATTGCTTTGCCCCCCAGATACACCTAAAATGGAGGTTAGCCTGGCCTAGCATGCAATCTTTCTCTATAGAGAACAAAGAGCAGCAGGCTGGGCCATTTGCAATGACGGGAACAAGTCTGCACTACCCACTTTTTCTGGTTTGTTTTTCTACCCAGAATACAATTTTTAACATAAGTGTATAGCCGAACAACAGGACAAAATACAATTTTTTACCACTTAAGCATTATCATTGTTTAAAGCTGATATAAGGATTTTATTTCAATGCAAGAATCTCTTAAGGGTCTCTTACCCAGACAGATATAGTCTGTATCAAGTTATGAATATTTGGAAGTTTTGCGCAATATCCTTTTTTAGTCTTGTTTGAAAGTAACGTATACCAGAAGCTGTAAATCCATACCTGAAGTGCAATTTTAGTGATAAAAAACTCAAAATAAATTACTACCACAAAGGGTGGTAGTAGAATTAGTGAATTTAAAGGGTTAAAATACCAGCATTTGAAATACCTTGAGGTGTCTAGTTTTCAAAAATATATGGGGTAAATTGCATTGGCCAGCTTCAAAAATACCCGATAAAGCACATGGGACAGAATGACCAGCTTTGGGAAAAAAATGGTTTTGAAATAGCAAAATGCTACTTGTACATATTGCCCAATAACTTGCAGGAAAAAAAGCAAAAAAAAAAAAAACATAAAAACATTGGGATTTCTAAACTCAGGACAAATAGTAGAATCTATTTAGCAGGTTTTTTCATTAGCTTTTTTGGGTAAAAGTCAGAATTTTTATTTTTCAATTTTTCATCATATTTTATTATTTTTTATGGGAAATTAGATATGATCAAAACTATGGTATCTGAAAAAAGAGTGAGGAGAAAATTACATCTAAACACGAGCACCGCAAACAGCCTCGGTCCCAAAGGGTACAAACAAATGGTAAAACACAGCCTGGTCCTTAAGGGTTTAATATGACTACATCACATGGAGAGTGTCCTTACTTTGTGAATTAAATTTATCCCATTTGTAAAAGGTAGAAAATACCTACAAATTGTTGCTTCTCACCTTCCAAGTGTCACTTCTTGCTTTAGCTCAGTACACTTTTGATGCTCAATTTCTGATTGATTTATTTTTTCGTTGTTTTTGAAGAAGATTTTACAGTTTGGTCACCCTCCATGTGCTTGTTCTTGAGCTCAGTTTACCCCCACATCTTACAGTGTATTTTACGTAAAAGATTTTAATATTGTAATTGATAACTTCTTTTTATACATTTTTTTTAAAGCTATTTTAAAGACGACCATCAATAACCGTTGGACACCGCATCTGATGTTGTAATACTTTTTTTTCAATTGGATTTTGGAAACACCTGGTACTTTCATTTATTTTGGCACTTACAGGGTTAAATATGAATGATGCGCATCGCTGTTTCTAAACAAGATTTTTTTTTAAATGTGGTATCCTGGGAGTTGCACCCCAATAGCAGCTAGAAAAAGAAAACCGCTCAACAAAAGTATATATTTTTTGAAAGATGACATCCCAAAGTGTTTTACTTGGGGCATTTTAACACTTTTTATTTAACCATTTTAGTGCCAGTCTTTTCTAAACATTGCAGTAAAATGTCATTTTTTTCATTTTTAACAAACCCATTTAATCCGAACACAGTATTTCAGTATTTTTTTTCCTGGGTATATAAAATCACTGAAACAACTTGTGACCCCCCGAGTAGAGGAATACCCCATATACATGGGTAGGCCATGTCTCTGGCACTGCGGGTTCAAAATTGGAACATGCGTATTTCAGTTTTAAAACGTGAAATCAGTCTCATCTGAGACATGTAGACGTCCCATATTTCATTTTAAGCCCCTAAAACTATTTGGTTCCTAAGACTAGACGGCTCAGGGAATCTAGTTAGGGGCATATTGGCCTGTCCCATGCAACTGAATCCACACCGGCACCTTCCAAATTTAGTCTAACAAAAAAAGAAACCATTTTTTACATCCACTTTGGGGTTTCACCATGATTATTTTTCTGAGTAGATGTGTGGAAAAACATCTACTCACCACTTTGATTGGTTCTGCAGCAGTTATTAAACTCACAGCATTTGATCTGGAAGCACCCTTTCAATGCTGATGCTCCATTGAAGCACAAAGCTTGTGATTAACCCCTGCAATGCTGTGATGGGGTCATACACAATTGCAGCATTAAAGGGGTTAATTAAGCAAGGGAGGGGTGGGGGCTGCTCTCCACACTCATGTGAAGACCAAATAACCCTTTATCCCTGTCCCTGAAGCTGCCTCTGGCAGCTGGGACACAATCTCCGGTCTGTGGGGGCTTGTTTTTGCTGTTGCTGATCTGCCTGGGCCTCCATTTACTTTAGAGGGCATTCTGCCTTCTCCTCGTCAGAAGTGATTGAGGCACCTAAATTTTTCATTCATTAATAACGAAAGCTTTTATCAATTTTCTTTTTCATTAATTGTCTTCAGTGATTATTTTTTTGGTTCTCTACACCAGGTGTACTCTGCCAAACTAAAAGGGGGAAAAGCTCTGTTTATATTCTAAACATTCCTTATGGTCAATTCTTTGAATCCAATAATACTTATCTTGTCCTAAAGTGGATGCGAATGAATCTGCTTGATCCCTGTGAGAAATTATGGCTTTTAGATATTCTTTGAATTAGGGCTGCAACTAACGATTATTTTGATAATTGATTGGTTGGCCGATGAGTTCTTGAGCCATGTGGACGGTATAGGAAATGGACAGAGCCAATCGGCACTTTGGCCCCTCCCCGCCACTTTCTCCCTGTCCCTCCCTGCAGTCAATCGGTAGTGACTGCAGGGAGGGACTGGAAGAAGGAAGTGGGCTGGCCAATAGGCAGTGACTGCAGGGAGGAACTGTAAGTCACACTAAACGGATTATAAAACGAGGGGTATTTTTCAGAGAATTTGCTCGGACAAAACCCTCATTTTATAATCAATAAAAATTAATTCAACTAATCGATAATGAAATTTGTTGGCAACGATTTTCATCGATTTTATCGATTAGTTGTTGCAGCCCTACTTTGAATATCAGCCAAAGTGGAAACTATTTTTATCTCAGTAGAGCAGAGTATTACCTTTTGGAATGCTTCTAACTTAGTAGGGTGGCCTATGCGTTTTATGAGATACATTTTTCCCCTCATATAGTGGCAGTACACATGGGTGGGCCTTCTCCATACAAATTTGCACTCGTAAATGTCTCAATTGTTTTTATAGAAGGCCAACGACACAAATCCACGGTCACGGTCACAGCATTAAAAAAGCTGTAGAAAGGTGACCAAAACCAAACATTTTTACTTATCAGAAATTCTTTTTTCCCTGAATATAGTAGCAGTAGACATGGATGTGCTCTTTCCCAGTGGACAAGTAGCCTGTAAAACTAAGGAGGGTTAATCCCCTCCTCCATACCTATAAATATGCTATTACAAGACACAAAACAGAGGTGCTTGAAAAATTTAACGAACCGCGAGATAGCCGGCACGCGTTCGGCAGTCGCGCCGGCCGTTTTCCGCTCCTCCGGAAGTCCCGGCAACCAGGCATCCAGACGTTTTCCCCCGAATTGATTTTGCTCCGTACCCCACCCCCAGTGGGTTTATAGCAAGGTAAATGGTGCGGTAGGTGGGGGCTGATGGCGTCCGGGATACGAGGGGTTAAAGTATGTGGGCAGGGCATGTGGAACATGGACAGGGGCTGCACACGAGGGAGAACAAAGGCACAGAACAATCACATAGATAGATATACATTACTATCACAAACCCTGATTATTAAACAGCACTTTTCAACCCAGGGTTGTGACATCTATGATATAGGAAAATGTAAACCAGTGTTAACAGTGAAAGTAGATAGAAGAATAATAAAACTGAGAAAAATACTCTCCTTTTTAAGACCGAGTGTACAGCTGCAGCCCTATAGAACACTCTCCACAAAATGTTGAAATACAGATTTGAAAAAAGACTTCCGTCTAGGGGCGCTTATACCAACCGATCTCAGTAGCTCAAAAAACAAAAAGATGACATATACAAAACCATAGTGTAGCAATAACCCAAGGAAGCAAATTAAAACATCCAATAGTCACACTCACAATCTGTATGAGTAATTCAGGCCTCCAAAACATGAACTCCTTGTTATGTAACCCAGTTTATCCACACCGATGGATATAGAAGAAAGGAAAAACATCTACCATAGGATGATATCTTTCTACACTTATATATGTGCGGTTATCGGTTACACTCACATTCAGGTGGATGTCTCAGGCATATCTGATGATTTATCCAGAGCAGTACTGGATCCTGGGTGTCCTGAGTTGACCTTTTCTTTCGGGAGTAATACCCGAAATGTATTTATCAATATATCTAATCATGGGTCACATATACTTATCTCTATAATCCATATATATTTGCATTTATCTTACACCCAATACATGAGAATAGAATTAATTTCACCTCTTTGATTCACATAAGCACTTGCACTTTATTGAAAATAAGACATACATTTTTGGAATCCAGGAAAAAAAAAAGAAACATCCGGGTATTACTCCCGAAAGAAAAGGTCAACTCAGGGCACCCAGAATCCAGTACTGCTCCGGATAACTCATCAGATATGCTCCGGATAACTCATCAGATATCCACCTGAATGTGAGTGTAACCGATAACCGCGCATATATAAGTGTAGAAAGATATCATTCTATGGTAGATGTTTTTTCCTTTCTTCTATATCTGTCGGTGTGGATAAACTGGGTTACATAACCAGTTTGTGTTTTGGAGGCCTGAATTACTGAAATACAGATTGTGAGTGTGACCATTGGATGTTTTAATTTGCTTCCTTTGGTTATGGAACTTTTCTGTTCAGGGAAGCCTACCACTGACATAAACATCAAAACTTCTCTCTCACCCACTTACAACCCTTATCTCGCCCCACATTATCATTCACTAGCACGCAGTCCTCACCTCCTGTTTCTCACCCCTTATCCACCTATATTGTAAGTTCCTGCGGGAACAGGGCCCTTCATTCCTCTTGTATCTGTATATAAATTGCTGTATTGTACTTGTCGTTATCATTTTCTTCTTTGTACAGTGCTGCAGAATCTGTCAGCGCTTTATAAATAAAGAATAATAATAATTGAGACAATGGATAGACCGTAAAAATGGTATAATTATATAATTTATATATCATATATATATAATTATACAAAATTATATTTATTACAAAATATAAAATTCTTAAATTAAATTTACCATAATTGATTAGAACACAATACATAAGAAACGCTTCTCCCGATAGCTGATCTTCTGATTGTTCTTCCAACCGGGTCAATAAACATTAAACACTGCCGAAAGTACCAAGTAGACGTCTCCTGCATCTTGGAGTAGTGTTGAGAATTTTCCTATATAAGATTTTGAAGTTCAGAATCAGAAATATTTGAGAATCGGGGTCTTCAAAATCTCATAATAATACAAAGTCAGACGGCTAATACTAAAACATCTAGAAATTGTTTGCCAAAGAAAACCAAAAGTTAAACAAGCAGAAATATGTTCCACGTTCATATCATATCTTGGACGTCCCCGCCTGCCAGTCACTACCAAATGAGGAGCTGAGAAATATTGGTCTCCAATAGGCGAGATTTTAGCCTGTAAAAAAATTAAATGATTGATAAGTTAAAATATCCAATTCAGCTAGTATAGAAGATAATTCAATTCAGATAGCTGAACTATCATAGAGTGCAAACAAACAAACAAACAATAATACACTTAAAATTTTTAAGTAATCTAATTTCCTACTTAGATTTTAAAAAATGTTGCAATCATTTGAGAAAGCATGTATTTGTACTGCAGACAAGCATTGCTTTAACTCTAAGAATTTCAAAATATTACGTGTTGTATTTACAAATGTAATAAAATGGAATATAAATGAAATATTAATGAACAAAAACCCTTTATTAAAATCCAATTAAAAAAAAATAAGTATTACAACATCAGATGCAGTGTCCAACAGTTATTGATGGTCATCTTTAAAATAGCTTTAAAAAAAATATAAAAAGTAGTTAGCAATTACAATATTAAAATCTTTTACGTAAAATACACTGTAAGTTGTGGGGGGTAAACACGGACAAGGAGGGTGACCAAACTGTAAAATCTTCAAAAACAACGACAAAATAACAAAAATAAATAAATAGGAAATTGAGCATCAAACGTGTACTAAGCTCAAAGAAGAAGTGACAATTGGAGAGAGAAGCAACAATTTATAGGTATTTTCTACCTTTTACAAAGGAAAAGGTTTTAAACATGTCTGTGGTACCTCATGTCTATGACATTACCTGCATTTTGATATGCAAATGAACTATGTTTCAAGTGTAACCCTGTGTGTTCTTTTTTGCATTGGTAACATTTGTTTGTTAAACGCTTGTTTATGCTGATTACCTGTAACAGTGTTGAAGTCAGGGGGTTGTTCCTCTAAGAGGCCAGCCAGCTGTACTAATGGGTATTTAAAGGTTAATCACCTTGCATCATGGGAGTTAAAGGGTTTTTAAAAAGGGTGTGGTACCATTGCAATGGAAGGTGACCCCCCCTTTTTTTTAAGACTGCAGCAGCAAGTATGTCTTATCTGATATGTGCCTAATAAAAGAGCAGCTGTTTTGTTTATCTCAGGTCTGTTGAGTTTTCTTTGTAAATTCAAAGTCTTGCACCCCCCCCATGTGTTTTTATATTCATATTGTGTCCTCCTGTATTTCTATGCTTGCATGTCCCCCATGTCCTTATTTTTGTTTACGTAAAACCCTGTGTGAAAAATTTCACTACACGATATATGCGTTTCACTATGCGATACATGCGTTTCACTATGCGATACATGTGAAATAAAAACATTTAAATAATGTCCCTAACGACCCCTCATAGCTGACCCTGCCATCACTGATGCTCATAATGGAGTCTGAGCCTTTGCAAATGTCCCTGTTGTATATATCACCCAGCAAAAGTACTGCATAAATGCTGTTCAGACACATACATAAATTATGGGAAGCATGGAAATGGAATTAAATTGAATATCGTGGCAGATAAGAACCATTCGGCCCATCTAGTCTGCTTTTTAAGCTTTCACTTGGTCTTGTGTTTTTTCCTGCTTTAAAGATATGAATCAGTCTTTGGTCTTGTCTTGGAATCCATAGAATTCATAGTCATATGCTGTATCACATACAGAGTAAAAATGCAGGGTCTAAGATGTGTACAAATCGCTACAGACACTCTGTGGGAATGGAATCCCACTGTCCCACACAAAAACAATAATGCAAAAGATAATAGAGGTGGTGTAGAGTGAAGCGAATAAACAAATAAGGAGATATAGCTTACCCCTTTGGGGTTAAAAACGATCAGAATCTGGCATATACATAAACGATAAAAGAAACAAATAATAGTGCAACCTGTATGCAACACAAATTAATGCAATAAAAGTAATGGGCTAGAACACTCACATGAGTGGAGCCAATGTGACTGACTCAAATCGAAATCGCTATGTGTGATTTAGGATCACACACCCATCTGTTGGTGAAGATCTGATCCAGGGCCCCCACCCGGGCTCTGGTGTGGATTATGCTGTGCTGACTGAGGACAGCACTTCCCCTTTAACACCAGCGTAAATATAGATAGCAGCAGGAAAAAATAATGGATCCAGTAGGGGATGAGTCTTTAAATGGTACTGTGCAAAACTGAGCAATATGTGCAGAGGATGCAGTATGTGCCAGTAATGCCAAATGTGCAAAATATGCAAACTGCAGTATTTATTTTAAACACAATATAACAAATAAAAACACATAATACAAATGCAATACTCAAGTGAAAAATAGTCCCCCCTGTGATCCTCCAATAACGCGTTTCGCCTGGGTGCTTTCTCAAATTGGTCCATGCTGTATCATGCATGCTTAAATTCCCTTACTGTGTTAACTTAGTCTAAGCCTTTGATCCTCTCATTTGAGATTATGACGCCTTGTTCTAATATTTATCTTCCTTTCAAATACATCCCTTCCGTGCTTTGTTAAATCTCTTAAAGTATGGTAATTGTTTCTCTAATATGCCATCTCTCTCTTCTGTTCTCAATACATATTGAGATCCCCTATTCTTTCTTGATACATTTTAACCTCCAAACACTTTGCCTTCACTGAACTATCTCTAGAATTCTCTATGGATTTGCGGTCTCAAGAACTGTACACACCTAGATGAGGTATGTAAAGTGGCATCTCTTTCTGCTACTAATGCCTCCTGCTATACAACCCAGCACCCTGCTTGCCTTTTCCGATGCTTTTTTGCCTACTTACCTTTATGTCCTCTGTACCCTGTCGTCTGTTGTCACTGACAGCGCAGTACCTTCAACACTATATTTTGGATTTGCCTTTGCCCAAGTAAATTATTTCAAGCTTTTCAATATTAAGCCCCTAAGGACCATTTGCCAAGCATGTCACGGAAAACATGTGGATAACGATGCTTAGGAAGCGATCAACAATCGCTTTCTTTACTCAGCCAGTGTTGCTGCAATGCCTCAACACTGAGGCATTCAGCAACACCCAAACATTTTCCGTAGAATTCTCTCTCCGGGACAATCACGTTCCCCATATCGAAAGGTGGAAAGCTTTTCAAATATGGTGGTGCCCTGCTTAGGAGGAGAGCAACAATTGCTTCTTTCCTTCAGACTCAGTATATAAGGATGTGAGTTATCGTATACTATTGTCAGTGTCTGGCTTGCTGTATAATGATGAGAGCTATACCGCTCCATTGTCAATGTCTGGATCATTGTATAGCAATGGGAGTTATGCTGTATAACATGTTCACTATGTGCTTATGCTCACTCTGTGCTGCACATAAGGGGGATTATAGTACACAACCTCTAGAGTGACAAAGGAAAACCTCTATTTTGGGGATGTCAGGGTATTCATAGATTACCCTATTTAAGGCAAAACATTCATCACAAAATATACATAATTTGCAAAACCAAATCATACATTTATCACATCTATTATTGCATGATAGAGATAGGGTTATGTCATATTGTTAAGTAATACACACTTATTGCATATCTGGTGCTTGCTCATGACTTTTATTGTACTTCTCTGCACACAATCATCTATCACTAACCACAATTTTCTTTTTTCAGTATAGATGGTGTTGCTTGATATAAATATGTGAGAAAAATTGCAAATATGAGAAACATATGGGTGTGGATTAAAAAGAAAGTGCTATTTGTCCTTAAACATGCTTTAAGGTGTACAAATACATTAAACAGTCTTGGTCCTTAAAGTGTTTTCTATGTTTTTTTCAAAGCTTTTTGCCCCTTGGTTAATTGTGTTGATTGCTCTCCATACCTAGGGACCACATACTTTAAAGTGTGTATGTATATGTCGGGGGATGAACATGTTTGTGTAAAAACATAATGGAGTCATGTAAACAGAATGTTTAAAGAGAAATAAGGCAGTGACAGCTCTAGGGCATGATCAATTTTATAGACCCTGTGGGCAGGCATCAGTGCCCAAGGTTTAAGAAAAGAAACAACTAAAGACTACAAAACATGTCTATGATGTTTTGTGATATTTTTCTATTCTTCCTGACATTATTCACTTTTAAAACGATATAAAAGTTATTTGAAAGGATGTGCTAGTCCACACAAAATTTAGGCTGGATTTAGGATGGATTCTTTAAAAACATGCATGCATGGATACTAACATTTTAAATGTTTTTTATGCACAACCCCACAAATTGTTGATATCCTAGGTGAACTTGTGATTTTGTGTACACCTATAATTGCTCATTTCCATTTTTTCAAATTGCCTGTACCATTATGGCCACTGACAGGTGACCTGAATAACACAGATAATCTTGTTATCATAGCACCTGTCAGTGGGTAGTATGTATTAGGCAGCAAGTGAACATTTCGTCCTCAAAGTTGATGTGTTAGAAGCAGTAAAAATAGGCAAACGTAAGGATCTAAGCGACTTTGACAAGGGCTAAATGGTGATGGCTAGACGACTGGGTCAGAGCATCTCCAAAACTGCTGCTCTTGTGGAGTATTCCCAATCTGCAGTGGTCTAAGGAAGGAAAAGCGGGGAACTGGCAACAGAGTCATGGACGGCCAAGGTTTATTGATGCACGTGGGGGGCAAAGGCCTGTGTGGTCAAATCCAACAGATGAACTACTGTAGCTCAAAATTGCTGAAGAAAAGTTAATGCTGGTTTTGATAGAAACGTGTCAGAACACACAGTGCATCGCAGTCTTTTGCAATGTCTTGGTGTCAGACACCACAACACTCCTTCAGAGGTCTAGTGAAATCCAGGCCTCGATGGCTCAGGGCTGTTTTGGCGACAAATGGGAGACCTACACAATATTAGGCAGGTGGTCCTAATGTTATGGCTGATCAGTGTATTTGTCATTACTTTGCTTGAAATAGTAGCCTGGTATACTGACTTGCATTTATCTGTAAGCAACTAAAGTATATCCCAAAACAAAAAGGGCATAAATCTAACCATCTCCAGGCATCCGGGGGCTTGACTCAATGACCTGACTAATCCTTAGTTGGCATCAATACTGAGTCAATTCTCTGTTTATTAAAAAATATGCACAGGTATCAGGGCCGGCTTTAGGTGTGTGCGACCTGTGCGGCCGCACAGGGCGCCATGGCAACAGGGGCGCCTGCCCGGGACTTAAATTAAAGCATCGTTTTTTTTTTTTTACTTTATTTAACATCCTCCATATTAAATAGTTGTTTTAACAAACAAACAAACAAAAACGATGTTTCAACGTAAGTCCCGGGCAGGGGCGCCGAGCGGTCGCTCGTGAAGTTTTCAGTGACTGCTCGGCGCCCCTCACTCTCCGTGACTCTGTCGCGGTGCCGGTGTTTCATACTGAATGCCGGAATTATTCCGGCGCTCAGCTGTGAAGCGCGCACCGTGGCAGATCGGGAAGACGGACGCCTCCCGCTCCCACCGCAGGACTCCAGCAACGAGGTAAGTAAGGATAGGGAGAAGGGGCGGGAGGGGGCAGGGAGAAGGGGATGGGGGGGCCCCAGAGGTGTAGTCCGCACAGGGCGCCAGAACACTTAAGGCCGGCTCTGACAGGTATACATTAAAAAAATAGGATTAACAGGATATACAATGCGCATATATGTGTACAAAGCAGTAGTGAAAATGTAAGATATCCTATGGCATTACACAATAAATGTACAGAAAGGAAAGTACTGATGAGAAAAATATACAAGTGCAATGCCACAAAAATTGATAGTAGAAGTATTATTAAGCACTCATCTACAGACACCAGACAAGCCAGAGTAAAGGGGGCCGAGGAGAATGGGGTTAGTCTTCAGCCTCTAGACCAGGGGCGTCCAACGTGCGGGCCAAAAGCGGCCCGCCAGACTTCGAGGCCACATTCCTATCATGCACAGGCAGCCAGTACATGCTTGAATCTAGGTATGATAGGAGTGTGATTGCTGTTAGTAATCATATATATTTAACATAGCAATGAGACTCGTATCATGCACAAGCAGCCAATACATGCACATAACCTACATGCACATAACCTCCCTGTGACCTGCCCCCCTACTTACACATCCATGCTATCACATGCATATTCATTCATCACAAACATTCATTCCCTCATTTACGTATACTCATTCATAACCTTCCCTCACCCTTACCTGAACTGCAGATCTTCCGGTGCCCCTTGCAGACTTACGCAGGGGCGTTGTCTCCCTCTGCGTTGCGCGCAGTCTGTTTGAACGTCTCTTGACCTGCCCAGGGGAACAGAAACGGAGCGGAGTCACGGGAGGTGAAGCGCATTCACGTGACTCTGCTGGGTTCCTGCATCCCCACGACGGAGCAAGAGATGCTGGTGAGCAACACAGAGGGAAGCAGCAGGGCCCCTGCGGATGTTTTTTTTTTGTTTCGGCATTTTGCCAAATTAACCCTCTATTAATATGCATTATAAAGATAAAAACTAAACTAAAAAACTAAAAAAGCTAAAAAAATAAAAGTAAAAACTATAAAGCTATTTTCTCTCAGTGAAAAATGAGTGTGGCCCACGCACACATACATTTCTGATGAAGTGGCCCACTACAGAAAAAACTTGGACACCCCTGCTCTAGACTGTCTTTGAGAGAGTAGTCTCTCAGCAGGCTTTGTATGAGCCTGCGGCAGTCACGGACTGTGACCTGCTCCCTCCTCAACACCAGGCGGTTCGTGGCAAACCATAGAGCGTCCTTTACACAGCACATAAGACGCCAAGCATCGCCAATGGCACTCTCTGTGTGTGTTCCTGGAAAAAGTCCGTAAAGTGCAGAAAGGTAAGACAGGTACTTTCTCTCGATAGAGTCCTTGAGATCCAGCTCCAGGGCTCTGAACAAAGCCTGTGCAAACGGGCACTGCCGGAACAAGTGAAGGGAAGTCTCCTCCTTCACAATGCAGTGTGGGCAGTGTCTATATCTGCACACCCCCCTGGCATGCATAAATGTCCTAAGGGGGAGGCCTCCCTGAATGGCCATCCATGCAATGTTTCTATGCCTGTTGGTTAGCCTGCTCGATGCCACATTAGCCCAGACAGTCCTGGCAGTGAACAGCAACACATAAGAAGTCTACCACTCTTAGATCCTATGCCTCAACTCCAGGAGTATTTGAAAATAGCTCTTGATAAACAATTTGATAGGATAAAAGAAGAAATGCAAATACAAATTCAAGATCTAAAGACTGATCTCTTAGCGGTTGCCTCAAGAGTTAAATTAAATGAAGAGAAAATAGAAAATCTAATAATGTTGGACTTAACACATCAGGATAACATCAAACAGAACAACATGAAAATCGATATCTTGGAACAAAAATTGGCAGATATAGAAGATCAATCAAGACGACTGAATTTGAGGTTTAGAGGGATAACAGAAACTACCTCTAAAGAGAACTTGGAAAAATATCTCAAAGAATATCTAATATCGGTATACATCAAGATATGGGAGCGCTGTCACAGTACAGTAAAACCATCAAATTTACCCCTGGAGACCCCACGTGACATTTTAATTTGCTGTACAGATCTTCGTACAAAAGAAAAATATTGAAAGCACACAGAGAAGTAACACCACAGGAATCATTTAAAAATATAAAGATCTTTCCAGATTTGTCTTATCACACACGAATGAAGAGACGGCAATATGCGCAATTAACTGAAATCTTAAGACAAAATGAAGTTCGTTACAGATGGGCATTCCCAGTGAAAATTATTTTAAGTTATGAGTACAAAACATGGACCCTTGATTCGCCCGAGAATTTGAAAAAATGGCTACAAGAACATAAGCTATTAGGAAGTGTGAATTTTTTTTTTTTATTACTTGATATATAATTGTTTAAAGTTAAAAGAGGTGTCAAGTTGCAATTAGAGGTTGTAAAATAAGGTGTACAGGATAAGAAATAAGAGTAGGTGAATGGCCTTATGGAGGCATCATGTTTCAAGATAAAGATAGATTTGGAAGTAGGAAGGTACAAATTAATAAAGACAGACAATATATTTGGAAATATTATTGTATTTTTAGTCAAGTTTTTTTTTTTATTATTCTAATTAAAAAATTTGAGCTGGAATATCAATGTTCACACCTTATTAACACTTTCACACTATTACACTACTACAAATCACACGATGGATGATATAAGAACCATGAAATAATGTTTAAAATATCAGACAAAAGTAGAGTCATTAGATGAACACACACAATGAAGGGAAGTAAAAAAAAAAAGAAAAAAGGGTGTATATGACAAGGGATAAAGGCGAAATAGGAAGCCGGAAAGAAAAGGGGGAATTATAAATTCCAAATATGGTCTATACAGGTGGAGGGATCATATTTAATACACATAATAAACTATGGATGTAAGCATCCATAATTTAATAATGAATAAGAACACACAATTTAATAACACATACACATTACACACTAAAATTCCAACACAAATAGCAAATCACACGATGGTTAAATTAAATGGGGTGACATAAACATTAGGCATTACTTTTATATCTCTCTGAAGATTATTTGGAAGTAATATGTCACATAGGGAATTTAGATATAAATACACTGACACGACGGAAAAGAAAGCTCAATATATCTGGTTATTGTCAGGAACTGGGTCCATACAGACGACTGTAAAGACCCAGAGCGCCCAAAGATTCAGAGTTCAGGAGGTATTGCGCAGTAGTGGAATTGGACAGGGCCTGGTGCAGGGCGACCGCACTCACCTGGGTGTTGAGCACCTAGGGTTGTGCAGCCACATACCAGCGCCCTGACATAGCAGCAGATGTAGTCCAGAACAAAGCAGAACTAAACTTGTGGATGTCCGAACAAAACTTGGATCTGACAAAGTAAACAAAACTTGGAGATATCCTGCAGGCACCGTGGAGCAGGCATGAGGTATAGCACTGGAATCATGTGCAGGATGCTGCAGGCTGGGAGTATTTAAGCTAAGCAGAGCATCGACAGAAACGTAGCAAGCAAGGGACAGGGAGACCAGGCACGAAACATAACCAGACAAGACATACATGATACAGGGCACAAGAAAGGACAGGGAACAAGGCAAGGAACACAGGGGAAGCAGTGTGGAGCCGGAATCCTCGGACGCTTCTCCTTTAAGCAAGGATAGGACATCTTAACTGGGACATGGGGAGAGGAGAGAGGAACCGAAATCCTCAGATGAACAGGAAAGGATGGCAAAGGTACATAAAAGACAGACAAACACGAATACAGGAACTAGCCTAGGACTATGTGATAACAATTGGAGATTCTGTCACATCATATGGCTATAGTATGCTTAGCCCACCACTATGCTAAAGTACTCCAATGAGTCCTAACACTAAGCCCTGCATACGAAACTAAACATTGAATCCAAACACAGAACCGAGAAGGACATACCTTTAGACTGCAGACTGAGACAAACAGAACAACCGGGTGGGACACACCTTATAAAAGAAACAGGAGCTGAAGCAAAGAGCAGAACTAGAATCCAGGAATCAGAGGTACAGAACATACGGAAATCCAGGAATGGATCACAGCAAAACATGGGAACTGAAGCAAGGCAGGGGAAAACAGAGATATGCAGCTCCGCAGCCTGGATGGACCCTGACAGTTATAATTTATTTATTCCTTTTTTTTTTTTTTTTTCTGGGTATTCGCTCCAGGGCTCCAAATTGCCATTTGTGAAATGGCAAAACATTTCTGCAATGACAACAGAGGGGTTGATTGTAGAAGCAGGCAGTGTTATTGGGTGATGCACCACCTGCAAATATATGTTTTTTATGTTGAGTTTGATTATTATGTTTGTATATGTGACGATTCTTTCCTATATAAGTTGAGCACGAAGTGTGATATAAAGGTTGAGAATCCAAATACTGATGGGTTTGATTATATTTGGTACAATAAACGCACAAGGTCTTAATTCGCCCCAAAAAAGATTATTAGTTCTCCAGAAATTATGGAAAGAGAAGATAAAGGTTTGCTTTTTGCAAGAGACGCATTGGCAATTAATGGACAAAATTAACATGAAAAATCAGAGTTTCCCTTTATTTTTAGAAGCTTCACTGAAAACACAAAAAAGAGAGCAGTGGCCATAGTATTTTCTAAGGATCTAGATGTAAAATTTAAACATGTAGAAACAGACCCAGATGGAGATAAATAATAAGACATTAACATTACTTAATGTATACGCACCTAATAGTTCCCCGGTAACTTTTTTAACAAAACTTATGGAAAAACTTTAAAAATAAAACAGGGCCCGTTAATATGGATGGGAGATTTTAACTGTGTTTTAGATCCCCGAATGGATAAAATGACGTCTAAAGGCTCAAATACAGATCGTAATATTCTTTCCCAAGCACATAGATTTCAATCCTTATTAAACAAATATTCACTCTATGATTTATGGCGCATATTACATACTACGGAAAGAGATTATACCTGTTTCTCAAAGTCACACTCTGCATATTCTCGAATAGACTTAATTTTGGGAGACTGTGGTCTTGTATCAAAAGTTAAAAACACCAAAATACATGATATTACTTGGTCAGACTACAATTTGGTAACTATGGATATGGAAGATATGACAGGAAAACTAACTACCGACTGGAGACTAAATCATAATTTACTAAGGAAAAATTCAGATATTGAATACATCAAAAAAACTACGCAACTCTTTTTTGCAGAAAATGACATAGAAGAAATGTCTGCAACAAATCTATGGTGCACTTATAAAGCAGTTATAAGGGGACACTTTGTCAAATTAGGCGCATATGCAAAAAAAAAGCGGAAAGCAAACTGTCTGATTTGTATATCACTTTATTTCAGCTAAATATAAGTAATAAACAGTCTCCATCTAAAATTATTACAGATAAAATTGAGGCTATAAGAACTAGGATAAATATAAAACTTATAGAACAGACCAACAAAGTATTAATGGCATTAAACTCCAAAAGATACTATAAGGGAAATAGAGCCGATAAAATGCTTACGTATCAGTTAAAAAAAAAAAGAGAAAAAAATATCTCTAAAATTGCACACAAAGGTAGAACTCTAATGGCCCCAAATTACATAGGCCAAGCATTTAACGAATCTTACAAGGCTTTATACAACTTACCGGAAAAGGCAACACATTTAGATATTGAGGAGTACTTCTCAAAGAGATCCTTTCCTAAAATTTCGAGAGAAATTTTGCATGGTTTAAACAATAGTGTTACCCTGGAGGAGGTTCAGAACAGAATTCGAGAGAGTAAACAAAAAAAAATCCCCAGGTCCGGATGCAAGTTTTTATAAGATATTCATAGAGGAACTTTCACCCTATTTGGTAAGAGCATCTAATGAAAGTATAGATAGAGGAGCCCTCCCAAAAGAACTTTTAAGAGGTAACATAACGCCAATATTAAAACCAAATATCCAGAAGAATTAAACAGCTATAGGCCCATATATCTCCTTAATTTAGATGCCAACATTTATGCTGGAATAATAGCTCAAAGATTGAGTGTAGTACGTCCGCAATTGATACATACAGATCAAGTGGGCTTCATTACAGGTCGCAATACAATATGGTTGTCGTATTGCGTTGTTCAACATTTTGAGGAACAGTGTTATTGGAAGCTGCTCTATTTGGGGAGTATCAATATATATTTTTTATTTTATTTTATCATATTGTACACGTGGAATCTAGGTTACTTTTGTCTTCACATTTTCATTAAAGGTCGGTCAGCTACCAGCCATATAAGAGCACTAGCCGGTATCTTTGAGGAGAATAACATAAAGAGCGTCTTTCAACTGACCCTATCGTTAGACGCCGAGAAAGCCTTCGATAGGGTCAGTTGGAGATACATGGCGGAAGTACTGAAGGCTTTTGGATTTTAAGGAAGAATTTAGTATGGAATGATGGCTTTATATACCAAACCAAAAGGTAAAGTGGTAGGCCCTGGAATTAATTCAAATTGGTTTTCTCTTTCTAATGGCTAATGGCACCCGTCAGGGATGTCCCCTCTCGCCATTGCTTTATGTGCTATCCTTAGAACCACTTGCAAGGGATATTAGGGCTGATCACAATGTGATGGGATGTGGCAAAGAGGGTACACAAACATGGGCGTAGGAACCCCTAAAAATCTGGGGGGGATAGCATTTTTACTGGTAGGGTATACCTGATTTTTATGACATTGCATTATAAATACATAGACATTAATAGGTAGTTGGTCCCCCTTTGCAGCTATAACGGCTTCCACTCTTCTGGGAACGATTTCCACAAGATTTTGGAGAGTTTCTGTGGGGAATTTTTGCAACCATGCCTTTATGGACCTTGTTTTGTACACTGGGGCACAGACCTTCCCCAAAACTGTTCCCACAAAGTTAGAAGCATAGTGCTGTCCAAAATGTCTTGGTTTATCACCTTCAGCTCATAAAAGGTTCTACTGGATGAATGGGAGAAAATTCCCACAGAAACAGAAAAATCTTACAACCACAGATGGACCCCGCTGGACACGGCCACAGAGACTACTATGATGTATTGAAGGATCCATCTAAGACTCCTAACGCGTCATGCACACAGGAACATATCCACACACTTAGACACTTGAATAACATACACACTCATGCACACACTAACACACACACACACACAATAATATACCCAAAAAGATTCCCACCCTAATATACCTAGACACATGCCCACTATAACACACCTGAAAACAGACTAACATACCCACAAAAACAGATGTGCACAATAACATACTCACAAACATACGCTATCACACCCAGACACGCATTCAAACACATCATTCACTTACTCTGCCTACCCCTAGATTTAACGAGTGGCGCTTTGTATTAGTGATGCCCTAGACCAAGTAGCACCCCGCAATATTCTCTTGTGTCCAAATGCTATATACAGTGACACACACCCATTTTAACCAGAAATAGGCCTGGATTTAACCCTAGGCGCCCCTGAGTTAAACATGTGTTACAGGGAATCATTCTCTTCCCTTTAAGTACGACATGACTGCTCATACACACACATATGCACTGCTCTTACGCATGCCTGCCCACAAAAACACACATATACGCTGCAGTTTCCTGCACATACACACTTGCCAGTACTCACACATATGCACTACCCTTATACACGCCTGCCCAAACATACATAAACTGCTCACACACACATGCCTCCCCATAAATATACACTGCCCTTGAACATACTTACACAGACGTATACACTATAAGACAAATACACTCCTAATATACACACATATACACTGCCCATACACACATACACATATACACTGCCCATACACACGTACACTGCCCATACACACGTACAGATATACACTGCCCATACACACGTACATATATACACTGCCCATACACACGTACACATACACACTGCCCATACACACGTACACATATACACTGCCCATACACACGTACACATATACACTGCCCATACACACGTACACATATACACTGCCCATACACGCGTACACATATACACTGCCCATACACGCGTACACATATACACTGCCCATACACGCGTACACATATACACTGCCCATATACACGTACACATATACACTGCCCATACACACGTACACATATACACTGCCCATACACACGTACACATATACACTGCCCATACACACGTACACTGCCCATACACACGTACAGATATACACTGCCCATACACACGTACATATATACACTGCCCATACACACGTACACATACACACTGCCCATACACACGTACACATATACACTGCCCATACACACGTACACATATACACTGCCCATACACACGTACACATATACACTGCCCATACACGCGTACACATATACACTGCCCATACACGCGTACACATATACACTGCCCATACACGCGTACACATATACACTGCCCATATACACGTACACATATACACTGCCCATACACACGTACATATATACACTGCCTATACACACGTACACATATACACTGCCCATACACACGTACACATATACACTGCCCATACACACGTACACATATACACTGCCCATACACACGTACACATATACACTGCCCATACACACGTACACATATACACTGCCCATACACACGTACACATATACACTGCCCATACACACGTACACATATACACTGCCCATACACACGTACACATATACACTGCCCATACACACGTACACATATACACTGCCCATACACACGTACACTGCCCATACACACGTACCCATATACACTGCCCATACACACGTACATATATACACTGCCCATACACACGTACACATATACACTGCCCATACACACGTACACATATACACTGCCCATACACACGTACACATATACACTGCCCCTCGTTTTGCACATAAGACCCCCCTCGTTTTGCACATCAGACCCCCCCCTCGTTTTGCACATCAGACCCCCCTCGTTTTGCACATCAGACCCCCCCTCGTTTTGCACATCAGACCCCCCCCCTCGTTTTGCACATCAGACCCCCCCTCGTTTTGCACATCAGACCCCCCCTCGTTTTGCACATCAGACCCCCCCTCGTTTTGCACATCAGACCCCCCCTCGTTTTGCACATCAGACCCCCCCCTCGTTTTGCACATCAGACCCCCCCCCTCGTTTTGCACATCAGACCCCCCCCTCGTTTTGCACATCAGACCAACCCCCCGTTTTGCACATCAGACCCCCCCCCCTCGTTTTGCACATCAGACCCCCCCCCCTCGTTTTGCACATCAGACCCCCCCCTCGTTTTGCACATCAGACCCCCCCCCTCGTTTTGCACATCAGTAAAGACTAATGGAATCTAAGTCATGTATGTCTTGTTAGTGAATTTTTTCTTACTTATGTTCTTAAATGCAGATATATAAAATTGTATAACTTCTTGCTTAGTACAATTGTGCTAAATTGTATATAATATACTGCATTTTGTATTTGTTGCTAATAAAATAAAAAAATAAAAACAAAAAAACACTGCACAGTCAAGCAAAAAAACACCTTAAGGCTAGGTTTCCACTTGGGTTTTTTTAGCTAAAAACGCCTATAAAAACGCCAATAGCGCCACCTGGCGTTTTTTTGTGAAAAACGCATGCAGCCAGATGTTAGCTGTAATTCAATGGGAAATCGCAAAATGCCATTTCCACTTGGCGTTTTTCTGTTTGGCGTTTTTTCAGTCCTCTTTGGCGTTTTTCTGCTTTTTTGGGCTCTGTGGCAGTTTTTCAAAACTGCAGCATGTTGACACTCTGGCGTTTTTTGCAAGAAATCTTGGCTTTTTTTCTCCAATAGAAGTCTATGGGAGAGAAAAAACGCCATGAAAAAGCCATGTGGGTTTATTGCCTTGGCGTTTTTTATGGCGTTTTTTCCACAGTTACAATGCAGAGGATGGACCCAGTATCTGTGTGTCCTACGAGAAATAGGCTGAAAACAAACAGTTTCACACAAAACAAAGTCCTGGACTGGTTCATATTGAATTTTACACCATTTGGAACAAACATGCCATTACAAACAAACATACGCGACCAGATCCTGCGTGCCAAAAGCAACAGCAAACAATTTGCACCATCATTTGGGGCCAATCTTCCCAGAGGAGCAGACATTCGGAATAAAGCATGCCTTACAAACCACAGAAAAGAGACAAAAGGGTCTACCAAGTAAATGACATCAGGAGAGGGCAGATACTTGCCATTTATCCTAATCCCTTTTAGCTGGGTGAAACTTCTAACTTGTAAAGGCTGGAAAAACTGCCTAAGGTCAAAAAAAGCAATTTCCACAGAAAGGCTAAAACGCCAGAAAAAACTGCAGAAAAAACGCCAAAACGCAGGTAAATGCAGCGGCAGTTTTCTTGGCAGTTTTCCTGGCGTTTTTCATCAAGAAAAAAACGCCGGACAAAAACCCAAGTGGAAACCTAGCCTAACAAGGACATTTAATCCTTTGAATGCTATCTACCCTAAGATATCAACCATACCACTATACCTGCACTACTTACATGTTATTAACCCCTTAAGGACAATACTGTTTCTTACTCGTAGCATATTGTGGGGCTCTTTTAACATTTTTCAGTGTTGCTGTTTAGCTGTGATTTTCTTCTTTCTCATTTCATGCTCCCACACATATTATATATTGTTTTTTTCCAGGACAAACAGGGCTTTCTTTAGATACCATTTATTTTATCATATCATCTAATTTACTAAAAAAAAAAAAAAGATAAAATATGGGGATTTTTTTGTTAAAAAAATTACTTTTTCTCACTTTTTAAACAAAAAACTTTTACTCATCTGCAAAAACTAATGAAAAAACCTGCTAAATAGATTCTACTATTTGTCCTGAGTTTAGAAATACCCAATGTTTCTATGTTTTTTTGCTTTTTTCTGCACGTTATGGAGCAATAAGTACAGGTAGCGTTTTGCTATTTCAAAACCAAATCTGGTAATTCTTCCCCCCATGTGCCATTTCGGGTATCTTTGAAGCCGGCCAATGCAATTTACCCCATCAAATCATATATTTTTAAAAACTAGACACCCCAAGGTATTTCCAATGCTGGTAGTTTAACCCTTTCCATGCACTGATTTTACCACCAGCCTTTGGTTATCACGTTGCACGGCAACCCCGTACATGTACAGGCTTTGTCGTTAAGGGGTTAAACATGCTCAAACCTCACTTACAAGTCCATTCATTATTGTCAAACTGAAGCCCATGAGCAGCACAGCTTAGTGGAGTGGGCCTTGACAAAGCTAGTGGGTGTGCACGAAGGAGTGATTTAATTTAAGTGGTACAAGTTTATTATGGGTGGGGTTAAAACTAAGGGTATATAAGTGGGAGCCATTTTGTAAAGGCTCACTTAACTGTTTTTCCAAATCTGGTTTGTCCCAGCCTCCTTCCCTCCCTTAGTGGGTTGTGGAGGTGTCTACCCCGTTATTTCACAGCCGCGGGGATAGTTTGGGATAATTGTTTTGGTACATTGGGTTTTGGTTAGGTTTTACTTATTTGACTTGGTTCTAGTTAGTTTGGTAGGTTTCGAGCTGGCCTGTGGCTCAGAACCTGGGGTGGTGTAGGGGTGTCTCGGTATGCCCTTGCATCGGTTATTTGGTTAATTTGGTGCTATAAGGGTGTCTCGGTATGCCCCTGCATTGGTTATTTGGTGGTGTAGGGGTGTCTTGGAATGCCCCTACATGCGTTATTATTTGGTTAAACAGTGTGGTGTGGGGGTGTCTTGATATGCCCCTACAATGGTCAATGGAGGCACCTGGTATGTGGTAGTGCCCAATGTTATACGGTTAATATGTTTATAATGGGGGGGTCATTGTCATGAAGGGGAACTATGTGATCTCTGTTTAATTGTGATGGTCTGTTTTGACAATGACCTTTAACCCCTTAAGGACCGGGCTCGTTTTTTTCTTTTTGTACCCTGCGGGACCGAGGCTGTTTTAATACTTTTGTGGTGCTTGTTTTCAGCTGTAATTTTCTCCTCACCCATTTAGTGTACCCACATAAGTTATATATTGTTTTTTTCAGGACAAGATGGGCTTTCTTCATATACCATTATGTTGATCATATCATCTTATTTACTATAAATAAAATAAAAAAACATGGTGAAAAATAAAAAAAAAACACATTTTATGACTTTTATTTGAAAAATCTTTTACTCACCTAAAAAAGCAAGTAAAAAAACTAGCTAAATAGATTCTACTACTTGTCCTGAGTTTAGAAATACCCAATGTTTTTATGTTTTTTTGCTGTTTTTTGTAAGTTATAGGGCAATAAGTACAAGCAGCGTTTCATGATTTCCAAACCTTTTTTAACAAATCTGGTCAGTCTGCCTCCATCTCCTCTTTGAAACATCTTTGAAGCCGGTTAACTCAATTTAACCCCGTCAAACCATATATTTTTGAAAACTAGACACCCCAGGGTATTCCAAATGCTGTTATTTTAACCCTTTCCATGCAACAGTTATACAACCACACTTTGTAATAGTAATTTTTTTTATTTTTTTTTCACACAAATTGTACTTTAGTTATAGATATACAGGCCCTGGTATATGTCACTGTCAAACAACCCCCCAATATGTGTTCAGGAACATCTCCTGAGTACAACGATACCCCACATGCATGGGTTTGTTAGATTGTTTGGCTGGTAAAAGGCTACTTTTGAGGCAACACAGACTTTTAGCATCTGGTCATTCTGACTCCATCTCCTCTTTGGAATATCTTTGAATCTGGTTAACTCAATTTAACCCCGTCAAACCATATATTTTTGAAAACTAGACACCCCAGGGTATTCCAAATGCTGTTATTTTAACCCTTTCCATGCACCAACTACACTTTGTCAAACTTTGTAATAGTAATTTTTTTGACACAAATTGTACTTTAGTTATAGATATATACAGGTTCTGGTATATGTCACTGTCAAACAACACCCCAATGTGTGTTCAGGAACATCTCCTGAGTACAGCGATACCTCACATGCATGGGTTTGTCGTGTCGTTTGAGATTTAAAATGCCGGGCTTACCATCGAGCAAGATGGACGCGTAATTCCCTTGCTCCGCAGACCCACCGCTTCTTTTTGCTTAAAATCGGTGTTTAATTCTTACCAATGGGGAAACATTCGAAGCTAGGCGCTACGCCGAAGCATCCTCAACCCAAGGACAAACCGTCACATACCTCGGTTAAGTCGTTCTTTCAAAACTTTGCTGATGCTGATTCCCGCGATTCCATGCAGAAGGCCTCACCGCCTGGCAGTCCTGGGAGCCAATTTTCGGACCTTCCATCTGAATCCGGCAGGATCCGCGCCATCTGCAGCCTCATTCCGAAGAGGATCACTGGCGTAACACTTTGAAGGACCTACCAACTAAAACGGATCTTATTTCTATTATTGCTGAAGCACACGCACCTTTAAAAGCTGACTTATCGGACATTAAGAAGGACCTACAGCACATGGGGGAGCGGGTCTCTACCCTGGAGGCCGATGCTGTCAATACACGCTCTACGGTGGACACTATCTCTGACCAGCTGAAGGTGCAACATGAGACGATGCAACGTTTGATGCAGAAAATTGAAGATTTGGATAACCGTGGCCGCAGATCAAATTTGCGGATTCGAGGCATTCCGGAGACGGTTCTCGGTTCGGAGGTGGTTAGTGTCATTAGCACTGTTTTCAACCGCCTGCTACAGCGTCCTGAGGATGCCGTCATTAAGTTTGATCGAGCTCATTGAGCTCTTCGGCCTAGGCCGCCAGATGACCGCCCTCCTCGGGACGTCGTGTGTTGCCTCTCGGAGTACGGGGTCAAAGAAACCATCCTCGCCGAATGTCGTAGGGCAGGCTCCTTGGAGTGGGACGGACACAAGCTTCAGGTATTCCCTGACTTATCGCCCATAACGCTGCAATACCGGCGTATCCTCCGACCCCTCACCTCGGCCTTACGCGAGGCTGCTATCCCGTATCAGTGGGGGTTTCCTTTCTCTCTCATGGTACGTAAGGGCCCTGACCGTTATACCGTGCGCTGTGCGGCTGATATTCCTGAGTTACTTGAGAGACTGGGCCTACCTGCTATTACAGTCCCTGACTGGGAGGCGTCCTTTACACCTCCACCCAGATTAAGCGACCCGTCCCGGGACTGGCTGTATAAACCGCAGCGCCGACGTAGACCCAGGCAGGTCGATCCTCTGCCTTCCTGAACAACCATTAACTGATTGCTGCATTTTCCTACTCACTTTCGTTTCTACCTGTGTGTGCCCCTTTTTTGGACCTGGCAGTCCCTGACTGCGATTTCATCCTCCTCTACTGGTTCACGTCGCTTCGATATTCCTCCTCTCCTTGACACACGGCGCCAGCGGCTCATGTACCTGCGGACTCTCGGCTCGAGCCTCGTGGATCTCAAGGACACCATGTTTTTGTTGCACCTCGATGACTTTGCCATCGTGATGAGGCTTGCCTTTCTGACTGGTTCTCCTGGACTCTCGGCCTCCTCGGTGCAGTTGTGCCGGCTTCAATTTGGATTTTCTTGAATACCTTCCGGCTGAGTGTTTGCTTCCCGGGTATTTGTGCGTCGCGATGGACATGTCGATAAGTACCGTTTTTTTTGGGGGGGGGGCGTCGGATTTTTCTTTTTATTATGTTGTGTTTCGGAGGTTTCTATCGTATACACCTACATTACATATACGTCTTCTCTAATTTGCACACACTTCATATATGCATTTTCGGCTGCCACTTATGTTATTTTTGAAGTCCCTCTGTGTCACACAAGGGGCTTTGGCTCGTGGTCTGCTATCTCGCTTGGCTCTTGCCTAATTTTAGCGAGTCATATGTTTGTGAGGTCTTCCGTCCCATGCCTTCACATAGGCGGTTGTGCATGCCGTTCCCTATTATACACACCTCATACGCAACACCCTTTTTATAATTAATAATACTTATAATCGTTTCGGAGCAGCTACACTTCCGCCGTTGTGCTTCATGTATTTTACACTTGTTTCCTTACATTGCACTCCTTTATGGCCCTGTACGGGTTTGTTTGGGTCTATGTATACTGTTATTATATTGCTTATTCTAGATTGTGTCTGCTGGACCTGTATTATTTTTTTTTCTTTTTTTATGTATTTAGTCGGGTGGTGCTGGGTTGTGGGGGCTGAGGCGTTCTGCCTTGTCCCCAGCGGCCCTGCATCCCGGGTTCTCTGAGTAAACGCATTCAGGTTCAGTTCTATATACACCGACATTCTCTGGCTGCCCTGGCAGCTTTTTGTTATATATCTAAGCGGTGGGTCTTGGTACCTATGACTCCTCCTTTTCTCTTCCCTTCCTACATTTCTGTGCTTCCCCATTTCTCCTATTCTTGTCTCGCTGTATCCCACCCCCCGAGCTGACCATCCGGATTCTAGTGATCCGGGTTTCTGGTTTGATCCTACTTTTGGATTATATGGCTCTCCTTTTGATGCTCATGCATCGTCTCGGACTTCACGTTCCGACCGTTCTACATTTCTTTTTGTTCCGTGATTATTGTTTTCGGTTCTTGTTTTTTTTAATTGTTTTTTCGGTGCGTGGTGTCTGGTTGTCTGCTGTGAGTCCTTTTGGGTGTCGCCTTCATGCAGCACACTACACTTAATTTTGTCACTTTAAATGTCAGGGGACTAAATAAACCAGAGAGCCGCTCCAGTCTGGCTCATTTTCTGCAATCTACTAAATCTAACGTGGCTTTCCTCCAAGAAACCCACTTCAGGGAAAGAACCGCCTCTATGCGTTAAACGTTTCCCCCTGCGGTATTTCTCTAGTTCCCACGACACTAAGACTAAGGGTGTTGCTATCTTGTTACATAAAAGCTTACCCTTTCAACTAGTTGACACCTGGAAGGACTCTGAGGGGCGGTGTCTTTTTGTCAAGGGGTATATTGTTTCGCAGATGGTTACTCTTGCCTGCATTTACGCTCCTAACCGCAATCAAACACGTTTTTTGGTTTCGGTCTTGCGTAGGCTTGCGGATTTTCAGGATGGGATTTCTATTGTGGGAGGCGATTTTAACATGACATTTGACCCCAGACTGGACTGCTCCTCTGGACGTTCACATATCCCCTATTCTCGCATATCTCAGGTTAAGAAGGCCCTTCATGCTATGCAATTGGTTGATGCTTGGAGGGTGTTACACCCGTCCGTTAAGGACTACACGTATTACTCAGCGGTACATTCCCGCTATACGCGTATTGATTCCATTTTTATTACTCATTACCACTTACCTATGCTCTCCTCCTCCAGCATTGGGCCTACTACTATAGGGGATCATGCCCCATTACATGTCACCTTGTCCCTTGCTCAGCTCCCGCCTAAGGTGTGGAGTTGGAGACTGAATGAATCCCTCCTGTCGTCTCCGGCTGACGTTCAGGTACTGGCCGAAGAGCTTCGTCATTATTTCCGTGAGATTTAAAATGCCACATTTGGGAAGTGCGCTTTTTTTCTCCATTTTGGTCAGTCTGTACCTATGCCCTATCTTTGAGCTCGGCCACTCCAATTTACCCCATCAGCCGTTTTTGTTTTATATTAGACACCCTTGGGTATTTGAAGTGCTTTTATTTTAACTCTTTGCTGAGATTTTTGAGAAATTTTAGCACTTGCTCAAAATAATAAACTTTATTTTTTTATTTTATTTTTTTAATACTTTTTTAAATATTTTTTTTACACATTTTGCTGGTACTGGATGTTTCATCTAGTGACATCACTGCATAATTATTTTTAAATGTTAGCACATTTTTTTATTTTTTTTTTCCATTTTTTTTTGTTTATTATTTTTTGAATATTTTACTAATCACATTGTGATTAGAAAGCTGGGCTCCATTGACTTGCATGGTTGAATGCAGTACCTGTATTCAACCTGCAAGTGGAGCCAGAGTTCTCTAGAGGGTCTGGAGACCGTCTAGCGAACTCTTTCATCTTTATTGTTTTTTTCCCGGGCCGCCGCCATCTTGCTGATGGCGAAGATCACCGGCAGCTGCGGCAGCCCATCCAGAGGTAAGTGTTTGGTGTCGCTTTTAAAACGGGCGCCCCGGGGAGGGGCCAGACATGGCCCCCGATGCCGATCTCGGCCTTGCTGAATGCCTCGACATCGAGGCATTACAGCAACGCCGTTTAAGCGAAGAAAGTGATCGTTGATCACTTTCTAAGCTTATTTAATTTTTTGACTGTTCAGGACCGTCAAAGGTCATTAAGTGACCGTTTTTCCATGACGGTCCTGAACCGGCAAAGGTCGTTAAGAGGTTAAATATTGTAAATGTTAATAAACCTGTGGAAATTATATTTGCACTCAATAAAGGTGTGCATGTTTTTTTGGGGGAAAGGTTGGAGTTATGGGTACGGTCATTCGACTATGCGCCTGTCAAGTATACCTTTAGTATTAACGTTCTTTGTCTCTGTCTCTCTCTAAATATCCATCAATGCTTAGAGCTGTGTTGTAGCATACAAGGATAAGTTACCGTATTTGCTCGATTATAAGACGAGCCCCCAAAATCTGAATATTAATTTAGGAAAAAAAGATAAAGCCTGAATATAAGACGACCCTATAGGAAAAAAAGTTTTACCAGTAAATGTTAATTCATGTTAACAATGTAAACTATTTTTTTTTAATAAAAGCTATTTTATTGAGAAAAATATTTTGTTTTTATTTCCTTTTATTTTCCAATCTGCCCCCAGGCTTGCCACTCTGCCCCAGAAATGCTTTATACCCCCTATATGCCACTGGGTCCCATGATATGCCTTTTAACCCTCTAAATGTCACTGTGCCCCATGATATGCCTTTTAACTCTCTATATGCCACTGTGCCCCATGATATGCCTCTGGCATTTAGGGGGTTAAAAGGCATATTATGGGCAGAGTGGCATATAGGGAAGTATAAGGCATTTCAGGAGGCAGAGTGGCGTATAGAGGGTTAAAGGGCATTTCTGGAGACAGAGTGGCATAAAGGGGGTTAAAATGCATATTTGGAGGCAGAGTGGCATGAAGGGGGTTAAAAGGCATAACATAGAGCACTCTGCCTACAGAAATGCCTTATGCAGAAATGACTTACCGGTGCTTCTGACGTCTACCCGCTTCCCTGGTGTGTAGTCCTGTCAAACTAACCTGATCAGCTTTTATGAGGAGGTGAGCCCAGGACTGGATCGGGGTGAATCGCTGGATGTCATATATCTTGATTTTTCCAAAGCATTCGATACGGTGCCACATAAAAGGCTGGTACATAAAATGAGAATGCTTGGGCTGGGGGAGAATGTGTGTATGTGGGTAAGTAGTAACTGGCTCAGTGATAGGAAACAGAGGGTGGTTATTAATGGTACATACTCTGAGTGGGTGACTGTTACTAGTGGGGTACCACAGGGGTCAGTTTTGGGTCCTATTCTTTTTAATATATTTATTAATGACCTTGTAGAGGGATTGTATAGTAAAGTATCAATCTTTGCAGACGATACTAAGCTCTGTAACGTGGTTAACACAATAGAGGACAGTGCACGATTACAAATGGATCTGCATAGGTTGGAGGCTTGGGCTGGGATATGGCAGATGAGGTTCAACACAGATAAATGTAAGGTTATGCACATGGGGAAGAAAAATCCAGGCTGGGAATATGTATTAAATGGGAAAACACTGGGGACGACTGACATGGAAAAGGACTTAGGAGTCTTGGTTAACAGTAAATTTACCTGTAGCGACCAGTGTCGGGCAGCTGCTGCTAAGGCAAATAAAATCATGGGGTGCATCAAAAGGGGCATGGATGCCCACGACAAGGAAATAATTCTACCATTGTACAAGTCACTATTCAGACCACACATGGAATACTGTGTACAGTACTGGGCACCAGTGTACAAGAAAGATATAGTGGAGCTGGAGAGGGTTCAAAGACGGGCAACCAGAGTAATAAGGGGAATGGAAGGACTACAGTACCCAGAAAGATTATCAGAATTAGGGTTATTTAGTTTGGAAAAAAGACGGCTTAGGGGGGACTTAATAACTATGTATAAATATATAAGGGGGCAGTACAGAGATCACTCCCAGGACCTATTTATACCCAGGACTGTATCTATAACAAGGGGACATCCTCTACGGCTGGAGGAAAGAAGGTTTCTACCAGCACAGACGGGGGTTCTTTACAGTAAGAGCGGTGAGACTATGGAACTCTCTGCCAGAGGAATTGGTAATGGTAAACTCAATAAAAGAGTTTAAAAGGAGCCTGGACGTGTTTCTTGAAGGCAATAATATTACAAGTTATGGATATTAGATTAATAGGGACAGAACGTTGATCCAGGGATTTATTCTGATTGCCATATTTGGAGTCGGGAAGGAATTTTCCCCCTGGTATGGGGCAATTGGCATCTGCTTCATAAGGCAAAAAAACCTTCCTCTGGATCAACACAGTAGGGACACAATATGTATATAGGTTGAACTTGATGGACTTTGGTCTTTTTTCAACCTTATGAACTATGTTACTATGTTACTATGTTACTATGTTATGAACTATGTTACTAGTCGCGGCAGCGGGTAGGCATCTAGGCCATTCGCATAGGCAACTTTCGCTGCAGCCGTAAGGAGGCGCCGTTAGCAGCGGGGGTTGTCTGCGTCTGCTGATGTTTTACTGAATGTGATGAAGTCCAATTGTCATTGCAATTCAGACCTGTTAGGAAGGCTGGAATGCTTAGGTGAACCGTGCTATCCCAAAGACTTAGGCAACTTTGGATGCAGAGAAAAATGTTGTTGCATCCCTCGAGGGAAGGAAATGAATGAATTATGTGTACAACTTGTGAAGCATTGCTTGTCTTTTCAACTTCTTTACTATTTATATGATTGTCACCTACATTTTTTAAACAAAAACTATAGACAAACAAATTACTGACCTCCCACAGGGAAAAATATGTCCTGAAACAGTAATACTCTAATGGTTAAAAACACAGAAATCCATTTATCCATTTATATGTTTATGTTGTCTCTTACTGTGCAACAACACTGCTTTTAGTGTCTGATCTTCTACTACAAGCCTGTAATGATTAATTGCACATGGTATTCATTAGATAAATCAGCAATATAGGTCACAACTGTGTCTTAGTTTAAATGCAAAATATTGACAGTTTCATAGATGGCCGTGTTCAGTCCTGTTATATATATTTTTTTATTTAACCAGACTTGGGTTCCATAAATATCTCAAAATAAATAGATGTCACTAATCCAGCATTTTATAACCATGTATTGCAAGGTCAGTATGTTCTCTGGGGAGAATGGGTGTTTGAGCACAAAAAAGGGAGGACATGAGAGAGCAAAATATGGGGGATGAAGAAATGGGAGAAGTGGAAAAAAGCAAGACTGCCAATGATGATAGAAAAAAAAGCCATGGGGTCATAATAACACTGTGCAAGGATGAGGGAAGTATGTGGAGGAAGAAATGTAAAGGGGGGAAGGGAGAAGGAACAGGGTTCAAACACTAAGAAAAAAAGAGAGAGAATCGCAATGGTTAATAAATACGCTAGCAAAAAGAGAGAATGTATACTTAAGGAAAGTGTTGGTTAAAAAGACACAGATGAAAGCCAACATGATAGAGGGAGAAATGTAAGGCTTTGGAAAGTAGAGAAAACATGACAAAAAGTTTGTGAAAAAAGTCAGGGGCCTCTAGATGTACTGTTGATTTTGTGTTGGTACATTTGCTTGTTATTAAAACATTAAATCGTCTGGTCTCCTCTAAATCTTGCATTGGTTACTCAGAAACCTGTCTTCAATTAAAGTTCTTTTATAGGTTTAGTCCGAAAGGAGGGGGACATTGAACCCTGCCTCTTTTAGTTGCTATACTAATTGGTAATTAGTTACAGTGTGAAGGAGAAGTGTGAGAGCCAGATTTAAGGGTCTGTCAGTACAGCATTATATGGTAACTAGTTTTAAGGGTCAGAGAAAGACATGCTTTAATACAGGGGTGTCCAAGTTTTTTCTGCAGTGGGCCACTTCATCAGAATTGTATACGTGTGAGGGCCGCACTCATTTTTCACTGTAAGAAAATATGGCCTTTAATAAAATATGCAGATTAAAATAAAGTAAATGACACAAAACCTTTACTTTTCCTCTCACTGATTTCTGGGCCTACAAAGGTTTGTGACTGCAAATTCAGGATAATTAAAAATAAAATACTTCTATTTATTCTAGGGATGCACCAAAATGAAAATTCTGGACCAAAACATTCACGGTTCACTTAACCGAAAATGACCCCCCAACTTTAAAAATAATAATAAAAACTCAAATTTTTAATAAAAGTAGGTAACACACCACAACTGGACAAAAAAAAATAGCAATATGACTTGTCATGATAGTCATGATCCTATCATACCCAGGCAACCAGTAAATGCTGGTACCTAGGCATGATGGGACTGTGCTTGCTGTTAGCAATCACACTCCTATCATGCCAAGTCAGCCAGTACATGCTGGTACAGGGTAGCTGTAAGTGATGTGTAGACCCCATACTGCTGGCAGCATCAATACACAAGGGGGGCAGCTAGCTAGGTTTCAGCATGTACTGGCTGACTTGGCATGATAGGAGTGTGATTGCTAACAGCAAAGTCCCATCATGCCTAGGTTCCAGGACTTACACATCCAACCAGTAAATGCTGGAACCTAGGCATGATGGGACTGTGATTGCTGTTAGCAATCACACTCCTATCATGCCAAGTCAGCCAGTACATGCTGGTACAGGGTGGCTGTAAGTGATGTGCAGACCCCATACTGCTGGCAGCATCAATACACAAGGGGGCAGCTAGCTAGGTTTCAGCATGTACTGGCTGACTTGCTAACAGCAATCACAGTCCCATCATGCCTAGGTTCCAGCACTTACACATCCATGCTATCACACACACACTCATTCATTCATATACTCATTCATTCAGATTCATTCCCTCAATCACGCATACTCATTCAAACACCCTCCCCACCCCCTTACCTGCACTGCAGCTCCTCGATGCCGCTCACAGACTTCAGCAGAGGGCGCGGCCTCCCTCTGCGTTCTCTGGTACTGCACAGAGGAAGCAGGACTGGAGCAGAGTCATGTGATGTCACGTGAACTCTGCTAGGTTCCGCTTCCTCTATGCAGTACAGAAGACACTCCCACATGTAAGTAGCAGGGCTCGAGGTGCGGCCCGCGTAAGATCAGTTGCCCTGGCCGCATGTTGGACGCCCCTGCTTTAATACATAAGAAATGCGGAAATAATTAGAGCAGGAAATATTAATGTAGTAGAACAAAACCAACTAACAGGTATACCGTAGACTAACATGTTATAGCCTTATCTTTAGGAATATACAATGTACTAGACTTGGTCACCAGGGGGCTCTTCGTGTTCGTCTTCGAGCTCGTCTTCGGGAAAAAAAATATCTTCGTATTCCGCGAATATTCGCCTGTTCCTGTCTTCTCTTCGGGCGAATACGCGTGGACATTCTTCGTGTTCGGTTTTTCTTAGTTTTTTTCCGGTTAAGGTGTTAATACGGGGTTAACTCGTACCGCAGCAGCTCTGGCGACAGGAGTTTAAATGTCCGTATGAGCAACTCTATTCGTCGTCAGCAGGGGGCTAGTCTGCCAATGGTTGATGGCAGACGAGCCCCCTGCTGGCGACCAATAGGGTCGCTCGTACAGACTTTTAAACTCCTGGAGCCGTAACTTGTCCGGCAGATACCATTGGTCTCTGTGTTCTATCATTTAACTGATAGAACAGGGAGACCAGTGGGATCTGCCGGGCAAGTTGCTGCATTAGGGTTTTACAAGTCCGTACGAGCGACTCTGTTGGTCGCTCGTACAGACTTTTAGGCTCCTGGTGCTGTAATTTGTCCGGCAGATCCCACTGGTCTCCCTGTTCTATCAGTTAAATGTCCGTACGAACGACCAATAAAGTTGCTTGTACGGACATTTAACTGATAGTACAGGGAGACCAGTGGGATCTGCCGGACAAGTTGCTTCATTAGGGTTTAACTTTTTTAAGTCTGTACGAGTGACTCTGTTGGTCACTCGTACAGACTTTTAGGCTCCTGGTGCCGTAACTTGTTGCACCTTAAGGGGCCGTGCGAGTAAGCCTAGTGGTCGCTTGCACGGCCCTTTAACCTACGGATTTCCGCTCCCGTTATCTGACGCAGCATCGAAGGGGTTAACGAAGGCCGTGCGAGTGAGCCCATTGGTCACCTGCAGGGTCAATTGGTTGATGCCAGAGGAGGTCCCTGTAGGCGACCAATAGGCTCATTCGCACTGCCCTGTAACCCCTGACGGCGAACCTACGGATTTCCGCTTCCGTGAAGTGCCGCGATGCCGCGAAGATAAGGTAAGTTAGATGGGGAAGGGACCGGGGAGATTAGTAGGCGAAGACCGTCACGAAGATCTTCGTGGTGTGTGTCTTCGTCTTCGTTTTACCGCCGCTGTCTTCTCTTCGGCGTCTCTTCATGTTCGTTTTCATGTTCGCCCGAAGACGAATGCACAAGTCTACTATGTACTGCTTCCAAGCTAGTAATTGTCAATATTTTCCATTAGTAGTAGTAATACTTAGCAGAAAAGAAAAATACATAACAGGAATACAAAACAAAAGACGGTGAAGCTTATCCCAAGGCACAAAATATATAGACAAAAGTATTGGGACACCTGACATTATACCAACAGGGACATTGATGACATTGCATTCTAAATACATAGAGATTAACCCCTTCACTAAATGACCAGAGCAATTTTTGTGCTTTTGCACTGAACTCTGATTGCCCACTAACTCATTTAGTGCGCCCCCACGCATTATATATTGTTTTTTTCAGCACACTTTTTTTGAAATTATATATATATATATATATATATATATATACCGTATTGGCTCGAATATAGGCCGCACTTTTTTCCCCCACTTTAAGACTTTAAAGTGGGGGTGCGGCCTATATTCGGGGTCTAGTGCCCGACGCCCGGGACATGCAGTCCCGGGCGCCGGGCAGGCAGCGGGGTTAGGATACAGATCCCCCGCAACGGTGCAGGGGACCTGCATCCTACTCTCGGATGTCCTCAGACAGCCTCCCCTGCCAGCACTTTCCACGGGGGGGGGTGCCGTCACGGGAGGTTGTCTAAGCGCATCGTCTGGACGGTCACCGGCTGCAGCGATGCGGGTAAACAGCCTCCGGGTTGTTTACCCGCATCGCCGCAGCCGGTGACCGTCCACACGATGCGTTTTACCTCTGCCCCCAAGACTTACCGGAGCAGACTCCCGGGTGTCTTGCGGGGCGCCGGCGGGGGACATCTACGCAATACGCGTATACAACTTCCGGTTGTATACGCGTATTGCGTAGATGCCCCCCGCCGGCCCCGCAAGACACCCGGGAGTCTGCTCCGGTAAGTCGGGGGGGGGAGGAGAAGGAGGGCAGTGGTAGCATATCGGGGGGAGGAGGACAGTGGCAGCATATCTCGGGGGGGGACAGTGGCAGCATATCTCGGGGAGGGAGGACAGTGGCAGCATATCTCGGGGGGGAACAGTGGCAGCATATCTCGGGGGGAGGAGGACAGTGGCAGTATATCTCGGGGAGGGAGGACAGTGGCAGCATATCTCGGGGGGGGACAGTGGCAGCATATCTCGGGGGGAGGAGGACAGTGGCAGTATATCTCGGGGAGGGAGGACAGTGGCAGTATATCTCGGGGGGAGGACAGTGGTAGCATATCTCGGGGGGGGAGACAGAGTGGCAGAATGTTTTTTTTTTTTTTTGGTACTTTTTAAAGAAAAAAACTTTTTCTTTAAAAAAGCACCAAACTTTTAGGGTGCGGCCTATATACGGGGGCGGCCTATATCCGAGCCAATACGGTATTTATTTATATATATAAACCATCATTTAATACAAAAATATCTAAAAATCTGGGAAAAATTCGGATGAAAAAATATTTTCACAGCTTCACCTATAAAAAAAATATATATAACCAGTGCAAAACACAGTTGGGCTGGTTTATCAGCGATTGCATGTTGAGCCTGAAGAATCGCTCCCGTGGGGGTGATCAAAGGCTCTTGGTGGCTGTGCTGGTCTGCCCAGACACCTGGGCAGACAGCAGCAGCAGTGCCCCCGTGTGATGGAGATCTATACTCGGACTGAGTAGCCCAGCCTTAGAGATCTTCCTTGCCGCTAAAAGCTTAATTGCTCAAGGGATGAACCCTTCATATTCCCCCCAAGCACTAGCCGAGACTTAGTGTAAGGGTAAAACAGAACTCTCTTTATGGAGGACAGCACAAGTATTTATACAGCAAACATTTTAGAATTGAAGGTATAATCTAATCACCCACCAGACAGCCAGGCGACGCCATACAGTTCTATGGCCAGCAATGCCCACTCGACAAAGAGTCACCATTTCGGGGTGTTGCCCACCAAAACCTTAATCTTTAACAGCTTCCACTCTTCTGGGAAGGCTTTCCACAAGTTTTTGGAGTGTTTCTGTGGGAATTTTTGCCTATTCATCCAGTAGAGTATTTGTGATGCATAAATATTTGTATATTGTCATATTTTTCAGGTATTTGTGTTTTGTCTCTTGTCGCTGCCATCAATTTTTCTTTGTATTAAGAAAATATCTATACAAAATCACGTCCTGTGGTGAGTTGTCAGGAGCAGTCTTAGCTTTTGGGACCATATGGGCCTTGTCAATTTGTGCTTCTCCTTCGGTTGTCAGCTGTAGTGATGTCCGGATCATGAATGAATCGTTCATTTGATCCGATTCTTTTTAGTGATCCGGATGAATCGGTTCAGTAGACTGAACGATTCATTTGTAGCAGTTCAGTCTGTGAATCATGCAGTTGTAACCTGATCCTAGAGTGAGTCATCTGCAGAGCACTCAGACACATACTCTAGGATCAGGTTACAGCTCATTAATTCACAGAGGAACAATGACTCATGGAGTCAGAGAGTCGTTCAAAAATTCTAATGATTCAAATGATTCAAATCTTACAGGGATCCGGATCTTACAGAGATTCAAATCTTCCTCCCCAGATCCATGGTCAGCCTCACTTGTGAGGCTTCCGTGGATGCTGCAAAGCCGCCAATCGCGAAAACGCTGCGATGCAGCTGTTTAACAGCAGCCCGTACATGTACGGGCTTTGTCGTTATTACATTGCACCACATGCCTGTACATGTACAGGCTTTGTTTTTAAGGGGTTAAATAAACTCTTTTCCTTTATCGTGTTGATTCTCTTTAAGTATTTAAATGTTTCTAACATATCCCCCTGTCACATCTTTCTTCCAGGCTGTATATGTTAAGATCCTTTAACCTGTCCTGGTAAGTTTTATCCTGTAATCCATGAACCATTTTAGTAGCCCTTCTATGAACTTTCTCCAACAGAAAAGTTGAGGCCATTGTAGAATGGCATGCAGCTTGTGAGGATCCATCTCGAACCCTGTACCGCTAATGACATAACCAAGGAAGGATACCCGGGAAACTTCAAATACACATTTCTCCAGTTTAGCGTATAAACGGTTTTCATGAAGGCGTGCCAGGACCTTTATTACGTGTATCCGATGTGAAATCGGGTCCGGCGAGTGGATAAGAATGTCCACTCATCGTTCTGATGGATACGAATGAGGTTGTGAGCACCCCGTAAGTACAATTTAGTGAACACCTTCGATCGCTTCAGGCAGTCGAACAACTCGGTAATGAGTGGCGAGGTGTACGTGACCGGGTCCATGGCCGGTCCCGCGACGCTTCCTCAGGCGCCAGCGAGTACCACCGCTACATGGTCAGTGTCTTCACCGCGTGGTCGACCACGTGGCAAACTGGTAGCACAGCTGTAACGTGCTCTTATAACCTCGGGTGACTTCTTAATGCAGGACACACCTCCACCTTTCCCTATTTAAACCTGGACTTCCTCTTCTGGGTTACCCTTGGTTGGTGTATTCTGCTGTTTTCCTGTGTGAGTTACTGTGACTATTTATTCGTTTGACCCAGCTTGCTGACTTCACTCCTGTTTACTGATTTGTCTCCTGTTCTCTGATCGTTTGGTATTGAATTGGCTTGTTTGACCACTCTTCTGGATGTGATTCGGCTTCCCGCTTTACTGGTTACCAGACCTGATTCTCGGTTCCTGCTCTCCTGGCTACTCCTGGTTCCTGTTTGCCTGGCTCACTCCGCCATCCAGGGTCCTCCTTATCCAATTGTTACAGGCCCATAGTCTGTAGGAAGGAGGCTGGCACTCAGTCCCCTCCAGGAGCCCATGGCACGGAGGATTCTGTGACATAAGTGAACCTCTGTTTCTAATCTTCCGGGATTCTTTTCTTTCAGCAATTGTACTAGAGGATTGGAGGAAGGCAGATGTGGTTCCTATATTAAAAAAGGGTTCAAACTCTTTGCCTGGAAATTATAGACCTGTGAGCTTAACTTCTGTGGCTGGAAAAGTATTTGAAGGGCTATTAAGGGATAATATTCAGGAATTCATTGGGAAGAACAGTGTTATTAGTAAAATTCAGCATGGTTTTATGAAACATAGGTAATGTCAAACTAATTTAATTGCATTCTACAAAGAAGTAAAGTGGGAGTGTAGATCAGGGTGTTGTAGTGGATGTTATCTACTTGGATTTTGCCAAGGAGTTTCACACGGTTCCACACAATAGGTTAGTATTCAAACTGAAAGAAATTAGTAGATGCAAATTCTTGTTCTTGGGTTGAACTTTAGTGTAGTGGTGATAGAGTACAGAGAGTTGTTAAAAATGGTAAATCTTCAAGCTGGACAAAAGTGTTGTTCCTCAGGGTTCTGTTCTGGGACCGATTTTATTCAATATATTTATAAATGACCTTGCAATAGGCGTTGAAAGTCAAGTGTGATGACGTGCAAGTCAGAGTAGGCTGGGAGGATGGAGTTGCGTTTGGCGGGGTGAAGACGGGGTGATGGCGGAGAGACAGCGGAGATGATTTCCTGCAGCCCGGGCAACTCTTGAGAGTCAATGACAAGGAGATCAGACGGGGGGGTTCAGGAATTGATCCGGTTCCAGATGGAGATGTGTGGGATCAGATGTGAGCGGAAAAAGACTGGACGGGTTGTGATAAGGTTGACTGGCCCTAGTTAACCGCTTAACTCCCGCCACAATCTGCAAGATCACCGAGTCTGCTAATAACAACCTGCAGATATTTTGAAACTCCAGCTCTGCAGTCATCTGTGACAGAACCATCTTCTTCAATAAAACTGTTACCAGATTCCAATAGCCATCTCACCTACCAGGTGTAACCAAACAATGTATAGCCTCGTTAGGCTTTAAGGTACTGGCTTTAAGGTAACACTTGCAAACATAGCATGGGGTTTAAATATGTACATGGACTTATGCAGTGCTACCCTATAAATCTTTATAAATCTATATGGATATATATATATAAGTTTAGTGAATCAAAAGGAGCTAAATAAACCCTAATACGCTTTATACGGAAGGGAAGGAGAGAAGAAGGGAGAGAGAAGACAAAGAGAGGGAAAACAAAAAGAGAGAGAAGAAGAGGGAGTTCCACTCTGCGTTCCGGTCAAGTTACGGGTGAGTGCTCTGGCCTACAGGCCTGGGGCATATGGTCTCAGATGGGTGGGGAAAGTTATGGTGGTCCACAGAATCGGGTGACATTGTAGATGTCCTTAAGGCGGTTGTTGAGCGTCTGACCAGTCAGACTGCGCCCCAGGCTTCTGCAAGTGTGGGTGCACGGTCGGACTTAATGTCTGCCCGGATGGCCCCGGCTGTTTTGCCTCCAGTGCCCATTCCTGCTGCAAGTACCTGTGATATGGCTCCCCTAGGTATACATGTCTCTACTGAGATACAGGAAAAAATATGGAGAGGGGATTTTATTGATGTTCTGTCTTTGGTGCAGCCTGATAAGGAGTCTGTGGATAGGCCTAGGAGGACTGAGGGTCCAGATTCAGATAAGGCACGTCAGCTCCTCCGTACCTTTGGTAACTGGTTTGCCACTTTTGCTGGTATTTTATGTGAACGTTTCCCTGAGCTTGGTCCATCTTTATTTGTATATTTAGACCTTATTTGGGGTGCCTATAAAGTTTACGGGGGTCAGGGCTGGTTCAAATATAACCAGCAATTTAGGCAGAAAATGTCAGTGAGGCCAGGTCTTACTTTTAATATGCAGGATGGTAACTTGTGGTTGTTGTTAATGACCCCATCTCACCCGATGCCCTTTCATGGCAAGGGGCATGTTGGCTCTATAATGACAGCCACTGCTGCTGGTACAGCTCATGCCATTTCAAGCATGAATGCTTGCACTGCGGTGGAGCCCACCCGGCCATTCGCTGCTTTAAAAAAGGTAGGACAGGTCCCAAGCAGGGCGCCAGAGATGACCCTGCCCGAGGGGAGGACGCCGGTGAGCGTGGTAAAGATGCGCCCGTGGCTCGCGCAGTACAGCAATAGGCGTGACGCGTTGTTGCTGAAGGATAGTTGATAATTTACGTTCTGTTTTGTTAAATGAAGATTTGGTGGCACAAAAGTTGCAAGCTGAGGTGTCCGCCGGTAGGATTGCAGTCCCTTTTTTTCACCCTCCTTTTTCAAATCTCCGAGTGTCCCCGCTGGGCCTGGTTCCTAAAAAGGAGCAAGGAAAATACAGGTTAAATCACCATCTTTCCTTCCCAGCGGGGTCTTCTGTTAATGATGGTATCGATAAAGAGGAGAGTAGAGTTTGGTATGCATCATTTGATGGGGCATTGGAGCTGGTTCGGGCTGCGGGGCAATCTTGTTTGCTGGCTAAAAACGACATTGAGTCTGCATTCCGTTTGCTGCCCATCCACCCGGACTGCTTCCACTTGTTAGGCATTTACTGTTATTATTTCGAAGTTTTTTCCTCATTTCTTGAATGGGTCGTGACTTGCAGGTGCGGCCTGAGTGGTGCTTTAGATGATTTTCTGTTTGTGGGTCCCGCCGCTACTGATGTCTGCAGCCGTCTTCTTGGCACGTTTATGGAGGTTACTCAGGAGTTTGGTGTGCATGTGGGCAGTGATAAGACTGAAGGCCCTTGCATTGTTCTGTCTTTTTTAGGCATAGAGATAGATACCGATTCTATGGTCTTTCGTTTGCCACGAGCTAAACTAAACACCCCTTCCGTTTTTTGGGTTCTGTCAAGATGAAGCTTAAACAGGTCCAGTCGTTGTGGGGTCACCTGGTGTTTGCTTGTAGAGTTATGCCCATGGGTCGAGCCCTTTGTAGGTGATTGTCGCTGTCTACTATTGGTATTAAGCATTCTTCTCATTTTGTCAGAATCACTCGCCAGATTAAGGAGGATTTGCGGAGGAGTGCGGTCGACCTTTTTAGCCCAATACAATGGCCAGACGTGTTGGCAACAGCCTGAGTGTTCCAACTCAGACTTGGAGCTGTTCACCGACGCTTCCAGCAAAATTGGTTTCGGGGCCTACTTTAGGGGACAATGGTGCGCTGAGGTTTGGCCGCCTGAATGGTCAGATTCGGCACTCAGACGGAACATGGCTTTTCTGGAGCTGTTCCCTATTATTGTGGCTGTTGAACTCTGGGGCTTGGAGCTCTCCAACCGGCGGGTTGTTTTCCGTTCTAACAATATGAGTGTGGTACATGTCATCAATCGCTCCACGTCCAGTTCACCACCGGTTTTAGCTCTACTTCGTCACTTGGTCCTTCGTTGTCTCCAGTTTAATATATGGATTAGGGCAAAGCATGTTCCGGGTACTTCTAATGTTATTGCTGACTCCTTGTCCTGGTTTCAGTTTCAGAGGTTACGGTCGGCTGCTCCAGAGGCATCTCCTTTCGGTCTTCCTTTTTCCCTGCAATTATGGAACCTCGCTTCCGGAATATTTGTTGGCCTGCTTCAGGATCCTCGGTCAGTTCAGTCTCGTCAGGCTTACGGTCGGGTGTGGAAAAGGTGGCATCGCCTGGCTCAGTCAGAGCGTGGCTTTCTGGATGATGAAGGTAGGAGGTGGGCAGTCCTGGTATATCTGTCCAAGCTCAGATCGGCTGGGGTCTCTGGGTCCACGGTTGAGCATGATCTGTCCGCTCTATCCTTTTTGTTCAGGCTCATGGGCTGGCGTGATGTTGCCAACGAGTTCTTTATACGGAAGGTGGCTAAGGGCTGGAGGAGGGGTAAGCTCCCTGATACTCGTCGTCCTGTATCTTTTGCATTGCTTAAGGCAATGCTTGGGCACACTCCGTTTCTGTGCAGTTCTCCCTATGAGCCCCTTCTATTTCAGGTAGCCTTTTCCTTTGCCTTTTTTGGTGCTTTCAGAGTGGGTGAGCTGGTGTCGTTCAGTAAGCATCATCCTGGTGGCTTGTCTGTTGAGGATGTGTCTTTATGCCCTGAGTCTGTGTCTGTTTTGGCTAGAAGATCTAAGACGGATCAGTGGGGCCTTGGTGTTCATGTGTATTTGTTTTCTATGGGTGGTTCTTTCTGTCCAGTTCGCCTCTTGTCCGGCTTCCTTAAGGTTCGGCCGACTCTTCATCAGAATGGCTTACCTTTAACCCGCTATCAATTTTCTAATATTTTCCGTAGGTGTGTTGCTTGTGCTGGTTTCGACCCTAAGCAATTTGCCCCTCATTCCTTCCGCCTAGGGGCTGCAACTGAGGCTCACCGTGCTGGCCTGCCTCCTGCGCGCATCAAGAGTATTGGTAGATGGGGATCTAATCGCTTTCGTAGGTATGTTCGTCCCCAGTTGCTTGTTATGTAGTTTATGTTCTCATTTTTCCCCGCAGGCCATTCAACGACTTTTGTCTGGATCATTGGTCATTCCTATGTCTATTGGGCTTCTCGTCTGACTGAATCTCGTGTCTATGGCAGGAATCTCGGTTTTCCATCTGATCAGGCCAGTATTCGTTGGCGTGGCCTGCGGGGCCTTAGGTGGGAACAGTTGTATCCTGAGTGCTGCTCTTTGTGCAGGTTTGTTCCCTCTTCTATTATTCTACTAGTTCACGCTGGGGGTAATGACCTTGGTAGAACCATTGACCATTGACCTTATCCACACGGTTAAATTGGATTTAGCGAAATGCTGTGCTTTGTTTAAGGAAGTTACCTTAGTTTGGTCTGAGGTCATTCCTCGTCCGGTTTGGAAGTCCTTCTCTAATCCGAGGGCTGTTGAACGAAGCCGTTATAAATTTAACTTAGCTATCTCTAAGTTTGTCTCTAGTATTGGCGGTGTCGTTGTCCGTCACAAGGAGTTGAAGGGTGAAAACAGTGACGTTATGCGTCAGGATGGAGTTCATTTAACTTCAATAGGGCTTGACATATTCAATGCTGGGTTACAAGACGGTATTGACAGGGCGCTGTCTGTGGGGGGGGGCGCAGACCCGGCCCTGATGGCGGTCCGGGTCTGCGGGGGCGGTGTTGTTCCCCCCCTGTCCAGCGCTTATGAGTTCGTTATCTGGAATTTGGGGGGGAGGCGTGTCCTGAAGACGGCTGATGGCATCGGATGGACTAGGACTCTTGGTGCAAGTGGTACAATAACCGCCTATCGAGCCCAAAAGGTTCGGTAGCTGGCGGGTCGTTTAAGTATGTAATTAATGTCATTTATTGGTTTATGTTCTGCTGGTCAATAAAGGGGGGAATGTAATAAAGCTGTGGCCTATGCCCTACCCACAACAATTGTGTCTTGTTTCTTATTTCGGGTATTGGGTGGGTATTTTCTTCGGGCCTAAGCAGTCAAGAGAAAGACAAAGAGAAGAAAGACAAAGAGAAAAAAAAAGATCCTCTGTGTCCACTCTGGCTTTTTACTCTCCACACCAATAAAAAAATACATCGGTAAATTAAAATATGGAAACCTCTCCGTCACTGGATGACTCCTTGGAAAGTTTTATAGAACCTCTAACGTTATCTCAAACATATCTAAAAAAATGCTTAGACTCTCAAGCATCTGCTCTAAAATCTGAGATCAATAAAAGCTTTGAAGAATTCAACTCCAAATTAGAACACCTAACTAATAAACTAAAAGACATAGAATCATACATGGAAGACCTGTCTAGAAAAAAAACAAGTGATGGGAGGGTTGGAAGAAAAATTAAGACAAGTGGAAGACAAAAGAGGAGATCTGGAAGACCGATCAAGGAGGAATAACCAAAGGGTTAGGAATATTCCTGAATCAATAACGCAAGACAAACTGTTTAACGTTTAACTGTTTAAATATGATTAACGATGCTCAGCCATACAATCTACATATGGAGAGATTCCACCAGTTAAATAAACCCAAAAATGCTCCTGAAGCGGCACCAAGAGATGTTATTATTTATTTCCAATCTTTCCTCTTTAAAGAACGAATTCTTCAGGGGGGATATATAGGGATTATAGGGATTTTATTATCACATAAACCAGATAGGATAAGGGTTTTTTTTTATCAAATATTAAGAATATGTCAAAGGGATAGACACCTAGGAATAAGATAAATGTGTTAGACACAAATTCATCTATGTTTAAATTATTGTAAAGATGATGGACTTATCATATATAAGAAGCCACGGAAACCTCACTATTAAATAACTCTGATCACTATATAAACTTGATAAGATAAGGTCACAATCAAATTTTTTTTTTTATGGGGATAATTGATGCCCAACAATATATTATGTTTAATTTGTATCCTATTGTAAAGATGTTGGGCTTATTATATATCACAACAATGAAAATCTTATTACTAAATATTATGAATATAATATAACTATATAAACTTGATAGAATAAGGTGTAATCAAATCTCTGAGCATGATGAAAGGTTCAGACACAACGCTTTGATTTGTTATTTATTTATTTGTTTATTTATTTATTTTTTCACATGGGAAAAATTGAAGCCCAATAATACAATATGCTGTATAGTATTATAAAGATGCTGGGATCATTATTATATATAAGAGTCACGACTCAGTCAAAATCAATATTTTTTTTTTTTTTATTTTTCCCCCTCTCTCCCGCCTGCTAACCCCTTGAGAGATTGACCGCACCCTAAGATAGTTTTCACCCTAATTATTAACACCTGCCACAACTCCCAAACCTCTCGCCATGGCTTCTTTACTAGATCCCAGGATCTAAATATTTGCAAAAAAATTCCAAAAAAGGGAGTCATGACTATCAAGAGGGGGAGAGTCAAGGAGCCAAGATTTAAGGCTCTTAATGTTTTTAAATATTATGTGTTTATGTTTGTTTGTATAAGTTCACTATTGATAGGTATCAGTGGCGACTCTAGAAACAATATATAGGGGGGGTACAGTCAAACTGGGGGGGCATTCATAATTTCCAAAAGTAATGTGCTATGGAATTATACTTTTGTTATTGGGCTAAAATAATACTTGATCATTCATCCTTAAAATAAATATTATAACACAATAAATAACTTTTCCACTAAATGATTTCAGGGCCTTGAACATTTTGTCCCCTGAAGTCACTACAACTTCAGGAGGGCATTTTATCTCTGGATAAATATAAATGAAATAATTCCTACTGTAAGTTAAGTGCCAGGAAACAGATGACCAAACACACACACCAACACAGGCTCTGTCACACCGACACCCAGACACACACACCAGGACAGGCTCTGCCACACCGACAACCAAACACACACACACACACACCAGGACAGGCTCTGCCACACAGACACCCACACACATCAGGACAAGCTCTGCCACACCCACATCCAAACACACACACCAGGACAGGCTCTGATACACCCACATCCAAACACACACACCAGGACAGGCTCTGACACACTGACACCCAAACACACACCCTAGGACAGGCTCTGCCACACTGACAACCGAACACACACACCAGGACAGGCTCTGCCACACCAACACCCAAACACACACCAGGACAGGCTCTGCCACACCAACACCTATACACACACACCCAAGGACAGGCTCTGCTACACTGATAACCAAAAACACACAAACAGCAGGACACAGGATGGATTTTTCACACTTCATTGTCGTTTATACCCCCCTTAGTGTTTTTGCCCCTTGTGTATTGATCCCCCTGCTGCCCATATATATTAATATTAGCCCCAGTTGCCGATAGCAGGTATAGATCAACACATTAACACACAAACCAAGCTTTGCCTGTATAGATCAACTGAAATTCACTTGTGATCTCAGCACTGAAGGTATATATCAAATAAACATAATCAGACATACAAATCCTGTATTTGCAGGTATACAATAGTATATGAAACGTAGCATTGCAGGTATAGATCAAATAAATACATGGAAACAGCATTGCAGGTATTAATCAACTGAATAAGACATACAAACACTGTATTTGCAGGTAAACATAAATAATGTATGGAACTATATAGATATGGATCTACAGAATAGCGCAAAAACCCAGCTTTGCAGGTATAGATCAATTGGAATTCACATAAAAACACGTCATTAAAAGGTATATTTAAAACCCACTAAATTACAGGCATAGATCACACCCCAAAGCCAGCCCTGGCGTCCACACTGCCCACACAGCAATCATACTCCTATCATACCCAGGCAACCAGTAAATGCTGGTACCTAGGCATGATGGGACTGTGCTTGCTGTGATTGCTGTTAGCAATCACACTCCTATCATGCCAGGTCATGTACTGGCTGACTTGGCATGATAGGAGAGTGATTGCTAACAGCAATCAAAGTCCCATCATGCCTAGGTTCAAGCACTTACACATCCAACCAGTAAATGCTGGAACCTAGGCATGATGGGACTGTGATTGCTGTTAGCAATCACACTCCTATCATGCCAAGTCAGCCAGTACATGCTGGTACAGGGCGGCTGTAAGTGATGTGCAGACCCCATACTGCTGGCAGCATCAATACACAAGGGGGGCAGCTAGCTAGGTTTCAGCATGTACTGGCTGACTTGGCATGATAGGAGTGTGATTGCTAACAGCAATCACAGTCCCATCATGCCTAGGTTCCAGCACTTACACATCCATGCTATCACACACACTCATTCATTCATATACTCATTCATTCACAGATTACCGTATTTGCTCGATTATAAGACGAGGTTTTTTTCAGAGCAAATGCTCTGAAAAATACCCCTCGTCTTCTAATCGGGGTCATCTTCTAATCAGACCTCAAATAGAGGTCTGATTAGGATACTAAGATCCAGATCCCCCGCACCGCTGCAGGGGACCTGGATCCTCCTGTCTCCCCCCCCTCCCCATCATACACACACTTACCGGTGCTTCCTGCTGTGTTGCCGGGGCAGCGGGTTGACGTCTATGTGATCCGCGTAGACAACGTCCGCTGCAGCCGGAAGGAGGTGTGGCTAGCAGCGGGGGTTGTCTGCGTCCGTCGCGTAGACCTTCCCCGACTGTCAGAGATCAGTGATCAGAGCACCGGTGCGGGGAACTCTGATCTCTGACAGCCGGGGAAAGTATACGCGACGGACGCATACAAACCCCCGCTGCCAACTCCACCTCCTTCCGGCTGCCGCGGAATGCGGCGTCAACCCGCTGTCCCGGCTGGAAGCACCGGTAAGAGAGGGGTGAGAGAGAGAGAGTGTGTGTGTGTGTGTGTTAGTTAAATGGGGGTATAGGGTGTGTGTGTTAAATGGGGGCATAGGGCATTTCTGGAGTGGTGTTAAGGGGGCATTTAATAGAGCACTCTGCCTCCTGAAATGCCTTATACCTCCCTATATGGCACTCTGCCCCATAATATGCCTTTTAACCCCCTAAATGCCAGAGTGGCATATAGGGGTATAAGGCATTTCTGGAGGCAGAGTGCTCTATACAATGCCTTTTAACTCCCTTAATGCCACTCTGCCTCCTGAAATGCCTTATACCTCTCTATATACCACTCTGCCCCATAATATGCATTTTAACCCCCTAAATGCCAGAATGGGATATAGGGGTATAAGGCATTTCTGGAGGGTGCATAGGGGGTCAAAAGGCATACCATGGGGCACAGTGGCATATAGAGGGTTAAAAGGCATATCATGGGCCACAGTGCCATATTGGAGTGGCAAGCCTGGGGGCAGATGTGCGTAACTGGGGAACAGGTTGGAAAATACAAGAAATAAAAACAAAAAAAAATATTTTTCTCAATCATAGCATTTATTTAAAAAAAATAGTTTACATGAATTAACATTTACTGGTAAAACTTTTTTCCTTTGGGGTCGTCTCATATTCAGCCTTTTTCTTTTTTTCCTAAGTTAATATTCAGATTTTGGGGGGTCGTCTTATAATCAGGGTCGTCTTATAATCGAGCAAATACGGTAATTCCCTCAATCACGCGTACTCATTCAAACACCCTCCCCACCCCCTTACCTGCACTGCAGCTCCTCGATGCCGCTCACAGACTTCAGCAGAGGGCGCGGCCTCCCTCTGCGTTCTCTGGTACTGCACAGAGGAAACAGGACTGGAGCAGAGTCATGTGATGTCACGTGAACTCTGCTAGGTTCCGCTTCCTCTATTCAGTACAGAAGACCCTCCCACAGGTAAGTAGCAGGGCTCGAGGTGCGGCCCGTGTAAGATAGGTTGCTCTGGCTGCCGATCTTATGCGGGCCGCACCCTCTCTCTCCTCCGCATTTAAAAAAAAATGCGACTTTATTCCAAAATTGGCAGGGGGGCAACAGGGGGGGCAAGGATTAACCTAGGGGGGGCAATTGCAATGGACCTTAAAGAAGGGTATATGCTTTCTTGAAAAAAGAGAAAATAGAAATGGCTTTCCTTCAAGAAACCCATTGGCTAGACAATGATAATATCTAATATAACTGGGGAGGCCGATCTTTTTATCAAGATTTGTTCATGCCTCATTGACACAAAGAAAAAAAAGAGGGGTAGCAATTATGGAGGGCAGATATATAATATTAATAGCAAACATAAATGAGATACTATTTATAATTGTAAATGTAAATTTACCAAATTCGGCTCCTATGGTCCTTTTTTCTAAAATAATGACGAGAATAGAAAAAAATCAAAAAAGGAAATCTCTTTATATTGTGTCCAAGATACAGATTTAGACAAAAAACTACTTAAATCAACTACAGTGGACAAAAGATTAAAAAAAGAGGCAAAAACATTAAATTACGAAATGAGGAAATATAACCTATGTGATTTATGGAGATTAATGCACCCAGGACAAAGAGATTATACACACTTCTATAAGGTCCATTGCTCCTACTCTAGAATAGACTTAATCTTGGGCAATCTCCCTACACAAAAATTAGTGGAAAAAATTTATATAAAAGAAAATGTGTGGTCTGACCACAGCCAAGTATTTTTTGAGATGAATAAAAAAAATATATATATCAAACACAACTTGGTGCTTAGATGATGCCCTGTTATACAAAGAAGACAACAAAAAATATATCATAAAGACAACTAGGAACTATTTCCAAGTAAACAGAAGATATATCGGCACAAACTACTACTGGTGTAACAAGGCTGTTATCAGAGGACACTTTAAAAAAAATATCAACAAAAAAGAAAGTTTTATCAGATCTATATATAAATCTATATAGATTAATAAATGAGAATAAAGAAAATCCGACAAAAATAAAAGCAGAGGAGATTAAAAAATACAACGAAATATAAATCAAATAGAGATGGACAGGATTTTAATATGGAAAAGGATATTCCATTTAAAGAATAGGTTGCATTTTTATTATTTTTACCATAATGCATAACTTTGCATTTCTCTATATTGAACCTCATCTGCCACTTGCACGCCCAGTCCCCAACTCTGTCTTCCTGCAAAGAAGAAACATCAAGATTAGTCTGAATTACCGGCCTAATTTTGTGTTATTGCCCCATAACGTGCAGAAAAAAAGCAAAAAAAACATAAGTAAAAGAGAGGTATGGCTTAACGACTCGGGGGATGATAATGGAAAGAGGATCTCTCAAAGTCAGGGTAGGGTCAGAAGGAGGAAAGACTGCAGTGACTCTCACAGTCCCTGATCTGCAGAGTCAGTCTGCCATATATTTTTTTGGGTGTAGGAGCAGAGGGAATGATTGCATGCTAGAGAGTGCGGAGTAGGCCCAAGGAAATGCTGGATAGGGTCCAATATTTTCAATATAAAATATACTGACAGCAGGTTCTAATATTAATGTATATTGGCAGCAGGGTCTTATATTAAAGAATGAAAAATAAATGCCAGTTCAGCTGTTGTCATTTTGAAATTGTATTTCAATCACAGTCTTTACTTCAAAGAGATAAGTACATATTAGTTAAAAATGCATGTCTAACGCAGATATACACTCATTGGTCACTTTATTAGGTACACCTTGCTGGTACTGGGCTGGACACCCTGGCTGGAAACATTCCTCAGAGATTTTGGTCCATATGGACATGATGGCATCACGCAGTTGCTGCAGATTTGTCGGCTGCACATGTATGATGAGAATCTCCCGTTCCACCACATCCCAAAGGTGCTCTATTGGATTGAGATCTGGTGACTGTGGAAGCCATTGGAGCACAGTGAACTCATTGTCATATTCAAGAAGCCAGTTTAAGATGATGTGAGCTTGGTGACATGGTGCATTATCCAGCTGGAAGTAGCCATCAGAAGATGTGTAGACTGTGGTCATAAAGGGATGGACATGGTCAGCAACAATACTAAGGTAGGCTGTTGAGTTTAAACCATGTAAATGGTATTAAAGCAAATAAACAAGGCAGCAAATCACAATGAGGTGGTTATTATGGGGGACTTTCCTGACATAAACTATGTCAGGATAACTATCCTGACATAACTGGGAAACCGAGACCTGTGAATCTCATAAAGGAAACCGGTTTCTGACTATAAGTAAGGATAATTATCTGTCCCAAATGCTACAGGACCCGACCAGAAAGACTCATTGCCAAAGAGAGTAAAACAAACCCCAAATTGTTCTTTAACTATATGAATAGTAAAAAGGTTAAAAATGAAAGCGTTGGCCCCTTAAAAAGTAATGAGGGAGAAGTTGTAGACGGGGATCAGAAAAAAGCTAATCTATTAAATATATTCTTCTCTGCTGTATTCACAGAGGAAAATGAAATGCCAGGTAATATACAGCAGGATGAGATAAATGCCCCAGTACATGTCGCCTGTCTAACCCAGGAAGAAGTGCAGTGCCGCCTAAAAAAAAAAAATTAAAATAGACAAATCACCAGGTCCAGATGGCATTCACCCCTGCGTTCTAAGGGAGTTAAGTAATGTAATAGACAGACCCCTATTTCTAATATTCAAGGACTCTATAGTGACAGGGTCTGTTCCCCAGGACTGGCGCATAGCAAATGTTGTGCCAATATTCAAAAAGGAGACAAAAAGTGACCCGGGGAATTATAGGCCTATTAGTTTAACTTCTGTTGTGTGTAAACTGTTTGAGATGCTATTTTGGAGTATCTCAATGAAAATAAATGTATGACTCCATATCAGCATGGGTTTACAAGGGATTGGTCCTGTCAAACTAACCTGATCAGCTTTTTTGAGGAAGTGAGCTCAAGACTGGATCGGGGTGAATCGATTTTAAGGCAAATAAAATCATGGGGTGCATCAAAAGGGGCATAGATGCCCACGACAAGGAAATAATTCTACCACTGTACAAGTCACTAGTCAGACCACACATGGAATACTGTGTACAGTACTGGGCACCAGTGTACAAGAAAGATATAGTGGAGCTGGAGAGGGTTCAAAGACGGGCAACCAGAGTAATAAGGGGAATGGGAGGACTACAGTACCCAGAAAGATTATCAGAATTAGGGTTATTTAGTTTGGAAAAAAGACGGCTTAGGGGGGACTTAATAACTGTAACGATATGGTGAGGTAGGACCCCAGATGGCTGAGTTAGCCAGGCCAAACAGGAACCAGAAAGTCAGAGAACCAACCGGGTCAGACAGGTAATCAGGATAAGCCAAATCAGAATCCAGAGACGAGGTCAACAAGCCGAATCAATACCAGACGAACAGGAATCAGGAGCCAAATCAGGAGACAGGAACGAAGTCAGCAAGCCGGGTCAAACAAAGAAATAGTCACAGCAACTCGCACAGGAAAACCACAGAATACACCAACCAAGGGTGAACCAGAAGAGGAAGTCCAGGTTTAAATAGGGACAGGTGGAGGTGTGTCCTGCATTAAGGAGGTCACCCGAGGTTATAAGAACACGTTACGTATGTGCTACCTGTTTGCCGCGTGATCGGCCATGCGGTGAAGACGCCGACCGGGTAGCGGTGGTACTAGCTCCCCGGGAAGCCGGCCGAGGAGGCAGCGTTGCGGGACCGGCCACGGCGCGGGACCGGAGAGGCAGGTAAGTCCTTACAGTACCCCCCCCTCGAGAACCGCCCGAAGGGCGACCAGGACCCCTGCCAGGCCTCCCGGGGTATTTGGAATGGAAGAGGCGAACCAGCCGAGGCGCGCGGACTTCGGAGGCCGGCACCCAAGATCTTTCTTCAGGTCTATAACCCTTCCAGTGAACCAGATATTGCAGAGCACCCCGGAAGATGCGGGAATCGAGGATGGAACGGATCTCGTAGTTCTCCGAGGAGGTGACAGAAACGGGACCAGGGCTGGCCAGAGGACGAGTAAAACGGGAGAACAACACTGGCTTCAGGAGGGAGACATGAAACGTGCGAGGAATACGAAGGTTGCGTGGCAGGTTCAGTTCATATGTGACAGGGTTAATACGGCGGAGGATGGAGTATGGTCCAATAAAGCACGGTGCTAGTTTTTGCGAAGGACAGCGAAGGCGTATGTGACGGGTAGAGAGCCACACCTTGTCTCCAGGCATATAGGAAGGGGCAGGTAACCTTTTACGGTCATAATACCTCTTTTGTGTCTGAGAAGCAGCTATGGACGCAGAGCGGACAGAGGACCAAACAGAAGACAGGTGTTTTAGGTGTGCGTCCAAAGCAGGTACCCCTACCTCTGGGGTGTCTGTAGGCAAAACAACCGGGTGGAAACCGTAGACACAATAAAAGGGAGTGTGTTGGGTGGAGCCTTGCACGGAGTTATTGAGGGCGAACTCCGCAAGTGGGAGGAGGTCAGCCCAGTCGTTCTGGTTGTCGTTAACAAAAGCTTGTAGATATTGTTCAAGGCGCTGATTAGAACGTTCCGCTGCCCCGTTGGTTTGGGGGTGATACGCCGTGGAAAAGGACAGGGTGATACCTATGGCTTTACAGAAAGACCTCCAGAACCGGGAGATGAACTGGACTCCACGGTCAGATACGATGTCCTGGGGAATTCCGTGGAGTCTAACAACTTCTCTCATGAAGATGTCCGCGAGTTCTCTGGCCGAGGGAAGTTTAACTAGCGGAACAAAATGAACCATGGTGTAGCGGCGGGATAGAGGAAGTTCCACTATGAAGTCCATGGCAATATGGGTCCAGGGACGACAAGGCACCGCAAGGGGCCGTAGGTGACCAGCTGGAGGAGTCCTGGGGGTCTTGGTAGTGGCACATATGCGGCAGGATCTGAGGTAATCAGCCACATCTTGTCTCCAGGAGGGCCACCAAAAACGGAGGCCTAGGGCCTGGCAGGTGCGTCGAAGACCAAGGTGGCCAGAAAACTTTGTGGAATGGTGTAACTGAAGTATCCTTTCACGGTACACAGGAGGCACAAACAGTTTGTCAGGTGGGGTATGGGCTGGAGCAGATGGTTGGCTGGCTTGAATGCGTTGCAGGAGGGGAGAAGCAACGGCTGGAGATAATACGGTTAGCTGGGACGATGGGTTCCGGGTCTGGTTTCTCCTCTGTGGCTGTGCAGAACATACGGGATAAAGCGTCGGCCTTGGTATTTTTAGACCCCGGGCGATAGGAAATAACATAATTAAAACGGGATAAGAAGAGAGTCCATCGTGCTTGTCTGGGGGTTAAACGTTTGGCATCAGCAATATACTGGAGGTTCTTGTGGTCTGTGAGAATAGTAACAGGTATGCGGGAACCCTCTAGGAGATGACGCCACTCAGTAAGGGCGAGGATGACTGCCAGTAGTTCCCGGTTGCCGATGTCATAGTTCCTCTCCGCAGGAGAAAAGCGTTTGGAAAAGAACCCACAAGGATGTAGCGGCCCTTCGCATGTTTTCCGCTGAGATAAGACCGCTCCAGCGCCGATTTCTGAAGCGTCTACTTCTATAACGAAGGGTTGAGAGACATCAGGGTGAACGAGGACCGGAGCAAACACAAACAGATTCTTCAATTTCTAGAAGGCCTGAACAGCGGAGGGAGGCCAATTATGACAGTCAGACCCCTTTTTAGTGAGCGCAGTCATGGGAGCCACAACCTTAGAGAAGTCTCGGATAAATCGTCTATAATAGTTAGCAAAGCCGAGGAACCTCTGGAGGGCTTTGTGGTCGGCCACGGCGCGGGACCGGAGAGGCAGCTAAGTCCTTACAATAACTATGTATAAATATATAAGGGGGCAGTACAGAGATCACTCCCAGGACCCAGGGGCGTCTAAACGGCCGCTGGGTGCTGATGACGCCGGCCGGTGCTAATATAATCCTTTTTTTTTCTTTTTTTTACTTAATTACATTTTTAAAAAAGTATGAAAGCAGTGCCGGCCGGCAGCATCAGCACCCAGCGGCCGTGTGTGATGGCCGCCTAGTGATGGGAGCAGGGCGAGGGGTGAAAGCTCCGCCCCCTCGCACTCAGTGACACGACGTAGAAAACGGCAGTCTGCAGCTACCAGGGGACGGAGGTCTAGACGAAGAAGTGGAAGAAGTGTAAAAAGTACAAGGTTATTAAACCAATTTTTTTTGTACAAATTATATAATATTTTTTTGTATTCGTTAAAAAAAACAAAAAAAAAACGGTAATGTCACCTCTGTCCCCAATCAGCCCCTCCCAGTGTCACCTCTGTCCCCAATCAGCCCCTCCATGTCATTACTGTCCCCATTCAGCTCCCCAGTGCCACCCCTGTCCCCAATCAGCCCCTCCCAATGTCACCTCTGTCCCCATTCAGCCCCCCATGTCATTACTGTCCCCATTCAGCTCTCCATTGTCACCTCTGTCCCCATTCAGCCCCCTGTGTCATTACTGTCCACATCCAGCTCCCATGTGTCAGCTCTGTCCCCAGTCAGCCCTTCCAGGGAATTAATATTTGAGAGTGTATGGGCCCACTTGATCCTGGTAGGGCCTTAAGAACACGTTTCCTGCTGCTGTGTACTATACGTCCCATAATCCTCAGCCATTATCATGGGGGACATTTACCTGGCTGAGCATCATGGGGACATTAGTTCACAAAGTAACAGCTACATCTATATTTGCTTTTTACTGCATTTTCTATGCTGCTGTGTCTGGCTGTGCCTCATGGAAGCTGTAGTTGACAGATGGAATGTGACAGATCTCCCATGATGAACATTCACCAAAAAATGTAAATAATGCTGGATGAGCATCTTGGGAAGTGTAGTCCACATTGCTGTGTATGTATAGTGATGGGGAGGCCTATACTCTGTATAGTGATGGCAGCTTTGCTATGTTATTGCTATGTTATTACTTATGGCTGATTTTTTTAAAAAAGTAAATACCTTCCTACTGCTATTTGACCACACTTCCCATGATGCTCATCTGGCATAATGGGAGACTCTCCTGCCTGAGCATAATGGGACTTGAAGTCACCATGTTCATCTGGTATTGACTGCAGACCTCATTATGCCCAGCCAGCCAAGTCTTTCATGATGCTGGCTGAGCGTTATAGAGAGTGCAGTGCATTGCAGCAGTATGTACACTGCACAACTCTACTGCATTTTCTCTAGCTCACTAGATATGTACTGGAAATTATACGTGAAAGTTCTCCCTTGATGAGGTCTTTGTTGACTGAGTTGTATACAGAAAATTCTTTTTGGCCTCTATTGGCACATTTCCTTTAAGTGCATGTTGTACATACATTGCTTTCATTTGTTAAAGCCATAGGTTTTGCTTTTATATCACTCTTTGTTGCTATTAAATTTAAATATGTTAAACCACATTTGAATCACATTTGTCTTGCTTGATTACATCAATATGTGTTAGAAAATCAGGAAAAGATGGATATGTATGGTGGGCTGATTCGGTGGTGCAATGGGCCACTTGACCTGACTTGCCCCCCAGGCCTTAGGCTGCCAGCCCTCTCCTGCCAGGACCTATTTATACCCAGGACTGTATCTATAACAAGGGGACATCCTCTACGGCTGGAGGAAAGAAGGTTTCAACACCAGCACAGACGGGGGTTCTTTACAGTAAGAGCGGTGAGATTATGGAACTCTCTGCCAGAGGAAGTGGTAATGGTAAACTCAATAAAAGAGTTCAAAAGGAGCCTGGACATGTTTCTTGAAAGCAATAATATTACAAGTTATGGATATTAGATTAATAGGGACAGAACGTTGATCCAGGGATTTATTCTGATTGCCATATTTGGAGTCGGGAAGAAATTTTCCCCCTGGTATGGGGCAATTGGCATCTGCTTCACAAGGGTTTTTTGCCTTCCTCTGGATCAACACAGTAGGGACACAATATGTATATAGGTTGAACTTGATGGACTTTGGTCTTTTTTCAACCTTATGAACTATGTTACTATGTTACTAAATGTCACAGCTGGAATCGAGACTCATCAGACCAGGCAACGTTCTTCCAGTCTTTCACTGTCCAATTTTTGTTGAGCCTGTGCGAATTGTTGCCTCAGTTTCCTGTGTTGTGGAAATCAAATGTTGTGATGACCACCAGACTTCTTTGAATGTATGAAAGTAATTTCCAGATACAAGCAGTTGCCGATAGATCTGCACAAAAGCAGGCAGATCTGACAACTTTACAATTTCATCAAATATATATACAGAATGAGGAATCTGCACACTATAAGAGAACCCAGGTGCTTAACTGTGCCAGGAAGGGCCAGTTCCCCAATAAATCCAATAGATAAATAAAGGCTCCAGGCACTCAAGAGTTCCACTGTCAGGCAGATTGTTTGAGACAAAGAAAAACGTTTTGACCATAACTTGAAAAAGACCTCATTGTGAGGTTGAAATGTTGTTCTTTGTCTCAATGAAACTGCCTGACGTTGGAACTCTTGAGTGCCTGGAGCCTTTACTTATGTATCAAATATATATACATTGATCACAAAAGAAAATAAGTACACTCCTACTAAAGGTTGGCACAATTAGAATAACACTGCTTTTTACCATAAAAGGCAAAGCTTAACATACATACCATTAGTATGACATGCGTGGGTTTTCAGTAATATTAAGCAGACATCCTGTGCACTGAAATTTCTCATCAACTAATTCAGCTGTATAATTTGACCTATACCCTCTACCATATCCCGTATTTGCTCGATTATAAGACGACCCTGACTATAAGACGACCCCCCAAAATCAAAATATTAATTTAGGAAAAAACAAAAAGACTGAATATAAGACTACTCTATAGGAAAAAAAAAGTTTTACTAGTAAATATTAATTCATGTAAACTATTTTTTCATATTTAATAAAAGCTATGATTGAGAAAAATATATATTTTTTAATTTCCTTTTATTTGCCAACCTACCCCCCCAGTTATGCACATCTGCCCCCAGGCTTGCCACTCTGCCCCCAGAAATGCCTTATACCCCCCTATTTGCCACTCTGCCCCATGATGTGCCTTTAAACCCTCTATATGCCACTCTGCCTCCAGAAATCTCTCATACCCTCCTATATGCCACTGTGCCCCATGATATGCCTTTTAACCCCCTTTATGCCCCTCTGCCCCATGATATGCCTTATACCCCTATATGCCACTCTGGCATATAGGGGGGTTTAAAGGCATATCATGGGGCTGAGTGGCATATAGGGGGGTAAAATGCATTTCTGGAGGTATATATATATATATACCTGCTAACAGCAATCATACTCCTATCAAGCCAAGGCAGCCAGTACATGCTGAAACCTGGGGATGATAGTAGTGTGATTACAGCCTCCCTATGCCATGCTACCACCCCCACCCCCCTTACACATCATCACATGCTATCACACACACACATTTAAATACTCATTCATTCCATTAATCACACATACTTGCTCAAAAACCCTCCCCCACCCCCTTACCTGAACTGCAGATCTCCCACTCGCAGACTTCTGCAGGGGCCCAGCTGTGCGAGCAACTTCTCTGGCCCCGCCCCCAGAGGAAGGAAGGGGGAGTTATAGTGAGGGCTTTGGTAGCTTCCTGTTCTCCTGCTGCTAATAGCAGAGACACTCCTCGCCACCAAAGCCCGGTAAGCAGCATGGCCCCAGCAGACATTTTTTTGAGGTCTGATTAGAAGACAACCTCGATTATAAGACGAGGGATATTTTTCAGAGCATTTGCTCTGGAAAAAAACTCGTCTTATAATCGAGCAAATACGGTATATCATGTTCTTCTACAGAAGAATACTACCTCCCAGAGCATCAGACTTTTATCACCAGATGCAGAAAACATTTAACCTCTTATTACCCATACTCTCCACATCCTAAGATTCCACAGTCCCCCCTTTCATGCTCTAAAGATTCCATAAAGCATGACTCTTAGGCATTTGCCCATTGTGCTTAATCCATTTGTGGTCAGCCAAATCTTGGTCAGCATCATAAACAGATAATAGCACTAGGGGGACAGGAAGGGTCTGTTCAATTAGAACAGGGTAATGGGCAATAGACCAAGTAGCAGAATTCCAACATTTAAGGAGTAAAAGCTTCAACACTGCTATGGAGACGAATATGGTTGTGAAGAAAACAACCCCTATAACCAATCCATAGAAAATTTTGGAACCCAACGCACCAAACCAACTACTTATTCCACAGTCCCCAGAGGAAATTATTAGGGAATTTAGCATTTTGCTTACGTCTTGCCTAATCTCACTAACCGCTAGGATAACATTTTGAGAGAAATCTGGAACATAAGTACAATATTCAGAGTCCACTAATGAGCATAATAGCTAAAATAAACTCAAGAGCCATACGATTCTGTAAGGCAACCAATCGTAGGGCTTGCATTTTCTGTTTGAAAAGAACAGTTTCAAACAGTTTCTAACATAATGGTTAAAGCTCTGATTCTTTCCCAATTATCATAGACCCCAGTGGAAGGAATTATTATATTTATAATTCCACACACCCAATAAGACCAATTTAATGTCATATAAATATGTGCTTTATTGCAACTTACCCATACCCAAACATCTTCTTCCAATGTTAAATAGAATAACATTAATAGTTTAGAGCTTCTTGATCCAAGGAGAAATCCGATTGCCTCTTGGAGTCAAGAAGGATTTTTTTTCCCCTGATGGCAGAATTCGAAGTAGCTTAATTAGGGTTTTTTTGCCTTCTTTTGGATCAAGAATAGGAAGGTTAGGTAGAAGGGTTGAACTTGATGGACTAAGGTCTTTTTTTCAACCTTATTTACTATGTAACTATGTACACCAGATTCTTGCATAGCAGGGGGATTTGAACAGTTACATATAAGTGTCTTGTGACACTTACTAGTTCCTCCAAAAATACCTCCCTGAATATTTGTACGTTCTAAACACAAACCCCCAAGGGTCTGAACTATTGTTATTCTTGGTGTATTTTCCTCATGTCTCTTTGAAGAATTATAAGGCCGAACATATCCTGTCCATGCACTCAATTTAGTTTTCTGACTTCCAAGACAGATAAAGACAGAAAGGGAGGATAAAGAATTTTAGGGAGACCCGGGAGTTGAACTTGAGTCTGATTTCTAAATCACACCATTTCATCAATACAATACAGTGCTATTGAATGGGTAGGGTATAAAAGGAACAACTGTGACTATGAGGCATATGCATACCTGGGAACTCTCCGGGTTTGACCCGGAGATTGCCGGGTGAGCGCTGCTCCTCCGGTTCTCCGGGTCAAGACCCGAATCCTCCGGGTGGCTCCCCGCCCATTTTTTCCTTTACATGGGGATGTTCCCCCGACGTCAGTGGGAATGCCCCCGACGTCAGTGGGGCCGCCCACCAATGTCAGTGGGACCGCCCACCGATATCAGCGGGACCGGTCCACTGACGTCAGCGGGAACTTCCCGACGTCAGCAGGAGCGCCCACCGACGTCAGCGGGAACTCCCCTGACATCAGCGGGACCGTCTACCGACGTCAGCAGGACCGCCTGCCGAGAAGTTCCCAGGTATGGGCATATGAATACAAACATAACACAGAGAATCTTGTACATTCTCAACAAAACTATTGGTAAGAGCAATATAAGACTTCTGTTCATCACATCGCAATAGAATAACAAAGGATAGAAATACAAAAAGAAAAAACATTTGTATAATTAGACTTTTTAAAGCTTCCAGTTTTTTTCTGTTTCAAAATACTTGTTAATTATAGAATCTAAATCTAAATAAGCAACATAAAATAAAACAAAACAAAAAGGAAAATGAAGTTATATGTCAGGTGGGGGGGTGCAGAGCGTGGCGCAGGCACCACTACACAAAGTCCAGAAACGCAGTACAAAGAGGGGCAAATCCAAGAGAATAGTCGGGGTCACGGTCCAAAGGTCAAGGCAGGCAGCAGACAGCATAAACAGGAGACGAAAGCCAAAAGTTCAGGATACCAGGGACTCAAGTAATATAGAGGTTATAAGCAACACTAAGCTTAACAAAGAAGCACTGGTGTAGAGGTTTGTGGGGATTATATAGGGGCAGGTAATGAGACATCCACCCCCTAGCACCTGATCCCCTCCCACACTAAGTGCCTGTTCCCCTCCCTTCTGCTACACCTGAGTGGAGGGAGATAGAGCGGTATCTACCTCCTCCCCCTCCCTGTGGCTGTTGGAGAGGGAGGTTACATCAACAGGGCTAAGCCCCGTCCCCTGCTCTCCGGGAGCGCGGTGTGTGTGAGGCACTCTGTGCACGCTGACCACGAGGTCGGGAGCGCGGCCTGCCACGAGGCAGTGCCGCGCCATGATCGGGAGGTCCGCGAGCAGGAGTAGACCTCCTACCCGATGGTTCCCGCGACGAGGGACCCGAGACTCTGCGTGGCGCACGGTCCTGGGAGACGGACCCCGCAATGAGGTAGGTGGTCCCCGCCTGGTCTGACACTATAAGTATTTGAAATATAAAATTACTAGGAGACTGTCAGTCTTTTAAATCTTTGGGGGGAGAAGCAAGCTTGCAATGAGAGATATAGATCCAAGAAACAAGTTCATAAATCTTAACTGCAGTCTGTGTTGCATAATACTTGATATTCTCATTTCCAGCGTGGTTCCTCCTGTCGAGACTCCAATGCTTTACTTAGTGGCATAACCACATTTATAAGTTGTCCTCTTGTATGCAACATAGATTTTGATAGCAAATAAGAACCTTTCGGCCCATCCACTCTGTCCATTTTCCCAATATAAGGCCCATATCCCAATCAGCCCCCGCTCCCATCCTAGACTCAAGAGCCACATACCCGTGTCCTGTATTTTACATTTCCTGACTGTACCAGCATTTACTACTTCTGCTGGTAAGCGGCTCCATCCATCTACCACATCTCCGTAAAGCAAAACTTCTTTATACTTCAAAATACACATTACATTGACATATTACATAGACTAAAAGTAGAAATATACTTAGGGGATAGAAGCACAAGATTTTTGTAACTATTTTCATTTAAGTGTGAAAAAGAAAGTGGTTAGAAATTTTTATTCCATGGGATGGTATCTAAAAAGATGTGATCGTGTATCTGTGGACAAAGCCACAAAGATTTCATTATTACCTGCACTTTTTCATACTAAATTAAAATTGCAATAAAATAAATTCATAACCTAAATTGATCCCCTAGCTACTAGGTGAAGTAGCGCGGCGGTCTTCCACCTTGCTGCGGTTTGGTTCCTTATCGCTTTCCCGGCGGCGGCTGGTCATTTTACCGCCCTGGTGTTTCGTCCTGCTTCGTGGCCGCGTTGCGACCTGTATATTTGTTGCACAGCGGTCTGTTTGTTGCCTCGTCCCCGCAAGGCTTTCGTTTTTCTTTCTTGCCCGCAGCGTGGTGGTGGCTCCGGTGTTTTCCGGCGGCCTTCACCACGCTGCGCGCCGTCATTTCCTTGGTTGGGCCTTATCGGCTGCATGGCATGTTTTTTCTTTTAGGCTGATTTTTCTTCTTTTTAGGAGTTTCTACTCATCACTGTAAACCATAATAGAATTTAGGTATCTGGTACTCTATACATTATCCTAGGTGACCCCTGCTGCCCTCCCCATGGGTGAACCCCTACTGCCTATTACTGTCTATGTTTCTGGTTGCCTTGGGTCAACCCCTCCAGGCATTTTCTCTGGGGTGAACCCCTTACCAAATTTGCACTTAGGGTGACCCCTTCCACTTATTGCTAGGGTAGACCCCCTGCAGTCATCAGGCATGGTGAACTCCACTCCTCTAGGCATGTTATTGGGGATACTGCACCTACCATAGGATTGCATTTTACCGTACGGATGAACCCCGGTCTTTTGGCCTGTGTCTGGACCTTGCCTCTGCTCACTCCTGTTGTTTTTTGTGTTCCCAATAGACACATTTGGAGTGCAATAGCGGAAGATTTCCAAAACCAAATTCCGGTGGCCGTTCAGGCTTGGCTCCGCTCTGCCCTGGCTGCGTCGCTCCCTGCCGCGCTCGAGGAGCTCCAATCTGCACGCCCAGCTCCACCTCTCGCTTCTCCTACCGGGGTTGAGGAGTCAGACGCGGGCAGTTCGTCTTCCCCCGCAGGCACGGCAGCTTCGCAGAAACGCACCTGGAGCGAATTGCCTTCCACATCGGCGAAAGGAAAAGCTCCATTAAAAAAGGTCCGCAGTTCGGTCCTTCCCATGGTGTCCCCAACTAAGGACCTCACGACTACGAGGTTTTGGATGAGTACTGCGCTGGCTCTTCCAGTCTAGCCTCCCCTTCCCGGGAACAGGACTTCGCTCCCAATCCTCCCAAGATTCCACTCAACCCGTCCAGCGCTCCCGACCAACCGTTCGAGGTAACTGATGACCTCGGCACTCCGTTGTTTGATCCCAGAGCCCCGCGCCACCCTCGTTCATCAGAGTGGACTCCTTCTGCCCACATTGCCGAGTTTTTGCGGTTCTGGATCCGTCATCCTCGGGACAAGGAAGTACGTCAACGGCTCCGCTCGGAGTGCCCTCGACCCACCGTCAGGTAGCTTTCCTTACTAAGAACGGAAAAGACCCTCGTAAGGGCATTGAGCTGGGCTTGCGCTCGGCACAAGACAAACTTTTAGACGTCTCGGGCCCTTTGACGCAGGTCTTCCAAATGGCTGACGAAGCCATAACTGACGGCTCTCCTCTGGATCCCCAGTTGGTCCGTGACTGGACTCACCGAGCCTTATGTCTTCTGGGCAACGCCAATTGCGCTATCTCCCCCGAACAACGCAAGGCGGCTTTATTCAAGCTGGACGCAAGTTGGCCGAATTGGCCTCTAAGGAACTGGGCGCTGACGCCAAGGGTTTACTCTTCGGCGAAAAATTTATTAAAGACCTGAGCCAACACGTCAACTTATTCACCTCTCTCACCAAGGCCCATACCAACATGAGAAGCGTCTTTCGTTCAGGGAATCGTTTTTCCCCCAGAGCTGGCCGCCAGAGGGGTCGTGCCGCCAGCAGAACGGCCTCATTTGGCTCTAGACCCCAGTTTCCGGACGCCTCCACCGCCTACCGCTCGCAGTACCGGCTTCCATTCTCCAGAGGTGGCTCCAGGGGCAGAGGATACTCGTCCCCCAGAGGAAGATCAGCCTCAGGTAAGACTGTTTTCTATTCTCCCACACATTCCTGTCGTGGGTCGGCTCGCCCATTTTTTCCATGTCTGGTCTCACCTTACCTCCGACCCTTGGGTCCTTCAAACTGTGGAGGGTTTCCGTCTAGAGTTTCTTTCCACTCCTCTGCAAGTTTTTCCCCCTCCTCTCCCCAGGCTGTCTCGCGACGCCGCGTCCCTGGTCCATTCAGAACTCTCCTCCCTCCTAGAGAAGGGTGCCATAGAAAGGGCGGACTCCCCTCCTTGTTTTATCAGCAACATTTTCTTGGTGCGCAAGAAATCGGGGGAGTTCCGCCCCGTCATCAACCTCCGGGCTCTCAACAGGCACGTTGTGTACCGTCATTTCAAAATGGAGGGCATACATCTCCTCCGCGACCTTCTCAGGGAGAACGATTGGTTCTCTCTCCTCGACCTCAAGGACGCTTACCTCACCGTCCCAGTCCATTGCGACGATCGGAGGTTTCTGCAATTTCGCTGGCGAGGCCACCTCTGGCAGTTCACCTGCCTCCCTTTCGGCCTCAGCTCCATGGTGCTTCACCAAGCTTTTGAAGCCGGTCATGGAGTTCCTTCGGGCTCGCGGTATTCGCTCCATCATTTACTTGGACGATATCCTCCTCATGGCGCAGGATGTCGAGTCCCTGCGTCGCGATACTTACCTCGCGCTCCATCTGCTTCAGGACTTGGGTTTTGTCATCAACGAGGCCAAGTCGGTCTTGGTCCCGACGCAGACTGTTCAATTCCTCGGTTTCTCGGTGGATTCGGTGGCATCGGTCCTCAGGCTTCCCCGCGACAAGGTCTTGGTCATCAAGAAGGAGATTCGCAGGCTCCTTCGCGATGGCTTGGTCTCGCTCAGGAACCTCGCCAGGGTCATAGGCCTGCTCTCTGCATCCATTCAGGCCATATTCCCGGGCCCGCTCCACTACAGAGCCCTTCAGCGTCTGAAAACGAGGCACCTTCGCGAGTCGGCCTCCTACGACACGATGATCTCCTTGTCGGACGAGGCCCGGTTAGAACTCCATTGGTGGTTGGTCCACATGGACGCGTGGAACGGCTGTGCCATTTTCGGGTCAAGCCCAGATTTTGTCTTAGACTCCGACGCAAGTCTGTCTGGTTGGGGGGCATTTTGCGGGGACGTGGCTACCGGGGGTCCTTGGACCCCGGAGGAACGTGATCTCAATATCAATTGCCTGGAGCTCATCGCTGGGTCGTTCGCGGTTCGCAGTTTCATGAAGGGAGTCACCCAGTCACCCAGTACTGCCTGTACAACCATTTGTCCATACGGGTGGAGTATCTGCCCGGCAAGGAAAATCTTGTGGCGGATTGGTTCTCCCGGCATTGGAGGGACGTGAGCGACTGGCATCTTCTTCAGAGTGTGTTCCACTCTCTCCACCTTTGTCGAGGTCCTCTCCATCTGGACCTGTTCGCGTCCAGGGCGAATCGTCAGACCGATGCGTTCTTCAGTTGGCTCCCGGATCCGCTGTCTTCGGCGGTGGATGCCTTCCTGCAGTCGTGGCCACTCCAGGGAGCTCTCCAGGGAGCTCTCAGTCTCCGTCTTTCATAGGACAAAATCCAATTCCACTTCGGTGTCTTATCCTTATTTTTCCGATCAACCACGCCTTTGTGTGGCTCGTTGTGTCCATTCTTATCTAGCCAGGTCGGCTCAGTTCCGGTCGTCCCCGTCAGGTCCGCTCTTCATCTCCTATGTACGTCCCTTTCGCCCTGTCTCTGTCTCCACGCTTTCCAGGTGGATTTGTTGGCCACTCCTTTTGGCTGGCATTGAGGGCTCCTTTGCGGCGCATTCAGTTCGTGGCGCGGCCGCCTCCGCGGCGTTGTCGGCTGGCTGCTCCCTCTCGGACCTTTTGTCAGCAGCGGATTAGTCCAGGGAATCTACTTTCCGGACCTTTTATTTCTGGGCCCCGGCTCACGCTGCCTTGGCGTTGGTTTAGGGGCGTTAAAACTGCAAAATACGAAGCCTCCTGTCTTGCTATAAAATTAGGGATTAATCTAGCCTTGGTGCAGTATTAATCTAAATTTTATTAAAGACAGGAGGCGAGTATTTTCCCACCCTTCTCTTTGTTCTTTCCCTCCCTTCTTTGTTCGACTACGGTTTCGCATGATTGGGGGGGTTGGTGGTGGGCTGTTTGTTCTTATTCCGGTGCCTGTTGATTTTGTGTCCTGCTCAGCATATGTTTTGCATGGTACTGTCACGTTCTCTGTCTTTTCAGGTCGTCCTCCAGTGGTGTGAGGTGTTGGTGCCACGGTGGTCCTTTTCTGCTCTGTTCCTGTGTTCCTGAGTTTCCTCCTGGGATGTTGTTGCTGTCGTTTTCAGCTTCTTCGCAAAGAAAGAGGAGGAGTTTCTAGTTGTGCAGACTTTTATAGACTGTTCCTGTGTTCCTATTGGTTGTTTTTATTGTTTCTCTGTTAACTGTTTTGCTGCTGGAGGTTAACAGTAAAGAAGGTTAATGCAAAATACTCGCCTCCTGTCTTTAATAAAATTTAGATTAATACTGCACAAAGGCTAGATTAATCCCTAATTATTTTTGCACATCTTAGAAAGGAAAATATACATACATGCACTCTTTACTTCTGTGACATTCTTATTCACACACACACAAGGGTGACTTCATTTCTCCAGTTTTCTGCGCCATTATTCTTAAAAAGGCATGCCAATAATTCTAAACGGTTTTGTTTAATCATTTTTCTTAGACTTTTGCATTATGTGCCAGTTCCATATTACATTTAATCTAAGGTACCTTCTCAGGGAATTGCAGTTTTATACAATTTCCCAATTTGCTCCAATAAATATTTTTATATACCTCACGTGAATTCTTGGTAATTAAATACCAAACCGGTATTCCTTGGAACTAATTTTTTACAATCATACGCCAAGAACTTATTTTTCCTGGATGAGATACAATTAGACAATTAGACAATTAGATAATTGTATCTACTTGCGCTTGCTCTGAGCCCACTACATCAATGTCACCACGGCCAGTCTCCTCCCTTAAAGGTATTTATATTAAAATATCAAATATAACCTGAACGTCCTTCAACCGTCCTCAGGGGTCTCATGTATACCACTTAATTCAGCTCTCAACTTAACACGCAACTGGGTTTTCCTCAGAACACCCTTGCAATCAAGATACCCTGATCAACACCCAAAAGGCTAGCAGGGGTCTTGGGGCAGCTGCAGTCCGATTATTACCCAGTCCCGACCCTCCTGGGTCTCATTCACACAGCACTCACACAAGTTCCAGTATCCCTGACCTAAGTCACCTTATACAACCTTAATATTAATGTTTATACATTCAAAGTAAAAAGATCCCGTCACCAGGAATATCTTACCTTCCATAGGAACAATACCACTCACAGGAGACACAAACAATAGACATTTCAAAAGGTGTCTTACCTTAATAGCACGTTGGGTTTGTGTGTCCTGGAAAGAGTCCCAAGAAAGGGTTTGATCTATTTTCCTGGATGTTGAGATCCTGGCGACTACGCCAAAAACTGTTGTGGAAATCAAACACTGTGATGACCACCAGACTTCTTTGAATGTATACAAGTGTATTCCGGATACAAGCAGCTGCAGGGAGATCTGCATAAAAGCAGGCAGATCTGTCAACTTTACAATTTCACACAATATATATATATATACATTGATCACAAAAGAAAATAAGTACACTCCTACTAAAGGTTGGCACAAGTAGAATAACTCTGCTTTTTACCATAAAAGGCAAAGCTTAACCTACATACCATTAATAGGCATGACATGTGTGGGTTTTCAGTAATATTAAGCAGACATCCTGTGCCCTGAAATTCACCTGAATTGAAGTCTACACTTATGGTCCAGTTTCTCACCAACTAATTCAGCTGTATAATTTGACCTATACCCTCTACCATATATATCATGTTCTTCTACAGAAGAATACTACTTATTACCCATACTCTCCATATCCTAAGATTCCACACCTGTTCTTAGCTGACAGGAGTGGCACCCGCTGTGGTCTTCTGCTGCTGTAGCCCATTTGCTTCAAGGTTTGATGTGTTGTGCGTTCAGAGATGATATTCTGCATGCCTTGAGTGGTTATTTGAGTTACTGTTGCCTTTCTGTCATCTCGAACCAGTCTGCCCATTCTCCTCAGACCTCTGACATCAACAAGGCATTTTCAGCCACACAACTGCTCACTTGATATTTTCTCTTTTTTGGATCATTCTCTGTAAACCCTAGAGATGGTTGTGCGGGAAAATCCCAGTAGATCAGCATTTTCTACAATACCCAGACAAGCCCGTCTGGCACCAACAACCATGCCACATTCAAAGTCACTTAAATCCCCTTTCTACCCCATTCCGATGCTGGGTTTGAACTTTAGCAAGTTGTCTTGACCACGTCTACATGCCTAAATACATTGAGTTGCTGCCATGTGATTAGCTGATTAGCTATTTGTGTTAAAAAGCAATTGAACAGGTGTACCTACAGTAATAAAGTGGTCAGTGTGTGTATATATGTAGCATTTTATAATTGCACCCCCCCTACTTTGGTCCCTGCCCCCCCCATGTGCCCTCCTAAATATGAAAGCTGGTCCAGGCATGTGTTCACAAGTTCACCATCTGCTGGTCACTAAACAAAAATGCAAGGTAGTCAGTGACAGCAGAACTGTAATCCCAAAGGGTTGTATTACTAATTATAGAAACATAGAAAGTGACGGCAGATAAGAACCAGTAGGCCCATCCAGTCTGCCCAACCTATGAGTATTTTCCTTTAGTACCTGCCCTTATCCTATATCTAGCTTGGCAATATGCCTATCCCATGCTTGCTTAAATGCCTTTACTGTATTAACATCTACCACTTCTGTCCACTACCCTTTCCGTAAAGTAATATTTTCTGATGTTACCATTAAACCTTTGCCCCTCTAGCTTATGGCTATGTCCTCTTGTTTAAATAAACTATCTTCCTTTACCTTGTTGATTCCCTTTAAGTATTTAAATGTTTCTATCATATCCCCCCTGTCACGTCTTTCTTCCAGGCTATATAGGTTAAGATCCTTTAACCTGTCCTGGTAAGGTTTATCTTGTAATCCATAAACCATTTAAGTAGCCCTTCTCTGAACTTTCTCCAACATATCTATATCCTTCTGGAGATACGGTACCGTACACAATACTCCAAGTGAGGTCTCACCAGTGATCTGTACAACGGCATGAGCACTTCCTTCTTCCTACTGCTAATACCTTCTTGTCTGCCTACCTTTAAATACTCATAAATAATTACCCCTAAATCCCTTTTCTCACACGTTGAGGTTAGGACAGTATGAAATATTCTATACTCTGCCTTTGGGTTTTTATGCCCCAGGTGCATAACTTTGCATTTATCCACATTAAATGCCAATTGCCACAGCTCTGACCATTTTTCCAGTTTACCTAGATCGTTTGCCATTTGGCTTCTTCCTCCAGGAACATCAACCCTGTTGCAAATTTTTGTGTCGTCAGCAAATAAACATACCTTTGATATTATTTATTTAACCTGAAATATATACCAATATATTCTGCTAAGCCTAACACTACAAAAAAATAGCCACATTTCTTTGTTAATCTTTCTTTAACCCCTTAAGGACCGAGCTCATTTTTTCTTTTTGTACCCTGTGGGACCGAGGCTGTTTTAATACTTTTGTGGTGCTTGTGTTCAGCTGTAATTTTCTCCTCACCCATTTAGTGTACCCACATAAGTTATATATTGTTTTTTTTCAGGACACGATGGGCTTTCTTCAGATACCATTATTTTGATCATATCATCTTATTTACTATAAAAAAAAAAAAAAAACATGGTGAAAAATTGAAAAAAAAACCACATTTTATAACTTTTATTTGAAAAATCTTTTACTCACCTAAAAAAGCAAGTAAAAAAACTAGCTAAATAGATTCTACTACTTGTCCTGAGTTTAGAAATACCCAATGTTTTTATGTTTTTTTGCTGTTTTTTGTAAGTTATAGGGCAATAAGTACATGCAGCGTTTTATGATTTCCAAACCTTTTTTAACAAATCTGGTCAGTCTGCCTCTATCTCCTCTTTGGAACATCTTTGAAGCCGGTTAACTCAATTTAACCCTGTCAAACCATATGTTTTTGAAAACTAGACACCCCAGGGTATTTCAAATGCTGTTATTTTAACCCTTTCCATGCAACAGTTATACAACCACACTTTGTCAAACTTTGTAATAGTAATTTTTTTTCACACAAATTGTACTTTAGTTATAGATATACAGGTTCTGGTATATGTCACTGTCAAACAACCCCCCAATTTGTATTCAGCAACATGTCCTGAGCACAGCAATACCCCACATGCATGGGCTTGTCAGATTGTTTGGCTGGTAAAAGGCTACTTTTGGGCCATGCGTAATTCAGGTGGTCATTTGGTCATTCTGCCTCCATCTCCTCTTTGGAATATCTTTGAAGCCGGTTAACTCAATTTAACCCATTTAAACCATATATTTTTGAAAACGAGACACCCCAGGGTATTTCAAATTCTGTTATTTTAACCCTTTCCATGCACCCATTATACAACCACACTTTGTCAAACTTTGTAATAGTAATTTTTTTTATTTTTTTTCACACAAATTATACTTTAGTTATAGATATACAGGTGCTGGTATATGTCACTGTCAAACAACCCCAATGTGTGTTCAGGAACATCTCCTGAGTGCAGTGATACCCCACATGCATGGGTTTGTCGTGTTGTTTGAGATGTAAAATGCCACATTTGGGAAGTGCGCTTTTTTTCTCCGTTTTGGTCAGTCTGTACCTATGCCCTATCTTTGAGCTTGGCCACTCCAATTTACCCCATCAGCCATTTTTTTATATTAGACACCCCTTGGGTATTTGAAGTGCTTTTATTTTAACTCTTTGTTGAGATTTTTGAGAAAGTTTAGCACTTGCTCAAAATAAGAAACTTTATTTTTTATTTTATTATTTTTTTAATACTTTTTTAAATATTTTTTTACACATTTTGCTGGTACTGGATGGTTCCTCTAGTGACATCACTGCATAATTATTTTTAAATGTTAGCACATTTTTTTTATTTTTTTTTTTTTTTATTATTTTTTGAATATTTTACTAATCACATTGTGATTAGAAAGTTGGGCTCCATTGACTTGCATGGTTGAATGCAGTACCTGTATTCAACCTGCAAGTGGAGCCAGAGTTCTCTAGAGGGTCTGGAGACCGTCTAGCGAACTTTTAAAACTTGATTGTTTTTTTTTACAGGGCGGCCGCCATCTTGCTGATGGCAAAGATCACCGGCAGCTGCGGCTGTGACCGCTCTCCGGAGCGGTCACAGTCCATCCCGAGGTAAGTGTTTGGTGTCGCTGGATGCCTCCTGATCGAGGCATTCCAGTGACACCATTTAAGTTTAGGAGGTGATCGTTGATCGTTGATCGCCTCCTAAACACTTTTAAAACGGGCGTCCGCCGCCATACAATGTATGGCGGCTGTTGACGCCCCGGGAAGGGGCCAGACATGGCCTCCAATGCCGATCTCGGCCTTGCTGAATGCCTCGACATCGAGGCATTACAGCAACGCCGTTTAAGCGAAGAAAGTGATCGTTAATCACTTTCTAAGCTTATTTAATTTTTTGACGGTTCAGGACCGTCAAAGGTCGTTAAGTGACCGTTTTTCAGTGACGGTCCTGAACCGGCAAAGGTCGTTAAGGGGTTAAAGGAGTTTAATAAATAACATTGCACAGAAAAACAGTTAGAGAGCTTCACTGCTTGCTGAACAAAACACACAGCACTTAGGTGGCTGGACTCACTAGCCCTATAAGTTCACTTCACTGATGGACTGAGGTCAGCAAAAGAAAAAATGAAATAAAAAAAAATTGAAAAATTGACTTTGTCCCCAAAGCTCAAAGCTGCACCAGTACTACAAAGAAAGATTATCTTAACAAAAACTAAATTAGTATTACTGGCTAATTTAGCTTTAACATTTTAAACAGACTTCTAAAAGCCAGGTTAGTATACCGTATTTGCTCGATTATAAGACGAGGTTTTTTTCAGAGCAAATGCTCTGAAAAATACCCCTCGTCTTCTAATCGGGGTCGTCTTCTAATCAGACCTCAAATAGAGGTCTGATTAGGAGACTAAGATCCAGATCCCCCGCACCGCTGAAGGGGACCTGGGTCTCACCCCCCCATCATACACACACTTACCGGTGCTTCCTGCTGTATTGCCGGGGCAGCGGGTTGACGTCTACGCGATCCGCGTAGACAACGTCCGCTGCAGCCGGAAGGAGGCGTGGCTAGCAGCGGGGGTTGTCTGCGTCCGTCGCGTAGACCTTCCCCGACTGTGCGGCACCGGTGCTGGGAACTCTGATCTCTGACAGCCGGGGAAAGTATACGCGACGGACGCATACAAACCCCCGCTGCCAACTTCACCTCCTTCCGGCTGCAGTGGAAGGCGACATCAACCCGCTGCCCTGGCTGGAAGCACCGGTAAGAGAGGGGTGAGAGAGGGGGAAGGGGGGTGAGAGAGGGGGGGGAGAGTGTGTGTGTGTGTGTGTGTGTTAGTTAGTTAAATGGGGGTATAGGGTGTGTGTGTGTTAAATGGGGGCATAGTGCATTTCTGGAGTGGCGTTAAGTGGGCATTTAATAGAGCACTCTGCCTCCTGAAATGCCTTATACCTCCCTATATGGCACTCTGCCCTATAATATGCCTTTTAACCCCCTAAATGCCAGAGTGGCATATAGGGGTATAAGGCATTTCTGGAGGCAGAGTGCTCTATACAATGCCTTTTAACTCCCTTAATGCCACTCTGCCTCCTGAAATGCCTTATACCTCCCTATATGCCACTCTGCCCCATAATATGCATTTTAACCCCCTAAATGCCAGAATGGGATATAGGGGTATAAGGCATTTCTGGAGGCAGAGTGGCACATAGGGGGTCAAAAGGCATACCATGGGGCACAGTGGCATATAGAGGCTTAAAAGGCATATCATGGGCCACAGTGCCATATTGGAGTGGCAAGCCTGGGGGCAGATGTGCGTAACTGGGGGACAGGTTGGAAAATACAAGAAATAAAAACAAAAAAAATATTTTTCTCAATCATAGCTTTTATTAAAAAAAATAGTTAACATGAATTAACATTTACTGGTAAAACTTTTTTCCTTTGGGGTCGTCTTATATTCAGGCTTTTTCTTTTTTTCCTAAGTTAATATTCAGATTTTGGGGGGTCGTCTTATAATCAGGGTCGTCTTATAATCGAGCAAATACGGTATTAACCTTAGCGGTCTCTTCTTTCTACTAGCTTAGGCCAAGGCTTTTTCACTACACTATTTGATTTTTCTACCTAGTACTACCAGTCTTATTTTGTATTCCACCTGACAGAATCCCTCAGACACACTAAGCTAAGTAACAGCTAATTTACAGCTAAGTATAATAGTTTCAAAGTTTTATATTTTGATGAATTATTAAATAATACACTAGCGGTCCTCTAGTATATCATATTACCATTATATTATTTATATTACCAAATTAGGTAAGCATCACTAACTAACTTATTGGTTTGTCTGACTGTCCTGAATGATTCTAAAAAAAAACATTTAATTAAAAAAACAAAACATGGAAGACAGGCCAGGCAGGCACTGCCAGCCCAGGGCACTGCAGTGCCAGCTAGGCACTGTGGGGCAAACTTTCAGCTCAACAGCACTAGCACAAGCATTCACACCTGACAGAAGCATCTTAAATTAGACACTGTAAGAAATCACAGACTGAGGCTCACCAAGTCTCACACATAAGAATCTCAATTATCAGTTCTCTCGGTTTTCACTCTGTAAATGCTCAGATGCAGCACACCAGTGTCACATAAAGCAATCATAGTGAAATGAATGAATCCCCTGCCTGCTCTGCTCATACAGTATATAAGCTCTACTAGACTGCTTTCTTTTTTCTCTACACGCTGCCTGGACTAAGCACCGGGGACTCCGAAGCACCGGTAAGTTTGCCCGGAGGGACTCCCCGGACTAAGCACCGGGGACTCAGAAGCACCAGTAAGTTGGGGGGGGGCATAACACAGGAGGATCCAGGTCCCCTGCATCTGAGTCCCCGTTGCTTAGTCCGGGCAGAGTGTAGAGCTCTACACGATTCGCATAGAGCTCTACACGCTGCCCAGACTAAGCACCTTGGACTTAGATGCACCTGTAAGTTGGGGGGGGGCATAACACAGGAGGATCCAGGACCCCTACATTGCTCATAGTCAGACCCACTGTTCCCTCTAAGGTGTGCGCTTGTGCGCGCACATAAGTTTTGATGAGAGCGCACACGAAGAAAAATTGTGCGCACAACGGTTTTTACCATGAAAAAAAAATAAAAAAATAAATCCTTTACCGTGATTCGGCAGGCAGTCATCCATCCATCCAACCGCAATCAGTGAGACAGACACGCGACATCGCGACGCCGCGACGTCGCGACGTCGTGACGTCACACGTCATGAGTCTGTCTTTTTAAAAGCTCGGGGGCAGTTCGTTGCAGAGGCAGAGGTGTGGAGAGAGCTGAAGGACGCCGACCGCTTTCTGCACGAGCCTGCTGAATTTCTGTTTTGCGGTCTCTCTATTGTGCTCCTCTGGTCTTTTATTTATTATTCATTATATTATTTCTTGAAAAAAAATCCTACCTTTCCTCACTATGTTGAGCAAATACCCATATATGTTCTGGTGCAAATTGTGCTTTCTTTATTATTATTTAATTATTATTATTTACCTCCGATTTCCCGTTTTTTTGTTTTTTTTTACTTTTTAATTTGTGTATCAAATTAGGACAATATTTCACACAACCAAAGATTGTCTCCTGTTATTTTTGCCTGTAGAATCTATGTACAAATCAGCAGAAATTTAGTTTTGTATTTTGTAGCAGGTTTTGGCGTCTTAATGATTATTTTTATAGGCAAATGGACGCCTATAAAAATAATCATTAAGACGCCACAATTGTCATTACGTTTGTAGCCACTGTTCCAGACTTCCAGCCACAGAACAGAAGCCCTAGCCAGCCAGTGCCACCAGCATCTAAAGGAAATGTGTTTTCATGGGTGAGTCTAGTACTACTATTGGATAATTATATTTGTCTGCAGTGCTGAATCTTACTGTTTGTGCCTCCTGTGTAAAATAAATAAATAAAAATAAAAAATATAAATCCCATTAGTAAGCTTTATTTTTAATGTTTGGAAACACTGCTTATTTATATATCACATTATTGGGTAAATCATTTGCTTTTGCCTCCATTGTATAGTTTGCAGATTTTCCATCATAATTTTTTTAATGTTTAAGAAACATTAATATATAAAAAATACTGTCCTGCAGATTGCCGTTTGATGTTAAATGAAATAGCCCTCAATTGCCTGACCAAGAGACCAACCTGAATATTCAAGCCTCACTGTCCAATACTTCATTTGGCTGGCTGCCTGATCTACTGCAACTCTGCACGGTAAGTAGTAAAGTCACCCAAGACCCTGTACACTGTTTCCCCCCTTTTTTTCTTTATTTTCCTCCTACAGAAATCATTGTTTTCTTTTTTAATATATAAAAATACTGTCCTGCAGATTCCTGCAGACTGCCGTGTGATGGGAAATGAAATAGCCCTCAATTGCCTGACCAAGAGACCAACCTGAATATTAAGCAACACTGTCCAACGCTTCATTTGGCTGTCTGCCTGATCTACTGCAACTCTGCACGGTAAGTAGTAAAGTCACCCAAACCCTGTACACTGTTTTCCCCCTTTTTTTCTTTATTTTCCTCCTACAGAAATCATTGTTTTCTTTTTTAATATATAAAAATACTGTCCTGCAGATTCCTGCAGATTGCTGTTGGATGTTAAATGAAATAGCCCTCAATTGCCTGACCAAGAGACCAACCTGAACATTCAAGCCACACTGTCCAATACTTCATTCGGCTATCTGCCTGATCTACTGCAACTCTGCATGGTAAGTAGTAAAGTCACCCAAGACCCTGTACACTTCCCCCCCCTTTTTTTTCCTCCTATAGAAATCATTTTCTTTTTTTAATATATAAAAATACTGTCCTGCAGCCTGCCATGTGATGGGAAATGAAATAGCCCTCAATTGCCTGACCAAGAGACCAACCTGAACATTCAAGCCACCCTGTCTAGTGCATCATGTGGCTGGCTGCCTGATCTACTGCAACTCTGCATGGTAAGTAGTAAACTCACCCAAGACCCTGTACACTTTTCCCCTTTTTTTTTCTTTATTTTCCTCCTATAGAAATCATTATTTTCTTTAATATATAAAAATACTGTCCTCCAGATTCCTGCAGCCTGCCATGTGATGGGAAATGAAATAGCCCTCAATTGCCTGACCAAGAGACCAACCTGAACATTCAAGCCACCCTGTCTAGTGCATCATTTGCCTGTCTGCCTGATCTACTGCAACTTGGACAACTACAGGTTTTTCAGGATCTCCTAAATTGTCATAGGCTGGGTTTTGATATTAGCCTTGCATTGTTCATTCACTATTTCAGTTTACTTTGTCTAGTTCAAAATCTTTTTTTTTTCATACATTAAAGTGACTCAGTCATGGCAAAGCGCAAAAGAACAGCAAGTTCTTTTAAAGTAGAATGGCTAAATGAAATTGTAGAAACAGCTACCCCAAAAGCCCATGAGGCTATGAACATACCGCTACGTGAAGTTTTTTTGTATGATTTAGAAAATGGACTTCGATGTCTGTATTGTCATGATGCAAAAGTTTCTGGTGATTTTGCTACTGGTAAGAAATGGGATGATAGTTGGAAGCTTGACTTTTTGAAACGTCATTTAGCAAGTAAATCACATATGGAGGGTGTATTGAAGCTTCGACAACAAAACCAGTCACTACCCGCTACAGGCGTGCTACGCAAGCTACGTGAAAGACAAAGAGCGAAAACGAACAAACCCAGATATAATCAAAGTTCTTATAGACAACGTGTTGTTGGCTGTTAAAATGAATAGCTCGTTAAATTCAGTTCGACACATTAATGAACATATGGTAAAGTATGTGCAAATGACAGATAGCTGGCGAAGTAAAAACTATGCGTTTGAATTTCTTGAATCTATCAACTATGTTGTTCAGAAAGACATGTTAGAAGAAGTAGCATCAGCAGCTTTTCACACGTTAACAGTTGATGAAACCACTGATATATCTGTCACCAAATGTCTTATTCTTTATTTCAAATTCCGATCTAAACATTGTAATGTGTATAAAAATGTATTTGGTGGAATTATTCATTTGCATGCATGCGATGCTCCTTCTATTGTTTTGGCAATTAAGAAGTTTTATAAAGAAAAGAAACTTGACCTTCATAAAATGGTGATGTTTACATCCGATGGTGCCTCAGTAATGTTGGGAAAAGTTAATGGTGTAGCGGCGCGACTAAAAGAGAGCATTCCACACTTAGTTCAGCAATACTGTGTTGCTCATCGTGAAGATCTGGGCATTTGTGATGCATGGAAACAAGTACAATTAATAAGGGATGTTGATACTTTAATGAGAACGATTTATACAGTGTTTTCAAGATCATCTGTTAAAAGATGCAAATTTAAGGAAATCGCAGAGGCCACTGAAAATACTGCTGTTGCTTTCAAACCACTCAATGAAGTCAGATGGTTATCTAGACACTTTGCATTGCTGGCAATAATAAAAAATTATGATGGACTTATCAAATACTTTTCAGAAGATAAGTCAAATGACCCGGTCACAAAATACTGTTACAAGAAACTGACAAACATGACATATAAAATAGCTTTACATGTTTTAAGTGATGTCTTTGAAGAACTGTCTGCCCTGTGTAAAATTCTGCAAAAGACCAACCTGACACCAATTGATGCCCTTCATTTTGCACACGGCAAAATAAACAAGATCAGAAAGCAGTATTTGGGAGATAATGTTTTATGGAGTGAAAAAGTTCAGTTTTTGTTAAGCCAAGTAGAAGAAAAAGTAGATACACGTCCCCTGATGAATTTTATAAATTCTCTTTGTGTTCATTTGGAAGAAAGGTTTCCTGAAGATGAGGTGCAAGAATGGTCAGTTTTTGAGACATCCTTAATTGCAAATTGTGACTTCATGTTTGGGAATGCAGAAGTTAGTGTCCTATGTAAAAAACACCATTCTTTTCTAACAGCTGATAATAAGGTAATAGTTCAACAGTTCACTGATTTTAAGTTTTCCTTGCAAGAGAAAATAAAATCCAAACAGATAACAAATTTCATTCAGATGGTAGACTTTTCACTAAATAATGACCAGTTTTGTGACCTTGCAATATTGATGGACATTGGGGGAACCTTTCTTGCATCTAGTGCAGACTGTGAGAGAGGTTTTAGTTTAATGAATCGACTTAAAAATAAGATAAGAAATCGTTTAGGTGAATGCCATTTGGATATGCTAATGAGAATCAAAACCTACCAGTTGGATGGAAATTCTATCAATCTAGATAGAGTGTACAAAGAATGGGTCAATGCCAAAGACAGGAGAGTGAAAAAATAATTCTGTGATTTATACAAGTAGCATTTTATTTTTATTGTTTTACTTTTACTCATCAACATTTAAGTAAAGGATTCTGTCAGACTAGCTTCCTAGTCAAAGACTGGGACATAACTGCTTCACTTTGACTTCCTTTACTGGGACTGTTCCCTCATTGCTTCAATTTGGCTTCCTTTACAGGGATTGTGCCCTTACTGCTTCAATGTGGCTTCCTTTATAGGGACTGTGCCCTTACTGCTTCAATGTGGCTTCCTTTACAGGGACTGTGCCTTTACTGCTTCAATGTGGCTACCTTTGCAGGGACTGGGCCTTCACAGCTGCAGAGAGGCATTCGATACAGGGACTGGGCCTTCACTGGAGCAGACTGGCTTCCTTTACAAAGACTGGCACGTTACTCCTCCAGATCAGTCTTTGTAAAAGAAGCCAGTCTGCAGCAGTGAGGGCCCAGTCCATGTACAGGAAACCACTCTGCTGCAGTGAGGGCCCAGTCCCTGTACAGGAAACCACTCTGCTGCAGTGAGGGCCCAGTCCCTGTAGAGGAAACCACTCTGCTGCAGTGAGGGCCCAGTCCCTGTACAGGAAACCACTCTGCTGCAGTGAGGGCCCAGTCCCTGTACAGGAAACCACTCTGCTGCAGTGAGGGCCCAGTCCCTGTACAGGAAACCACTCTGCTGCAGTGAGGGCCCAGTCCCTGTACAGGAAACCACTCTGCTGCAGTGAGGGCCCAGTCCCTGTATAGGAAGCTAATTATATGATTCTACTAAAATAGTGGGCATTTATTGCTGCAGACTAACATTCTATTGAGATACTGGAGATTTTGTGATGCAGTTTGACTTCCTATAGAAAGATTTTGATTTTGATTTGACTGGTGCAATCCAAGTGGCTCTCAAGTTACAATACAAAGACTGGCTTCATCTGCAAAGATTAAAATTATTAGGAATCCCAACACTGGCTGCATAAACATCAACAACATCTGGCTTCATTGACTGGTTTGAAAGTAACAGCAGTAGACACCTGTGTAGACCATGGCTACATTTAAGGAAATCGCAGAGGCCACTGTAGACCATAATTCTTAAAGTGTACTATTATTATTATATTTTTTTTTTATGCATGGAAGATCTTATAAGAGTCCTCAGAACACCTAGTTTGAAGTTTCCTTGCTGGTTTTCTTAGGAGCTAAAATATATATATATATCAAGTCAAATGTTTTGCTACGAGATCTATGTAGTTGAATACCAAAAAATATACAATTATACACTTTAAAAAATAATCAGAACAGAAATATTTGTCCAAGAAAAAAAAAATCAGTTAATTTTGTTTTGTCAAAATTCTACAAATGGGATTTTAAACATTTATTTAATTGTGAATTATATTCTATTGTATTCTATTACATTTATTTGTTTAGCGCTCACAGATTCCAGAGCACTATTACAATAGTAGACAGAGAAAAATATACTCCACACAGTATGTTTCTAAGTTCCTGACATTGTAAACCTTGTTGAGGTTAACAGTTTGTCCTCTTTAACCTTAAGTATATCTTTTGAGAACTATGTTTAATAAAAACATATAATGTGCAATGAATGGTCTGCTTTTAGTTTATTTTCACATTGTATTACATAAAAGTAACAAATACACATTCATGTGTGACTTAATGGAACAACAGATTGAACAAAGTACATATGCATAGTTGGTGTATTTACTTATCAATGATACTTTGGCCATAATGATGGCAATTGAACAATTTGACATGACATACAGTGAGAATTTCACCTTTAAAATAGACCATGGAAGTGGAGTCAAAAGGGGTGGAAATATATTGCTCCATCCCCTTGCAATGTGAATTTTTTCAGCTCCACCAACTTAGCTTTATATGGACTGTGACAGAGCAAAATGGACATTAGGAGAGAGGCTTGTCTGTCAGACAGGATGACATTACAGTAAGTAATACTGTTGTGTAACTTATACTATATTATCACACTATAATGTAGTGTTATTAACCATGAGTGAGCTGTACCAAAAATATAGAATAACAATTTAAATTTAACATTTGCAGAAGCATATTGTGCGCACAAAATTTTGGCTCCGGGAAAATTTTTGCACAAGAGAAATTTTGTGCGCACACCACCTAAGAAAAATTAGAGGGAACATAGGTCAGACCTATTTGAGGTCTGATTATAAGATGACCCCGATTATAAGACGAGGGGTATTTTTCAGAGCATTTGCTCAGGAAAAAACCTTGTCTTATAATCGAGCAAATACGGTATTTCAAAACAAATAACATCAAAAACAAATTTCATCACTTTTCTACATAGTCACTGTGAAAGGAGGGCCAGAACATTGCTTCTTTCCCGAGACTTCGGTGATTAACCATCTCAGCGCTAAACAGAACTAGGGAAATTAAGTGGGACTTTGTCAGAATGGAACCGTGCTGGCGCTGTAGCTGACTGAAATCTAGCTGAGGCAGTGCTGATACTGTCCTGACAAGGACAGTAAGTGATTATAGCAGCCCATCCCAAGCAACAGACATAACCAATGTTGAGGTGAAAACAAAGAACAATTTATTGTGAAAACACACAGCCTTATATACAAACTCCCTTAGATGAGGAGATAATCCCATCACCACAAACAATACCATGCCCAGACAGCCACAATCAGGCTACCAATTTCCTGTCGACGGTTGCATTTCTTGAATTTCTTTGCTACAGGAGATGCATATTACGTTACACCAGTGACTGTCTTGTGCAGAAAATCATCACTTTCTTCATGATAACGGGTCATGTGTCAGGAACAAACATCTAAGCGCTTGTGATTTTCCTCCTCGGTCAGCTGCTTAGGCACCCACCTGGCACACACTTTACTGAACTGAAGACTGTTATGAATTAGGGCATAGGCAGATTCAACATGATCATATTCAGCTTTCCTGCAACCTCTTCAACTGTAATTATTTTGTTTTTGCAAATCAGTTCCACAGTTCTTTCTTCATTCCTCGTGGTCATGGCTGTAGCTGGATGTCCAGAGCACTCTGTTCTGCAATTACTAGACACAATTCAGTGGAGAGAGGATTATGTATTAGTTACATGGGATGTCAGCTCCCTTAGCACAAGCATTAATCATGGAAAGGAATATGTCACGGTCTGCCCAGGCTGCGGAGCTGCATATCTGTCCTGCTGTAGTTTCTCTGCTTTGCTTTGATCCATTCCTGGATTTCCTTTTGCTTTGTTCTATTTTCCATTCCTTGCTTCTGCTCCGGCTCTTTGCTTCAGCTCTGCTTCCTTTATTAAGTGTGCCCCACCTGTGTGTTCTGTTTGTCTCAGTCTGCAGTCTGCAGTCTAAGGTATGTCTCAGTGCTATGTGTTTGGTTTTCATGTGTGGTTTGTTTTGTACCATTGTCAGCAGGGATTAGCGTTAGGACCCACCGTCATTGGAGTACTTTGGCGTAGTGGTGGGCTAAGCATACTATGGCCATATCATGTGACGAAATCTCCAATAGTTATCTTGTAGTCCTAGGCTAGTTTCTGTATTCATGTTTGTCTGTCTCCTATGTACCTTTGCCCTTCTTCCTTGAATCATCTGAGGATTCCGGTTCCTCTCTCCTCTCCCCTTGTCCCAGTTAATATGTCCTATCCTTGCTTATAGGAGAAGCGTCCGAGGGTTCCGGCTCCTCACTCCTTCCCCTGTGTTCCTTGCCTTCTTCCCTGTCCTTTGTTGTGCCCTGTAACATGTATGTCTTGTCTGGTTATGTTTATTCCTTGTCTTGTGCCTGTTTATATCTTTCAATTCATGTCATGCTTCTAGCCACTTCCCGTGTATATCTTATATCATGTTTCTTGCCTGGTCTCCCTTTCCCTTGCTTGTTATGTGTCTGCTACATTAACCCTTTGCTTAGCTTCCATTCTCCCAGCCTGCAGCATCCTGCACGTGACTCATGTGATATGCTTCATGCCTGCTCCAGGGTGTCTGCAGGATTGGTTTTGTTCTGGACTCCTTCTGCTGCCATATCAGGGCGCTGGTGTTTGGCTGCACTATCCTAGGTGCTCAACGCCTGGGCGAGTGTGGTCACCCTGCAACCAGGCCCTGCCCCAGACTCCGCTACTGCATCGTGACTCCTGCAAACAACCATCGGGAGCGCTGGGTCCTTCCAGCCATCAGCTTGGACCCAGTCCGTGACAGAATAGAAGCTGTGATAAATATTTTTAAATGAATAAAAAAGTACCTACTATGTTAAAATTGAATTGATTTTTAGAAACTATCAATTGCATATTGAATTATAACATTTCTGGTATGAAGTTAAAATTACACTTAGAACAAATTTTGGCACCACCGAATGTTATACATGTTGATCTTGCTCGCAATAAACGAAAATGGTCAAAACCTGATCTCAACGCGTTTCACCAAATCCAAGTCTGGAGTTGTAATGTAAAATAATAGTAACAAATCAAATAAAAGTGTGTATATCTGTCACTTTTTTCCAAGTACATGAGCCCCAAGTTGTGCTGATCAGTATTTCAAACATCCAGAAGAGTGTTTTCTGGGCTGAGGCAGTACTTTGGGAACATAATATATCTTATCCACATGGAATAGTTTTTTTCACTTTTATCTAATTTACAGTTACAAGATACCTTGATGGGCACCAGGTTTGGCCCCTGTTGTGCCAATTGGTTTATGGGATACTAGGAGAATAATAAATATTTTAATAGTAATAAAGTGTGCTGAGTACAATCTGATTTAGGAGGAATTTAATAAACTGATAATTTCTTGATGTGCAATAAATGTCCAATATCGCCATATTAATAACATAAAAAAAGAAAAACAAAACAAAACGTATATTGTATAGCACCATTAGTAAAGTGGCGTGCCTTCCCGTGCTTTGGTATTGCATTCACAAAGTTTGAAGTATTATATATACTTTAAATCTGCATTGTAGATTTTTGATCTAGGTATTTAACACCTTCATGACAAAGCAATGCATTGTTTTTAATAGGTTTAAGGAAAACCCATTGTCCTTAAGGGGTTAAGGCTATCAGCAAACTCAAATAAAGGGAGACATTCCCATCAGTAGATAATAATTTGTAAAAAAAAAATGTAATAAAAATAAAATTCTTACATATCAATTTTAAATCTTCAATGTGCCACTCTCAGAGTAATCAATAAATGCAGTCTGCAGAAAGTGTTCACAAAATGTCCACAATAAAAGTATTCCAATAGTGTTTCAACCTCCACACGCTACATGTTTCACCCATCCACACTCTTACCAGGCATAGTGTGAGGCTGCAACACTCTGATTTGAATGTCTGCTTTATCTTTCTCGCTCCTCTTGGGAGACATTGATATCATCTGATCAGTCCGCTGTCTTACATTGTAGCAATCTTCTACATTAAATTATGTGTTGCCTTGATTTTCATTGAATAGCGTAGGGATAAGGAAACAAGAAAACCAAAAGATCTTGTGTCATATTCAAATATTTGTCTGCATTCTATAGAACTGCACCGCCTAGTCCTTAAATATATAGATAACGTATCAAAAATATACATATAAATATATATAGAATATATACATACCAAACAAATTATAAATCAAATTATATCAAACAGATTATATAAATATAACATAATAAATATTAAAAGCCTATTTCAAATCTATTATAAAGTTTATGTCAAGATGTGGGCTATAGAGCCAAGGAGCAGAGGGGCACTCTAGCAAGAGGTAGCAGCAATATAACAGGAATTGTCATATCTTCCTTGAGCTGGTAAACAGAGTAGGTTCCTTGTCACGGTAACCCCTGAGGCTGAGGACACATGGAGGAAGGTGTGATTTTGGGAAAAGTCACGATGTGTTCATGAAGAGACTTCTTTTCTGTCTGCCTAATTCCCATGTCTAAGTCACCCTGTGCTCATTAGGGACATCGCCAAGCAGCTTGGTGAGAGGGCTACAAAAGTTGGTGCAATTATTCCCAAATGGAAGAAACACAAAATAACTGTCAATCTCCCTTGGTCTGGGGCTCCTCATGCAAGATCCTCGTGGAGCTTCAATGATTATGAGAACGGCGAGGAATCAGCCTTGAACTACACGGGAGGATCTTGTCAATGATCTCAAGGCATCTGGGACCATAGTCACCAAGAAAACAATTGGTAACACTATGCCGTGAAGGACTGAAATCATGCATCACCTGCAAGGTCCCCCTGCTCAAGAAAGCACATGTACAGGCCAGTCTGAAGCTTGCCAATGAACATCTGAATGATTCAGAGGAGAACTGGGTAAAAGTGTTGTGGTTAGATCAGACCAACTTAAGCTATTTGGCATCAACTCACCGTGTTTGGAGGAGGAATGCTGCATATCCCCACCGCCAAACATGGTGGTGGAAACATTATGCTGCGGGGGTGTTTTTCTGCTAAGGGGACAGGACAACTTCACCGCATCAAAGGGATGATGGACCATGTGATATCTTGGGTGAGACCCTCCTTCCCTCAGCCATTAAAAATGGTTCTTGGATGGGTATCCACACACGGCCAAGGCAACAAAGGAGTGGCCTAGCCAGTCTCCAGACCAGACCCTGTAGAGGGAGCTGAAGGTTCGAGTTGCCAAACCTCAGCCTCGAAACCTTAATGACTTGGAGAGAAACGTCTGACCTCTGTGATTGCCAGAAAAAAGGACACTAGGGGGCGCTCGTGTAAACCGGTTTAGGAAAATCGAAAAAATAAAACAGAAAAAAACAAATGATTGCGTGGTATTGTATACAAAAAGTGGCGCTGTACGACTAAGTAATGCACTCACACTTTATGTAAACTTTCAGGCTTCAAAAGAACATCCAGTCCTCCGGGTAGATATATATTGGGAATATGCAAGGAAAGCAGAAGACACGTGGGAAACACAATGGTGTAGTATCTAACACTGGTGTGACCCGCAAATATAGAGAGACACTTACACTTACTACAAGGGTATAACACCCATCAGATGTGTATTCCTGGTATTTCTCCTCCGTGCTGTGGAACACTTTTCCGTATTCCCCGGATGTGAGCTGGTGCTTTGTGATGGAATGGAGGTGAGTCCACACTATATTCCAATTAAATAAATTTATTTATAGGCTATAAGCCAAAATAATAAAAAGGTTTAACAAATATCCACTCAGGGATGTTTAAAAACCATAAATAAAAGATCCAAATAAAAGAGCTCTGTAAAATCCTTAAATCCTCAACGCGTTTCGTCAAATAGACTTCATCAGGAGTGTTCATCGTTTGCTGTGTGTTTCTTTTTAAATGTTCCGGGCGCCATCGTGGTCTGCCAACGTCTGACGTCAGTCCGTGCGTCGTCATCGACGTTCCGTCTATCCCTCTGATCCTCCGTGTATGCCGTGGAGATACGTGCCATAGAAAGACATCGGTGAGTAAAAAAACTATGTTACTACAAGTTCGCGCTTATCAATGTATGTAGATAGGTTCTCTTATGCTATCCAGCGGTACCAGAGACCGGGGGCATCTCGGGCCGCATGTGGGGGACATCGGGATCATCGGGCGCAACAGATCCCGTTACCAGTGTCTCTTTACCTCATTCTAGGTATACGAGATCGTGCTGGATACAGAGAATCAAAGCAGAGACGAGGACGAGATTACATCCACAAAGCAAGGTATTACTCTTATTTCTTTATGTTGTCTCGGGTATATGGGAAATGTATTGTTAAATGAATATTCTTTTATGTTGTCTGGGGTATATGAAAAATATATTGTTAGATGAATGTTCTAAATCGTATACTAAACAATGTATTTCTTTTTCTCCTTCCATAGGTATTTAATTGGATTAAAAGATCTATATATTGTGTTCACATAATATAATGTATGGTGCTAGGAACATAGGAGAATAAATCTATGAAAAAATATGAAGAAATATGAGAAAATATAATGCTGAATATATTCCTTGTGTTTATGTGATATGATGTATGGTGCTATAGACATAAAAAATAATAATAATAAATATGTGAACAAAAAATATGTATAATTCTAAAAATGTTTACTAGAGAAAGTGTTTATCTCTATAGTTCTGTGTATGTATAAAAATATATCTATATAATGCTAAATCTGTTTACTTGGGAAGGTATTTGTCTCTGTAGTTCTATGTATGTGTGAAAAAAGAAAATAAATATATATGTAATTCAGTAAATGAGAATGATGTATGAAATAGAAGATGAAAATGAGTGTATATGTTATTGTATAAATGGAAATGATGATAATAAAATGAATTAAAATGATGGATAATGTAAACAATAAAATAAAATAAAAAACATTGAAGGAAATGAAGAAAAATTGACTGATAATAACTGAAAAAATAAAAATATATAATGATGAAAAATAATAATAAAAAAATGAAAAAATATTGTAAAGTAAATAAAAATTGAGTGTGAAAAATAGGTCATTGGTGTTCCTATTATTTGTTTATTCTATTTCCATTAGATATGGAAAGGCCAATTACATGTATGTCAATATATCCAGTTCCATATTTAAACCTCCCTTCTTGAAAGTTTTTAATTTAAAAATCCATTCGGTTTCCCGTCTTGATAGATTGTCAACCGTACTACCCCCTCTCCAATTGGGGGGGACCCAATCTATCCCTATGATCTTTAAGGTATCTAAAGAGAGTAGCCTCCGTGAGGTAGAGGAAGTGGACAGACAAAAACTACTGGGGAACAAAAACAGGTCCTTCGATACACCAAAGGGGAGGGACTTCAGTTTCTCGTTTTTTACACAATATAATACCCAAGCCAACAAAATTAAGCAAATTATCAATAAACATTGGCATATATTAAAAAGCGATGAAATTTTAAACAAGACACTACCAGAGAAACCACAAATAATTTTCAAAAAGACAGGATCGTTAAAAACAGTATTGGCCCCAAGCGTCCTTCCAAAACAAATAACAGTACAAAATCCCAATATGTTTATAGGTAAGAAACCAAATGGGTTTCATAAATGCGGCCATTGTAAAATGTGTATATCACTCCCCAGAAAAACAAATCAATTCATAGGCACATCAACTGGTCAAATATATACTATCAAACACTTTATAAATTGTGTGACTAAAAATATAGTGTATCTATTAGAATGTGGGTGCGGGCTACAATATGTAGGGAGAACGATAAGGCCTATGAAAGAACGAATACTAGAACATCTTGGGAATATAAAAAATAAGGATATCAAACATAGTGTTCCCCGACACTGCAATAGGTGCCCAAAATTCTCTTTAGATACCTTAAAGATCATAGGGATAGATTGGGTCCCCCCCAATTGGAGAGGGGGTAGTACGGTTGACAATCTATCAAGACGGGAAACCGAATGGATTTTTAAATTAAAAACTTTCAAGAAGGGAGGTTTAAATATGGAACTGGATATATTGACATACATGTAATTGGCCTTTCCATATCTAATGGAAATAGAATAAACAAATAATAGGAACACCAATGACCTATTTTTCACACTCAATTTTTATTTACTTTACAATATTTTTTCATTTTTTTATTATTATTTTTCATCATTATATATTTTTATTTTTTCAGTTATTATCAGTCAATTTTTCTTCATTTCCTTCAATGTTTTTTATTTTATTTTATTGTTTACATTATCCATCATTTTAATTCATTTTATTATCATCATTTCCATTTATACAATAACATATACACTCATTTTCATCTTCTATTTCATACATCATTCTCATTTACTGAATTACATATATATTTATTTTCTTTTTTCACACATACATAGAACTACAGAGACAAATACCTTCCCAAGTAAACAGATTTAGCATTATATAGATATATTTTTATACATACACAGAACTATAGAGATAAACACTTTCTCTAGTAAACATTTTTAGAATTATACATATTTTTTGTTCACATATTTATTATTATTATTTTTTATGTCTATAGCACCATACATCATATCACATAAACACAAGGAATATATTCAGCATTATATTTTCTCATATTTCTTCATATTTTTTCATAGATTTATTCTCCTATGTTCCTAGCACCATACACTATATTATGTGAACACAATATATAGATCTTTTAATCCAATTAAATACCTATGGAAGGAGAAAAAGAAATACATTGTTTAGTATACGATTTAGAACATTCATCTAACAATATATTTTTCATATACCCCAGACAACATAAAAGAATATTCATTTAACAATACATTTCCCATATACCCGAGACAACATAAAGAAATAAGAGTAATACCTTGCTTTGTGGATGTAATCTCGTCCTCGTCTCTGCTTTGATTCTCTGTATCCAGCACGATCTCGTATACCTAGAATGAGGTAAAGAGACACTGGTAACGGGATCTGTTGCGCCCGATGGTCCCGATGTCCCCCACATGCGGCCCGAGATGCCCCCGGTCTCTGGTACCGCCGGATAGCATAAGAGAACCTATCTACATACATTGATAAGCGCGAACTTGTAGTAACATAGTTTTTTTACTCACCGATGTCTTTCTATGGCACGTATCTCCACGGCATACACGGAGGATCAGAGGGATAGACGGAACGTCGATGACGACGCACGGACTGACGTCAGACGTCGGCAGACCACGATGGCGCCCGGAACATTTAAAAAGAAACACACAGCAAACGATGAACACTCCTGATGAAGTCTATTTGACGAAACGCGTTGAGGATTTAAGGATTTTACAGAGCTCTTTTATTTGGATCTTTTATTTATGGTTTTTAAACATCCCTGAGTGGATATTTGTTAAACCTTTTTATTATTTTGGCTTATAGCCTATAAATAAATTTATTTAATTGGAATATAGTGTGGACTCACCTCCATTCCATCACAAAGCACCAGCTCACATCCGGGGAATACGGAAAAGTGTTCCACAGCACGGAGGAGAAATACCAGGAATACACATCTGATGGGTGTTATACCCTTGTAGTAAGTGTAAGTGTCTCTCTATATTTGCGGGTCACACCAGTGTTAGATACTACACCATTGTGTTTCCCACGTGTCTTCTGCTTTCCTTGCATATTCCCAATATATATCTACCCGGAGGACTGGATGTTCTTTTGAAGCCTGAAAGTTTACATAAAGTGTGAGTGCATTACTTAGTCGTACAGCGCCACTTTTTGTATACAATACCACGCAATCATTTGTTTTTTTCTGTTTTATTTTTTCGATTTTCCTAAACCGGTTTACACGAGCGCCCCCTAGTGTCCTTTTTTCTGTTCAAGAAAAACACTTGGAGAGTGTTTTGTACGGGCTGCAGCTGGGTATCCGGAACCAGTGACAAGAAAGTAGGGAAGTATATTGGTCACTGTTTCTCTCCATATAATCTTTTCAGACTGTCCTTCACTACTTTGTTTTTGCACACTCTGTGATTGCCAACAAGGGTTTTGCCACCAAGTACTAAGTTATGTTTTACAAAGGGGTCAAATGCTTATTTCACTGAGTAAAATGCAAATCAATGTATAACTTATTTGAAATGTGTTATTCTGATTTTTTTGTTATTATTCTGTGTCTCACTGTTCAAATAATCCTACCATCAAAATTATAGACTGATCATGTCTTTGTCAGTAGGCAAACGTATAAAATCAGCAGGGGATCAAATAATTTTTTCCTTCACTGTACATAGTTGCCCGCAGTTTGGATGAAAGAATCCGCAAAGCCTTTCATGTGAACATGCCGAAACCCTGCTTAGAGAGGGAAGAAGCCACAGCGTGAGCCCCGGCAGTGGGAGACTGGGAGATTCTTCCCTTCTGGCCTGGGGAGGCAAGGTTCCGAGGTAGGGATAGTAGGGGTCAGGATTAGTAAAATACTTGACCTACAGTCTTGGGAACCGGTCCAACAGGTACTTAGCGAGCACCAGGCCATGTTCTCTTCTTTCCCCGGCTATACCTCCGTAACCATGCAACGTGTTGTAACAAGGTGCGGGGTGTTGTTGTGGAAGGGGTATACATTCCCCCTCGATTTTGCAGGGTTTTATATGACATATAGGGCAGGCTGGTGCTCCACCCCGCAGTTTACATGCACCTGGACTGACACAGGATCCAGGCCAGGAGTTTAAGCTGACTCCAATGCACTGGTCAGCTGCAAGTAATTAGCTGCACTGACTGCAATATAACCTGACCTGTTGGACAGAGGGAGAGGAGAGAGAGTTTGATTGGAAGCTTGCTATGCACAAAAGAGACCATCAAAAAGGTTGGTGGGATTACGTTTTGTTTAGTGTTAGACCCTGAGTAGTGAGGGAGTTATATGTTAGTAAGCGCTCAGACGAGCTAGGCTTTTGTTTGTAGGGAATTTGTGTACTATGTAATTCTGTATATATCTGCATACGTGAACTACAAATAAATCGTGGTTGATTACCTAACTGAGATGTGGCATTAATACCCTAGAGGACCGTGCTGTTTGGTACCCTGTGTGGGTGCAGGATCACAGCGTAGATACGCAGGAACAAGCCCACTTGAGGCAGTCAGCATATCGAATGCCAGATGATACTCGGGATGGGAAGCGTAAGATCTGGGAGATGTTGGATCTTGGGGTGATAGAACCCTCTGTTAGCCCCTGGACTACAGAAAGCTTAATGACAGGACGGTGACTGACACTTTTCCTATGCCCAGAGTGGACAAGCTCTTAGATAATATTGCCCAGAGAAACTTTCTAACCACCATTAACCTGTGTAAGGGTTATTGGCAAATTCCCCTTGATGCTGAGGCTGTGCCAAAATCAGCCTTCATCACCCCATTTGGCTTGTATCAGTTTTGTTTTATGCCATTTGGGATGAAGAATGTCCCGGCAGCTTTTCAGCATATGATAGATGTGACGGTGTCATGATTAACTCATATAATGTAGTGGATGCATGGAAGGGTAACCCAGCAGAGGTGGTTAGTTTCTTTGTTTACTCATTCAATTAGTTAATCTGAGGTTGATTTAATGTGTTTCTTTGTGAATGCCCTCTGTATCTGTTCTGGCTAGAGGTGTCATCTTCCCAAAGGACCCCTGTGGTGATTCATGGCCTAACTGATAAGGATCCTTAGTTATAGGAATTCCATTCCTATCTTAAGTGGGGGGTTTCCATCACCTTTACCCCACCATAACTTATTGGCACATCAAAGATGGGACCCGATTCTTGGAGATGGTGTCATATAACCAGTCATGTGGTCAGAGGGGCGTTTGCTTGCAAAAGTCTGATTTAGGGACAATGCAGCGACCTCAAAGGAGAACTCCACGATACTCTGTGATCGGAACAACATCATAAGAAACCATCTGGACTTAAGGAGTTCCCACAGGCCTACTTATTGGAGAAACTCGTGAGTGAGGGTCCTGTGTTTAAGTCCCTTTGTTTTTAAGAACTGTTTGCTGTTTTATTTTTCTTTTGCATGTCTTGTTTTTTGTAATTCTGGCTCTGTGTAATCTTTGTCTTTTTGTTATTAAAATATTCAAAATCTAAGTCTGTCTTTGGGCTCTAGTATCGATATCCACAAACCCTAAGAGAGGATAACACGTTACCGTATTGTTATTGAGTTCTACAGGATATATATATATGTTGTTTGCCTGGGGTGGGTTGAGAGATAGATAGATAGATAGATAGATATAGAGAGAGATAAAGGTTCTAATTCGGATTTCTCACGGATCCGGTATCAAAATCGTGAGTGGTGGCAGACTACCTGGGGGGATACAGGCAGGATTTGGGGGTTAATTTGGTGTAACCTATGCCCTGTTAAGGGGTCTAGTTAGTAAATCCAGAGGCCTGGTGCTATTAACCCCTTCATGCCCACACCCTCCACACAGTCACGGCTTGGCAAGTAGTCCTGACCGTGACAGACGGACCCCGTAGAGACGGATGGTCTCTTCCGTCAATAGTCCCAGCGATCTCCTATGGTCCCCTCAGTATACGCCAGACTTCTAGTAACCAAGTAGTTACACTCCACGATGAAGTGTCCCTTGTCCTCAAATCACAGACACAGACATGGTCTTAGGCTTGAACAAGTAAGAATCTCTTTTATTGTACACCAACTTTATACATGAGGCCACCTTGCAAAGAACAGGGTGAACAATATATAAATACATTAGCTTAACCCCTTCGTGACAAAGGCTGATTTTACTTTTTGTACCCTTCGTGACAATGGCCGTTTTAACATTTCTGCGCTGCTCGTGTTTAGCTGTAATTTTCTTCTTTCCCGTTTACTGAACCCACACACATTAGATATTATTTTTTTCAGGACAAGAAGGACTTTCTTTAGATGACATTGTTTTGATTGTATCATATTATTTACTATTAAAAAAAGTATAAAATGGTAAAACATTTAGAAAAAAATGACTGTTTCTAACTTTTAGTTGAAAAATCTTTTACTCATCTATAAAAGGTAATAAAAAAAACCTGCTAAATAGATTCTACTATTTGTCCTGAGTTTAGAAATACCCAATGTTTTTTTGCTTTTTTCTACACATTATGGGGCAATAAGTACAGGTAGCGTTTTGCTATTTCAAAGCCATTTTTCCAAATCTGGTAATTCTTTCCCCCATGTGCCATTTCGGGTATCTTTGAACCCGGCCAATGCAATTTAACCCATCAAGTCATATGTTTTTGAAAACTAGACAGCCCAGGGTATTCCAAATGCTAGTATTTTAACCCTTTCCAAGCACTTATTCTACCATCAGCCTTTGTCAAACTTTATGGTAGTAATTTTTTTACATTTGTTTTTTCACACACATTTTACTTCAGGTTTAAATGAACAGGTTCTGGTATATGTCACTATCATATCACAATATGTGTTCAGCAACATCTCCTGAGTACAGCGATACCTCACATGAATGATTTTGCCTGGCTGTTTGGGGGCAAAAGGGCCACATTTGGGGCATGCACATTTTTCAATGTTGAACTTTGGCATTTGGAGATCCACTGCCCATGCCCAATTTGGTACATCTTTGAGCCGGGCCATTTCAGTGTGCCCAATAAACCCATATATTTTTGAAAACTACACACCCCAGGGTATTTTAAATGCTGGTATTTTAACTCTTTGCATGCACACATTTTACCACCAGCATTGTTTCAAAGTTTGCAGTAGTATTTTTGTGTGTGTATTTTTCCCACACACACCTACTTTATGTATGAATTTACAGCTCCTGGTATATGCCGCTGTCACACGACACCCCAATACGTGTTCAGCAACATCTCCTGAGTACAGTAATACCCCACATGCATGGGTTTGTCATTTTTTGGGGGAACTAAAAGGCCACATTTGGTATGTGTGCATTTTTCTAATTGGAAATTAGATGTGTGGCCATCCTTCCCCCCCGTGTTAATTGGGACCTTGTTGAACCTGGCCAATTCAATTTCAATTTCAAATCATACATTTTTTAAAAGTAGACACCCCATGGGCATTTAATATGCCAGTATTTTAACTCTTTCCATGCGAGAATTGTTTTAAGCTAATATGCTAATTTTAGGACTTGCTCACAAAAATATATTTTATATATATATATATATATATATATATATATATATAATTTTTTTTTCAACCTGAAGGTTCCCCTGATAGTGACATCAGTGGGAAATTATTTTTACATTTTACTGGTTTTTTACTATTTTTTTCTAATTATTATTCATTTTATTTTTAATTTATTTTTACTAATCACACTGTGATTAGAAAGCTGAGCTCCATTGACTTGCATGGTTGAATGCAGTACCTGTATTCAACCTGCAAGTGGAGCTAGTGGGTCTGGAGACCGTCTAGCGAACTTTTTCGTCTTTATTGTTTTTTTTTCCAGGCTGCGGTCACAGTCCATCCCAAGGTAAGTGTTTGGTGTCGCTGGATGCCTCCTGATCGAGGCATTCCAGCGACACCATTTAAGTTTAGTATGGCGGATGTTGACGCCCCGGGGAGGGGCCAGAGATGGCCCCTTTGTGCCGATCATGGCGTTGCTGAATGCCTCGAGGCCGAGGCATTACAGCAACGCTGTTTCGGTGCAGAAAGCGAAAATAGCTCGCTTTCTGCAACCGTTTAAAGCTGTTAGCAATCATATATATTTAATATAGCAATCACAGCGGCCCTAGGGTGACCATATGTCCCGGATTGCCCTTTAAGTCCCGGGCAGGAGACTTAAAGGAGAGAGAGGGGCACCGAGCAGTAGCTCATGAAGTTTTCAGCAACCGCTCGGCGCCCCTCAGTCAACACCACAAGACTTCCAGCTCGGTCGCGGTGCCGGCATTTCATGCTGTGCTCCGGAATTTGATGTCATATACCGGCGCTCAGCAGTGAATCAGCGCACACCACGGGAGAGCAGAGAGAGAGGCCTCGCGCTCCCACTGCAGGACCTCTATAAGGTAAGTGAGCTTCAAAGGGGGGAGAGGGGTAGATAGTGAGAAAGGAAGGAGAGGGGTAGATGGTGAGAAGTGGGGGTAGATAGTGAGAGGGGGTAAATAGTGAAAAGAGGCAAGAGGGGGTAGATAGCGAGAAGGGAGGGAGAGGGGGTAGATAGTGAGAAGGGAGAGGGGTAGATAGTGAGAAAGGGGTTGGTAAGAATATTAAAATAAAGAGTGATAATGAGTGAGAGAATGAATGAATGTGTGGATGAATTGTGCGAATGAGTGAGGAAATGAAATAATGAATGTGTGGATGAATTGTCTAAATGAGTGAGAGAATAAATTATTGTGTGAATTAATTATGTGAATGAAAGTGTGTATTAGGGAATGACTGTAAAAATGTTTGTGTGTATCATAGATGTAAAATTGATTTGTGGAAAGGCAAAGATGGCACAGATGCTGGACGGGATCTGTGTGTGCAATGTGGATGCCAGTGCTCGCTTTGGGGTGTGCAACTTGTGATCTATGCCTGTAATTTAGGGGTTTTTATCTATACCTTTTAATGCTGAGTTTTTATGTGAATTCCAATTGATCTATACATGCAAAGCTGGGTTTGTGTGTTATTCTGTTGACCCATATCTGCTATGCCATGTTTCCATACAATATTTAAGTATGCCTGCAAATACAGGGTTTTTATGTCTCATTGAGTTTATCAATACCTGCAATGTTGTTTCCATGTGTTTATTTGATCTATACCCTCAGTGCTGAGTTTACATGTGATTTCCAGTTGACCTATACCTGCAATGCTGGGTTGGCGTGTTCTGTCGATCTATACCTGCAATGCTATGTTTCCATACATTATTATTGTATACCTGCAAATACAAGGTTTTTATGTCTGATTCTGATTCAATGTGGAGGATTTGGTACAGGAAAAAGGGAGTGATTGCATGCTAGGTATATTTTTTTCAATATAAAATGAATTGGCAACATGGTCTAATATTTATATCAGCAGCTGTGTATAATAATAATATTAATGAATGAAAACTAACTGCCACTTCAGCTGTTATTTTGAAATCATATTTCAATCATGGTCTTTACTTCAAAAAGATAAGTACATGTTATGTAGTTAAAAATGCATGTCTAATTAATATATATTCTTGTGTGATTTCATGCGCTTCATAATGTGTCCCTGAATGGCAGAAAGCTACCAGCACAGATAAACCTGGACGGATTTAGATTTTTTTTTTTCACTTTTTTTTTTTTTTTGGGGCTTTTTCCGATTAATGCCATTTTCGGACGATATGTTTCAGCCACCAATAGTTCAGTGCATCTCTCGTGAGGACAGCAACAAACATCCACTGGCCTACCTCAGTCATAAACTACTAACCCCGAGAGGTGGGCTATGCTGCTGTCGAGAAAGAATCCTATTATGTCCTGTGTATAAATATCTGTGATGTTTTCAATAAACTGAGTTCTGTTTTACCCCTACACTAAGTCTCGGCTAGTGCTTGGAGGGGAATATGAAGGGTTAATCCTTTGAGCAATTAAGCTTTCAGCCGCAAGGAAGATTTCTACAGCGAAGTCCAAGTAAAGGTCTCCATCACATTACCCACAGAACTGGGATTTACCCAGCCATGGCTCTGGAACTATGGACCGGCTATCATGCAGACTATTCCCAGAGATGTTTCCAGTGTTGTCGTTCAGGTTCCCGATGACTGATCAAGTCGCTTTTTGGAATGTACCAATCTTTGGACACTGAGCTCTCCATAGGTACCCCTATGGCTCTTTGTCGGGTGAGCGTTGCTGGCCATACAACTGTATGTCGGTGCTGGACTGTCTGGTAGTATGGGATTATGCTCCTGATCTAATTAGGGTTTGTATGTATAAATATCTGTGCTGTTCCTAGTATAAAGCTAGTTCTGTTCTCACTTCAACATTGGTCCTGCCTGATGTTTGGGGTGGGCTGCTATAGTAACTCATTGTACTTTTCAAGACAGTACATGCCCTGAATACGCTTAGCTATGGTTAGCTACAGCGCCAACGCTGGCGGTGAAGGAGTTAACTGCTGGTATATCAGCAGAAGAAAGCATAGCTTGGCAAGTGTACTCTGGTTTCAAGTTATGCCTTTCACATTCGTATTGGCAGGAAAAAAAGAGCAAGGTAAGGTATCCAAAGGGTTAATGCAGAAATCCAGATCAGGTCACAAAGTCAAGGCAGGCTGCAAGAATCACAGGTCAGTAGAAAGGCAAAGTGTCTGAGACTGCCTAGCAGGAGGAGGACTTGCCTGTTTGAGCCCCAGCTCTGAAACACCAGCGGTTCCCTGGTCGAGGTCTGGCCCCAGAGGTGTTAAAGTTTGTCCATCAAGGAAGAGGACAGCAGAAACGAGGCTTACCGGCTCCTTTTGCAATGCTGCTGGATCGGCTGAGGATGTCCATGTGCCGGATAAGATGGCGGTTTTTGTGCCTCACCAAGAGGAACAGAGTGGGAGCGGTGAAGACGGTGAGGAGATTCACCTGGGTCCAGGAGGAGTTCTAGCAGCCAGCGGAGGTCATCTTAGCGACGGTCGGCCTCACAGTGGGCTCCTACCCAGCCTCGTTTATATGGTTGCTCATCTAGGCACACATGCGGCCTTCTGGTGTCAGCCTCACCGGAGCTTTTCTCCAGGGTAGTTTCGACAGCCAGGAGTATGCAAGATGGTCCTGCGGCTGCTCCACTGAGAGCTTGGTGAGTCGATTGGGGATACTGATCCGACGGGGTTAGGCCTGCTTTCCAGACACACACTGCAGGGTATACAGGGGGCAGGTGCTGGAGGGGTTAATCAGTTCTCTTTGTTTTTGAATATCTTTAAAGATGTTTGAGGCTTCCATGAGTGTACCTGGAGGGTCTCAGGTGGGGACAACTCCTGCTTCTGTTTGGGTAGGTGAGCATGCAGCTGCCTCTAGGGAGGTGGCTGAGGGTGGTGAGGTGGTTTTCGGGCACGTGGAGCAGTCTGTGTGGAAGGTTTCTGTGGATGCTGCTAAAGAGAAGGACACTGAGCAGGTGAAGGTGTCTGACTCGAGTCATGGTGAGGTATATATTTATTCTGAGGGTCCTTTGGGGCTCATCTAAAGGTGAAGGAAAAACAGAAATTTTTTACTCACCGTAAATTATTTTTTCCTTAATATAGTGGCAGTACAGAGGGTGTCACTCTTCCTTAGGAACAAGGATCTGAAATACAAAGGGTTAAAAACCCTTCCCCTTCCCTAACTCCTCTTCCTCCTTACCCATAAGAGCACACAGCCAGTAAGTACCAAGAATACAAACATGCTTGCAACATGAGGGAGGGAAATTTGTACTGCCACTATATGAAGGAAAAAATAACTTACGGTGATTAAAACATTTCTGTTTTTCCTGACATAGTGGCAGTACAGAGGGCATATAGCAAGATCACCAATGGGTGGGGAATATTTAAGAGGCCACTGACTGGCGCACCCTGCGCCCAAAATCCGCCGCAGAGAAGATGTCTAGTCAGAAATGCTGGACAAATGTATCGAAGGAAGACCGGAGAACACATAGGGAATAGTGACTATAACATGGTTTCATTTGAGATTAATTCCAAAAAGCAAATGGGTAACTACTCTACCAAAACACTTATTTTCAGAAGGGCAAACTTTGACAGGCTAAGGTCATCGATGGATCGTTCTCTGGGTTAAACACAGAGGACAAATTGAATACCTTTAAGCACACATTGCAAAGCTACACATCCCAATATATACCGATGGGAAACAAATACAAAAGAAGCAAATCAAAACCAATGTGGCTTACCTGGAAAGTAAAACAGGAAACAAGGAATAAACAATTGGCATTTAAGCATTACAAAAGCGAGGGGTTGGTAGTATCTTTTATGGCATACAAAGATGCCAGCAAAGCCTGTAAAAAGGTGATTAAAATGGCTAAACTGGAAAATGGCGTCTATCGGCAGCAGGAAGGAGACGCGTCTCCTTGGCAACCTGAGAGCGCGTCCTCCTTCCTGCTGGCCGGTAGTGGAGGGGGGGGCGTGCATCCAAATCTTGAGGAGGACACGTGGGATCATCGCCACCGGAGGAAAAATGTAAGCCATCCTGAATCGCCATATTACTAACATGCTGTCCAGCACCAGAGAGTTGACCCATGAATACAGAGAGGCTAAAAATCAGAAATTTGCTGTTGTCTCTGGTTGCCACGAGGTCGATCCCTGGAAGGCTGACCTTTAGAACCAGGATGGAGAAGATTCTGGTCTAGGGACCAATATGCTTGGGACCAATGGGATCTGCTGAGGTCGTCTGCAATACAATTGTCCCTTCCCCTGAAATGCGGGGCTGACAAATCCTCTAGGTTTTGTTGAGCCCAGGCCATGACTTGTTCCGAAAATGCCTGAAGTTTTGGAATTCGGGTGCAGCCCTGTCTGTTGATCTATGATACTGATAGCGTTGTCAGATTGGATTCTTACAGCCTTCCCTTTTAGCCAAGGACTGAACTACCTGGGGGCCAGAAAAACTGCTTTCAGTTCTCGATAATTTGATGACTGGGTTAGATCGTTAGTGACCACTTGCCCTGCCTAAAGAGGTAACCTAAATGCGCTCTCCAGCCTATTATTGAGGCATCTGTAGTCAGAGTGAACCACTGACGATGAAAGCAAAGACTCTTGTTGAGATGCTCTGTCCTCTTCCACCAGTTTAATTGGACACCGAAGTTGATGTCCAGATCTTCTTTCCTGGACAAATGCCTAAGGATGTCCCATTGAAGTGACCTTATATGTGGACCAGCTTACTGCTGGGATACAAGCTGTCAGAATGCCCAAGATGCTCATAGCTTTTCTGAAGGAGCAGGTTGGATTTTGTTGCAAAGCTGACACTACCCTTCTTACTTTTCTGATCTTTGATCATGGAATAAAGAGCCATAAGGAGTTGGAGTCTTTTATCAGTCCCAGGAACTGCATCATTGTGGAAGGAATTGTCAGGGTACCAGTGAATCAGGACGGAGGCAAAAAGGTACTGGTCAAAATGTTTATTAAAATAAAATAATAACAAGAATCCAAAACATAAGACAAGCGGGTGGTCGTAGAACAAGCCAAGGTCAGGAGCCAGAACGGGTAGTCATACGAGCCAAGGTCAGGAGTCCAGAAATCCACGTAGTCCAAAAGCAGGCAGGAGTCAGCACCAGAATGGGAGTCAGACAGGCCGGGTCATACACAAGAATCAAACACTGGAAGGAAGCACGCACTCACCGGTCCGGAACCACGAAAGGGCAACCAGCAACTGAACTAGCTGGTTAATATAGTCACAGCTTGCAGGAAGAGGAGGGGTTAACTTGGACATAAAGTTGGAAGAGGAAGGGGGCGCGGCCTAACAAACACAGAGCCATGAGGAGGAAAGCCAGTGCAGGTAGGCCGAAACCCTGACAGTACCCCTCCCCTAACGACCCCTCCCCCGGGGGGAGGGACCAGGTTTAGAGGGGAAATGCGTATGAAAGGCTCGTACCAGTCTAGGGGCATGAACATCCTGGGCAGGCACCCAAGATCGTTCCTCAGGTCCATATCCTTTCCAATGAACTAAATACTGCAGGCGACCCCTGGACACACGAGAATCGATGATAGACTGAACTTCATATTCATCATGACCATTAACTGGAATCGGGCGAGGGCGAGGAGCTGAAGCAGTGAATCGGTTGCAAACAAGTGGTTTCAGCAACGAGACATGGAAGACATTCGGAATACGCATGTTGGGAGGAAGATCTAAGGCATAAGCCACCGGATTAACCTTACGCAGAATACGGTAGGGACCCACAAAACGAGGGGCCAGTTTGTGAGAGGGAACCCGGAGGTTCAGATTGCGAGAGGATAACCAAACCCTCTCCCCGACCTGGTAGGAAGGAGCCGGAAGCCGTTTGCGGTCAGCCTGGAGCTTGTACCGTTGTGCTGATAACTGGAGTGAGTCCTTGACCCGTGCCCACATGGATCGGAGTTCGCATAGATGGTCCTCGAGAACAGGGATGCTCTGGGGTGGAAATCTATCGTGTAGCGTGGCAGGTTGCATCCCGTAGTTTACCAGGAAAGGTGAGAGACCAGAGGCGGTGGGTGCATGGCTATTATGAGCAAACTCCGCCCAAGGCAACAGGTCAGACCAGTTGTTCTGATGATCCAAAATGTAACAACGAAGGTACTGCTCCAAGCCCTGGTTCGAGCGCTCTGCGGCTCCGTTAGATTGTGGGTGGTAGGCCGAGGAAAAGGAAAGGCGTATCCCCAACTGGAGACAAAAGGCACGCCAAAAGCGAGACACAAACTGACTCCCTCTATCCGAGACTATTTCTTTAGGTATTCCGTGCAGCCTAAAGATCTCCCTCGTAAAGACGTTTGACAATTCTTGCGCAGACGGGAGTTTCTTAAGTGGGATACAGTGGCACATCTTGGAGAACCGATCCACTACCATCAGAATGACAGTATTGTTCTGGGAGGGAGGGAGTTCCACAATGAAGTCCATGGAAATGTGTGTCCAGGGTCTTTCGCCATTGGGAATAGGTTGCAGTAAACCCACAGGAAGATGCCTGAGATCTTTACTTTGAGCACAGGTCTGGCAGGAGGCAACAAATTCCTTAATATCATTACGGATCTTGGGCCACCAGAACTGACGGGTCATACCCCAAATCATTTGATTCTTACCAGGGTGGCCTGCGGCCTTAGAACAATGGTAAGTGCGCAACAAGGAATGTCGGAGGGGAACAGGTACGTAGCACTTGCCAGGCGGTGTGCACGGTGGAGCCTGATTTTGTGCAGCCAGGATTTTCTCCCCCAATGGGGAGGTCAGACTGGTACGGATGCTTGCCAGGATGCGATCGGGAGGAATAATCGGTGTCGGAGGCACTTCTTGTCTGGAAGAGGAAGTGAATTGTCGAGATAAAGCATCCGCACGTACGTTTTTCGAGCCTGGGAGGTAAGATACCAGAAAATTAAACCTGGAAAGGAATAAGGCCCACCGAGCTTGCCGAGGAGTCAATCTTTTGGCCTCGGAGAGGTAGGTCAAATTCTTGTGATCTGTTAAAATCAAAACAGGTGTCGTGGTCCGCTCAAGGAGATGACGCCATTCCTTGAGTGCCAGAATTATAGCCAGAAGTTCCCTATCACCAATCTCGTAGTTGCATTCGGCTGGAGAGAGTTTTTTTGAGAAGAAGCCACACGGGTATAGCGGGCCTTCAGGTTTAGGACGTTGAGACAGAAGGGCGCCTACTCCTGTCTCAGACGCATCTACCTCCAGGATGAATGGTAGTGTCGGGTCTGGGTGGACCAAGACGGGAGCGGACTCGAATGCTTTTTTCAAATCCTCAAACGCCTGAATCGCAACCAGAGGCCATCGTAAAGGATCACCATCTTTTCAGGTGAGGTCAGTAATGGGTTTGACTAAATCAGAGAAGTTGCGTATGAATTTGCGGTAATAATTAGCAAAACCGAGGAAGCGTAGGACAGACCGAAGACCAACAGGACAAGGCCAATTAAGTACCGCAGAAACCTTTTGAGGGTCCATAGAAAAGCCCTTATCAGAAATAATATAGCCCAAAAATGCAACCTGGTTTTTATGGAACTCGCATTTCTCCAACTTACAGTATAAACCATTCTCTCTGAGGCGTTGGAGGACACGTTTGACGTCACTGATATGGGTCTCGAGAGAAGGCGAGTGTATGAGTATATCGTCAAGGTATACAACAACACACTCCTGTAGCATATCTCTGAGTACGTCATTGATAAACTCCTGGAAGACAGCAGGGGCATTGCATAAGCCAAAAGGCATAACCAGATATTCATAGAGCCCACTTCTGGTATTAAATGCTGTCTTCCATTCGTGTCCTTGCTTAATGCGTACCAAATTGTAGGCCCCACGTAAATCCAACTTGGTGAACAGCTTGGCCCCTTTTAACCGATCAAAAAGCTCAGTGATCAACGGTATTGGATATGCATTTTTGATTGTAATTTTATTCAGACCTCTGTAATCAATACAGGGCCTAAGTTCACCCCCTTTCTTTTTTACAAAGAAAAAGCCGGCATCAGCGGGGGAAGTGGATTTACGTATAAATCCCCTAGCCAGGGCATCGGAGACATAATCCTCCATGGCCTTATTCTCAGCAACTGACATTGGGTGGACTCGACCACGAGGAGGAGCAGCGCCTGGCTGGAGTTCTATGGCGCAATCATAGGACCTATGGGGAGGTAGGGAACCAGCCCGAACTTTGTCAAAGACATCAGCATAGTCCTTGTATCCTTGTGGCAACACCGGGGTAGCATCAGTACAAAGGACCTTGATAACTTCGCAAAGACACTCCTTTTGGCAAGAAGGCGACCAGGCTAACACCTCAGACTGCTGCCAGTCGAGGGTAGGATTATGTTTTTGTAACCACGGATAGCCCAACACCACAGGAAAGTAAGGAGAGGAGATCATCTGGAACTGGATCTTCTCCTGATGGAGAGCCCCGATGGACATGGAGAGAGGAATAGTCTCCTTGGTAATGAGCGAAGGCTGCAGAGGCCTACCATCAATAGCCTGGACGACCAAGGGCTTCTCCCTGTTAATAACAAGTATACAATGGTTAGCCACAAAGGAGGTGTCAATAAAGGCATCGGCAGCACCTGAGTCTATGAGCGCTTTGGTAACAATCGAAGCCACTGGCCATGACAAAACAACCGTAACTAGAGGCTTGTTTTTGAAGATGTTAGGGGACCGGGTAAGCCCACCTAGAGTGTGTCCCCGACCGGACCCTAGGTGCGAGCGTTTCCCGGGCGAGTTGGGCAGGAACGTAGCAAATGCCCACTTTGGCCACAGTAAAGACATAGGCCCCCCCTCCTACGGTACGCTCTCTCGGCCTCAGAGAGCCGGGTAGCCCCCAACTGCATGGGCTCAACGCCCTCCGGCAGGACATCCACAGGAGGCGCGGGAGGAGAGGGAGGAACGGGTGGGTTCAAAAAGGTTGGCGCCAACCTAAAAGGATGCCTCCTCAGGCGTTCCTTGAAAGAGGGTCTCTCCCTAAGCCTTGTATCAATAAGGGTCAGGAAGGTGATTAAGGCTTCGAGGTCAGTAGGGAGATCCTTAGCTGCTACTTCATCCTTAATGGAATCGCTTAGACCATGGAAGAAAGCAGCCACTAGAGCCTCATTGTTCCACCCGACCTCTGCTGCCCAGGTACAGAACTCAATCGCATAATCAGACACAGTCCTAGTCCCCTGGCGAATGGACATAAGGTGTTTGACAGCAGAGGTAGCGCGGGCCGGAATGTCGAAGACTCTATGGAAAGAAACCACAAACTCTGCATAATTTTGCACAACAGGCCGATTCGCCTCCCGAAGTGGATTAGCCCATGCTAGAGCTTTGTCGGTTAGTAGTGAGATCAGGAAACCAACCCTGGCCCGCTCGGTCGGAAAAGCCTGAGGCACCAATTCAAGATATATGCCAACCTGGTTCAAAAAGCCACGGCACTGGGTGGGGTCCCCTCCATAGCGTTGGGGCAGAGGAGCAGTACCACTCATGCCTCTGGGAGCCAGTGGTTCAGCTGCAACAGCTGGTGCAGGAACAACATAAGGAGCCGGAGCTATAGGTCGTGCAGGTGGTGGTTCCAAATGCGCAGTACGGTAAAGGAGTGTCTGTACAGCAGCCAACTGGTCCAACCTGTGATCCTGTTGGTCCAACCGGGTGAAGACCGTAGGAACAGGAAGAGTACCAGTACCATCAGGATTCATGGCCCTTTCGTAATGTCAGGGTACCAGTGAATCAGGACGGAGGCAAAAAGGTACTGGTCAAAATGTTTATTAAAATAAAATAATAACAAGAATCCAAAACATAAGACAAGCGGGTGGTCGTAGAACAAGCCAAGGTCAGGAGCCAGAATGGGTAGTCATACGAGCCAAGGTCAGGAGTCCAGAAATCCACGTAGTCCAAAAGCAGGCAGGAGTCAGCACCAGAATGGGAGTCAGACAGGCCGGGTCATACACAAGAATCAAACACTGGAAGGAAGCACGCACTCACAGGTCCGGAACCACAAAAGGGCAACCAGCAACTGAACAAGCTGGTTAATATAGTCACAGCCTGCAGGAAGAGGAGGGGTTAACTTGGACATAAAGTTGGAAGAGGAAGGGGGCGCGGCCTAACAAACACAGAGCCATGAGGAGGAAAGCCAGTGCAGGTAGGCGGAAACCCTGACAGGAATAAGGTTGGACTTTTCAGTTTATGATCATGTCTGTATGAACCATTGCAGCTGACCACCAATTCCATCAGAATTACCTAGGCTCTTGTTTCTTAGGATGTTCCTAAAACTTTTTGCCCTGGCCTTCTCTACAAAAATTCTGCGCCTTATAAAAATGTACCTCCTGTTCCTCCATCTGGTCTTCTTATCCTGGGGAAGCACACTCTTTATTATAATTACTATTATTATTATTATTATTATCTTTTATTTATATAGCGCCAACAGTTTACACAGCGCTTAATACAATACATAAATTCAAGGGGTATGACAAGACGGGCTAAGACAAACCGATACATTAGGTGGAGAGAGCCCTGCTCGCAAGCTTACAATCTTGAGGAAATGGGGTGACAAACATACGGCACAGAGACAGGTGAAAGGTAGTGTGGTGGTTGTATCAATGACAATGAAGTTCTAGCAGCTAAGATGGTATGCTTCTCTGAAGAAGTGGGTTTTGAGATGTTTCTTGAATGTTGGGAGGGAGGGTGAAGCTGAAGGTTCGTTGGGAGTAGAATTTGGCATGTGCGTGATGAGCTCTGCCAATGGGGAAACAATTCCGTCTTCATGAGAATGAAGGCCGGAGCTAAAATGGCTTCGATGAGGCAGTCGATGGGATAACCCTGACACCTGAACTGGAAATGGAGAACTCTCGTCCCGTTCCTTATAGCGAACCTGAGGAATTTACTGGATGCAACTATGATAGGCACATGCAGATCAAGCATGTGCCTATCCTTCAGGTCCATGGTCACCATGTAATCTCCTTTTTTAGTAGTTGGGTGACTGTGAGGATAGTTTCCATTCTGAAATGCTTGTATTGAATACAGACATTGACTTTTTTTTTTTTTTTTGAAAATCTTTTTATTGAGTGTTCCGTGTTTCATTTACAACAAAATCAAAAACAACAAAAGCGTGACCCCACAAGTACGTCCCTCAGAGAATACCAAAGGACAACATTGCAACAAATCAGGTAGATACCAGTAAATACAATGAGTGAAGTCACAGAATACCCCCCAACCTCCCTCCCACTCACCTGGTCAGCCCAACAAGACAAATAACCGGAGTAAGAAACAACAAAAAAACCCTGACAGGAAACCGGCAAAGGTCAGGTATTACGAAGAAGGATCATTACCCCGTAGCAGCTGTGCACCAAACCAGGATGTGTCACAGAAAGTTGCTTTGATTTGGCATTTAACAGAGTTCTCCAGAGTACCAATAAAGCCATCCCATTTTTTGAAAAATCTACGAGTGTCCCTTTCTTTGTGTATCGTCGCATCTAACCAATCCATTCTGAGCAGGTGGAACAATTTATTATGAAATAAAGACAATGAAGGAGGTTCAGCATGTATCCACTGCTGCAAAATGGTTTTCCTGGCCACAGACAGAACTGTACAAATCACGCAGTCCTTGATCCTCAGTCATCTAGATGGCCAAAAAGGGCAGCCTCCAGACTTACCTGGAAGTCCCGGATAATTAGGCTCATCATAATCACGCACCCTGGGTAATCTCAGGCCCAATCCGCTTTTATTCTGTTGGAGAGTGAGTATTGACATACAGGGTCTTTTGTCCTTCCATATAAATTTCCTGAAAGCCCTAGTCAACGTGTGCTCATCTCGTTTTTTGATGAACAATGGAAGGTGCTTTGCTTGCCAAAACTGATGTTGAGTCTGCTTTTGACGGTATTGACAGCGAGCTGTGTAGAGTTTCGTACACTTCTTTTGATGCTGCCATACGTTTGGTTTGGGAGGCTGGGCCGGGTGCCTTGATGGCTAAGGCTGATGTGGAATCTGCCTTTCGGCTCTTGCCTGTTTCTTTGGTTGCTTGGTTGCCATTGGGCGAGTTGCTTGCCTATGGGTTGCGTGATTTCCTGTGCACCTTTTGAGACGATGTTTAGTTGTTTCCTGGAGTGGGTGATCAAGCGTATAGTGTCCATTCGCCAGTTTACTATTTGGATTATTTCTTGTGTGTGGGTCCAAAGGATATGTTTCTATCTTGTTACAATGGTAAAGTTGTTGTTGACTGATGCGTCAGGCTCTTTGGGCTTTGGTGGCTTCTTTTGTGGGGCTTGGTTTGCTGGTACGTGGCCGGTTAGATGGTTTGAGTTGGGCTTCGGTAGGAATTTGACGTTGTTGGAGTTGTTCCCTATTGTGGTGGGTGTCGAGGTTTGGGTGGACAAATTTCGCAATAAGCGTATCACTTTTCGGTGTGATAATTTGAGTGTGGTTTTTGCAGTAATAATCTGTCCTCCTCCGGTTATTCGGTTGTTGCGCCATTTGGTTTTACGGTGTTTGCAATTGAATTTGTGGGTCAAGGCGGTGCATGTTGCTGGTGTTTGTAATGGTGTCGCTGATGCTTTGTCTCGACAGCTATGGGACCGTTTTCGAGATTTGGCGCCAGATGCGGATCAGGGTCTGGAAGACTCAAGAAGGAGCAGTGGAACGAGAATAACATCAGATAAGGAGGATGAGCTAACATACTGTTATCGTGTCAGACAGAACAGAATGACAAAGATATAATAGTAATAACAAAAAGAATGAACTAAAACAGAATCAAAATACTCCAGGCTGTCACTGTAGATGTGCCATTGGAAGTGTAAATCAGTGAATTCAGGTAAGTAAATCATCTCTTAGAGCATCAAGGAGGATATAGAAATTCTTTACTACTGGCTAGTCCCAACCCCGCCACATGGAGAACAGATGTCGAAAAATTTAGAAGAGGCTACAAAAATGGTCCAAGGGAGCCATTTTAGAGTATTCTTATATTCATGTCCTTTTGATGAAGCCACCATGTATCCATTTGCGCAATAAAATTAACCCTATTCCAGCCCACACCCCCAACATAGCGGGGAAATCTGTGGGAGATAATTGTGCAGTTCAGCAGGCACCTTGTACCAGCGGGAGAGCAGCTTATAGGAGCATTCCTGCACTTTGGAGTGGAGGTCTCTCTCACATAAACTAAGAAAAAATGGTTTTGTGTTCCCTTGGGCATCTATTGGTGGCGACTCTAGAAACAATATATAGGGGGGGCACACAAGATACCACAGTCAAACTGGGGGGCATTAATAATTTCCACCATTAAATCATACCACTGAAAAAAAAAAAAAAAATATATATATATATAATATATATATAATATATATAATATATATATATTATATATATAATATATATATATTATATATATAATATATATATATAATATATATATAATATATATAATATATATATATATGATATATATAATATATATATATGATATATATAATATATATATATGATATAAATATATATATATATATATTGCCAAAAGTAATGTGCTATGGAATGATACTTTTGTTATTGGACAATACAATACTTGATCATTCAACAGGGGAAGCCTGAAGCCACAATTTAGTACGACTAATCCTTGAAATCCTTTAAACAACACAATACCTTAACTTTTGCACTAAATGATTTCAGGGCCTAATATTAGATCCTGCTGCTGATATATATATATATATATATATATATATATATATATATATATATATATATATATATATATATTAGCCCCGTTTTTGTCCCATATACACCCTGCCTGTGCCATCTTGGTCCCCAAGGCTCAAACATCCTGCTAGTGCCATCTTTGCCCTTCCACAATTATACATCTATGATACACACAAACGCATTAACTCATGCTCTCCCTCATTCAGACAATTCATCCACATATTAACTCATGCTCTCCCTCATTCAGACAATTCATCCACACATTAACTCATGCTCTCCCTCATTCAGGCAATTCATCCACACATTAACTCATGCTCTCTCTTATTCAGACAATTCATCCACATATTAACTCATGCTCTCCCTCATTCAGACAATTCATCCACACATTAACTCATGCTCTCCCTCATTCAGGCAATTCATCCACACATTAACTCATGCTCTCTCTTATTCAGACAATTCATCCACATATTAACGCATGCTCTCCCTCATTCGGACAATTCATCCATTTTAATAAACTACGCCCCTTGGAGCTTCAAATGAGGGGCTACATGTATTTCTAGGACAAAAGTTGAGTGCATAAATAATGATGGAATATGTCACTTTGGCTAGAAAATATGTTTTTTCTAACCATAGCAACATGTTCATTTGTGTCTTGCGCACTCCAGGTTTGTACTAGAAACACATACAGACCCTCATTTGATGCGCCAAGGGGTGTAGTTCTTGCAAATGTGTACTTCAACCCTAATTACTGATCATTCAAACGCCTTTCATATCTCCATTCACAGAAGCACACACCATACTTTCCATACATTCACTCACAGAAGCACACACCATTCTTTCCCCTTACAATCCCAAAGAGATGATGGTAAAGGGAGAAAAAAAAATCACTTTTACAGCAAAAATAAGTCTTGCAGTAAAAAATGCAAGGCGCTGCAGGGATGAGATGGTTAATCACGTACCGCACAGGCTAAATGGCTGATTTTAAAAATATTTGCAGTTCATCAGGATTTCAAAAATTTGCTTCCCTCAACCGTTGGCTAAATTTAACCCCATTATCAAATGGATCGTGGGATTAAAAATTTGTATCGGCCATTTTTAAAAAGGGAATGTGACTTTTTATAGCTATATGATCACTGTGGTAACATTGGCTACCACAGTGATCATTTAGCTAGAATACTTAAACTTTTTTTTTTTAAAGTTAAACTACTTTATGTTTAAATAATTTAATTTGGGGGTCTCTAGGCAATTTTTATCTTTTTTTATCTGCCTTTAGAGACCCCCAAATCATTTTTTTTACCTTTTTTAAAATTTTTATTTTTTTAACTTAGTATTTTTTATTCTTATTATTATTCTTTTACAAGCAAGTAATTACCTTTCCAACAGTATATGTTGGGGGTCTGTAGCTGCTTAGATGCCTGAGATACAGGCATCTAAGCAGCATGCCCCCATACCTCTTTAACTGACAATTCTCAGTTGTTAATAAAGTTGCGCGGTGACGTCATTGCGGGGTAGGTGGTGATGGAGGTCCACAGACCTCCATCAAGGTAGGGTAGTGCTAGTGACGGCACCATGCCGTGTGTCTTTTTCGTTTGAGTTTTGGCCTTTTTGGTGCTTTTCGCATTGGCGAGCTGGTTAGTCCATGCACCGCTACTGTTGGAGGCTTGTGATTTTTTGGGATCGTTTTCAGGGGATACTGTTGGTGTGGTCGGAGATTACCCCTCAGTTTTTTTGGCAAGGAACGAGATTGGTTGTGGCCATCAACAGGGCTCGTCATAGGGTTAATCGGGCTGTTTCTCATTTTGTGGCACATCATGGAGGCCTGGTGGTGAAGCATTCCGATATTGAATCTGACCCGGCTGGTTTGTTTGCCCAGGATGGGGTTCATTTGAATGCGGTTGGTATGGATTTGTAGTGTCTGGAGGTTGGGGCAGGATTGGAGAGGGCGTCTGCTGTGTGGCGGGGCCAACAAGCGTGTAGGGATCCAAGCTCGTTGCCTATGGTGGAGGAGTTCCCTGGAGAAGTTTGAAGAATAATGGGAGTGGGGAGTTGATTGTTTTGCTTAGAGGTTAGAGTTAATCACCCCCCTGTGCAGGATTAAGCAAAAACTTAAGGTGGACGATTGCTGGTATCCGGTGGAAGGGGTATACTGTGCTATTGTCTACGTTTAGGATGGGAACCCTCAGTTGATTGTTTGTACACAGAAGTACAGAAGATATTATTAAAGTGTGTTTAATTAATTTATAAGATGTTAAATAAAGTTACGTCGAGACATTTGCTAAATAAATGTATCAGCCTTTTCTAAATCCAATCCTGCTGGTGTCTGACTTTTATTTTGGGTTTGGGAAATGGGGAAACTCCTGGGTATGGGCAGTGCAAGTAAGTAGCATGGATTAGTACCAGTGTTAAGGCTGATCTGCCTTTCCTGTTGTATTAGAATAATTTAAATATTTTTTATTTTTTTAGTAAATTGGTTTGGTTGAATTCAATGTGTTGGTTATTTTTAGTACGCATGACTGTGCTGACAAAAATGAAGCGAGGCGATGCGAGTGCGACATTGTAAAGGGCAATGGCTTGTATTGGTGAGTTCTGCGAGAGCGATTTGAAAAAAACTGTCCCTCTTTCACATTACGTTTAGGATGGGAACCCTCAGTTGATTGTTTGTACACAGAAGTACAGAAGATATTATTAAAGTGTGTTTAATTAATTTATAAGATGTTAAATAAAGTTACGTCGAGACATTTGCTAAATAAATGTATCAGCCTTTTCTAAATCCAATCCTGCTGGTGTCTGACTTTTATTTTGGGTTTGGGAAATGGGGAAACTCCTGGGTATGGGCAGTGCAAGTAAGTAGCATGGATTAGTACCAGTGTTAAGGCTGATCTGCCTTTCCTGTTGTATTAGAATAATTTAAATATTTTTTATTTTTTTAGTAAATTGGTTTGGTTGAATTCAATGTGTTGGTTATTTTTAGTACGCATGACTGTGCTGACAAAAATGAAGCGAGGCGATGCGAGTGCGACATTGTAAAGGGCAATGGCTTGTATTGGTGAGTTCTGCGAGAGCGATTTGAAAAAAACTGTCCCTCTTTCACATTTTGAAATGTTGAGAGGTATGCTATATATAGTGTAGTAAGTAGATAAATGTGGAGGATATAAATACAAAGGCAGCCCCTTATATAAAGCATAAAATAGCCCTTTAAGGTCTGTGTTCTTCTTGGATATGGAATCCCTCAAGGCAGCACACGTAGAAGACAAAGCTGAAAGTTGTAAGTAGAAAAATATTTATTCGATAGTAAGTTTTTTTTTTTTATCTTACATTGGAGATTTCACGTTGTTTTGTTCACTGCGACCGTATAACTAATTCATATAGCAGCGTCCCGCTTAAAACAGAGTGGCTCTGTGTAGTTCCGATGCCGATGCCGCAGCTGATGACGTCACCACATACCACGCAGACCCCTTTCGTTGTAACAGCTTCCTCAAGTGTGTATCAGGTAGGTCCCATCTTCTACTGCAGGTCTGTTCTTTAAAAAGTCCTCCTTGGAGTGATGTAAGTATTGTAGTGCCATTTCCAATTAGCATATAATGAGTTAAAACTTGTTATTCTCAGTTCATGTAAAAACATAAATAGGTAAAACGAATATCCATATTAAAAATCTGATATGTATATCACATCCAGAAATGTGTAGATATAAAAATGCTGACATACGTTTATAAGTACATAAATTAATTTAAAAAAGAAAATATTAAAAATATAATGTGCAATATAGTTACTTAAAGACATAACACCATAAAAAAAACAGGAAAGAAGAATATCTGAAAGTTAGAAAAAATGATGTCATTGAAAATCATTGTTTAAACCACATCAAGCAGCAGCGTTTTTAAATTAAAAATCCACTTCATCGCCAACTTTCCTAATTGTTTTCATTAAAACTTCACCTCTCCAGGAGCATTCTACCAAATCTATCCCTGTAAATTCCAATAATTGGGGATTGTTTCACTGGAAGTAAGGGGCCTAGCCCAACCTCTGAAAAACAGCCCTATACCATTATCCCTCCTCCACTAAACTTTACAGTTGGCACATTGCAGTCAGACCTGTAACGTTCTACTGTCATTTTCCAAACCCAAACAGAGAAGCGTGATTCATCACTCCACAGAACGCGACTGCTTTACACCACTTTTTCTGACGCTTGTCATTGTACAGTCATGGCCAAACGTTTTGAGAATGACACGAGTATTGTGCTGCTTTAATGTTCTTAGATATTTTTTGTCGGATCTTACTATGGTATATTTAAGTATAATTACAAGCAGTTCATAAGAGTCAAAGGCTTTTATTGACATTACAATAAGTTTACACAAATATAATAATATGAATATTTGCAGTGTTGACCCTTCTTTTTTGCAACTTCTGCAACTCTGCAATCTGCCCTGGCATGCTGTCAATTAACTTCTGGGCCACATCTGGAAGCCCATTCTTGCATAATCAATGCTTGGAGTTTTTCAGACTTTGTAGGTTTTTGTTTGTCCACCCACCTCCTGAGGATTGACCACAAGTTCTCATGGATTAAGATCTGAGGAGTTTCCTGGCCATGGACCCAAAATATCGATATTTTGTTCCCTGAGCCACTTATTTATCACTTTTGCCTTATGGTAGGGTGTTCCATCATGCTGGAAAAAGGCATCCAAACTGTCACCAAACTGTTATTGGATGATTAGGAGAGGTTGCTCTTGAAGGATGTGTTGGTATCATTCTTTATTCATTCACAAAATTGTGATAGAGCCCACTCCCTTGGCTGAGAAGCAACACCACACATGAATGGTATCAGGATGCTTTACTCTTGGCTTGACACAGGATCGATGGCACTGCTCACTTTCTCTTCTCCGGATAAGCTTTTTCTCTGGATGCGCCAAACAATCTGAAAGGGGATTCATCAGAGAAAATGACTTTACCCCTGTCTGTAGCAGTCCAATCCCTGTACATTTTGCAGAATACCACATCTGTCCCTGATTTTTTTTTTCTGGAGAGAAGTGGCTCCTTTGCTGTCCTTCTTGACACCAGGTCATCCTCCAACAGTCTTCGCACTCACACCTGCCTGCTGCCATTCCTGAGCAAGGTCTGCACTGGTGGCGCCCAATCCCGCAGCTGAATCAACTTTATTAGATGGCCCTGGTTCTTGATGATCCAATAAATGGTTGATTTGGATGCAATCTTACTAGCAGCAATATCCTGGCCTGTGAAGCCCTTTTTGTGCAAAGCAATGATGACAGCACATGTTTCCTTGCTGGTAACCATGGTTAAGAGAGGAAGAACAATTATTTCAAGCACCACCCTCCTTTTAATTCTGTTATTCTAACTCAATCAGCTTAACAGGTGAGAGTCTGTAGATCACTCTGCGTTAACGAGACAATCACTGACATGATGTCAGCTGGTACTTTGGGGGCAGAGCTGAAATGCAGTGGAAATGTTTTATGGGATTAAGTTAATTAATTAAATTAATCTAAACTGAGACTTTTAGACTGAGAAAATTAATATATGTGTGATTCTCAAAACTTTTGGCTATGACTGTACTTGGTGATGTGAGGCTTCAATGTAGTTGCTCTGCGATGGAAATCCATTCCAGGAAGCTTTTCAGCTATGGAATCAGCAGAGCATTGGCGACTTTCAAGCACCATGCACCTCAGCACTCTGTGACCCCACTCTGTGACTTTATGTGGTCTTCTGCTCTATGGCTGAGCTGCTGCTGTTCTTAAGCACTTCCACTTTCCAATAAAACCGTTGACCGTGGAATATCTAGCAGGGATGACATTTCACAAACTGACTTGTTGCAATGGTGGCATTCTATCACAGTACCATGCTAAAATTTACTAAACTCTTTATAACGACCCATTTTTCACAACTGCATGGAATCTGGGAGCGAGATACAATGTAAAAGTACTAGTGTTCCTGCCTAATAACCTGCCCAATTTCCAGGACGCGGTCCCTTTAAGAGTGCTGGCTTTTCGCGCCGGGATGGCTGCAGACGCAGGATGCGTCGAGCAATGGGTTCGCAGCTACCTGCTTGTCATAAATCAAGTACTTACCCCTGCCATCGTTCCCACGCTGAAACGCTGCCTGGTGCCGTCTCTGCTCCTTCCCGGCTTACTGACACGGCAGAAAGCAGGGCCTCTCCAGCTACACGCCCCTGCAGCTGCAGCCGGAGGTTAACAGGAGGGAGGGGGCGCTCACTCCGTTGCCAGGGAGACGCATCTCTCTCTAGCTGCCGGCAGAATCAAGTTGAACGTAGGACACGCTCCACAGTTGCCATAGCAACACGTTTCAAATGCTGACGTCATTTTGGCGCCAAATTTGAACGTATTTAGACGCTTCAGTCCCAGTATCTTTTGCTGAAGTATCAGTTGAAGTTAGATTCCTATACTGAAGCGTTCTCTATGTTTTGACCCTTTGTGTACCAGACCCTATTCTCGCTTACCGACTATTGACCACTTGCTGCCTGCCTTTAACCCTTGCTTGTATTTCGACTCTGCCTCCTCTCGTGCCCCATTGTACCTCACCTGGATTTTCCCATGTGGATTGTTTTTTTGCGATTAGGAACCCTTTCGCTTACCAGCTCGCATTTGTTCATGACAACGTGATTGCCTGGAACAGTTTGTTGGCTGAGCCTGGAGGGATACCCCCTGAACTTTGAGTGCGGTTGCTACGGCTGCCTGTTGCCCTATCCAAGCTTTTGGGGATATATCCCTTTTGGAGATATGTTGGACTTATGATGGAGCACAGGTTGTGGTGGTTCCGGAGAGGGAGCTCAAACAGAAACCCGTGTTTTCCCTTGTCATCTGCAGACAGTTTTGTTGCCGCCGCCATGGAACTCTGCTTCGGCTATATTTGGGACCTTGCCCGGGTAACTTTACCACGGATGAGGGAGCTTTTTGAATCAAGACACCCCAGGACTCCGTGACTTTGCAGTGTGCGGTATTGCTGGCTATAGTGGCCAGACTGTGGCGCCAGCATGTCGAGGCAGGGCATTGATTGTTGGGGATCATGCTCTTATCAAGATTACTGTGTGTATGTAACACGTGTGTTTTCAATAAAATTCAGTCCCTGTTTTACCTCAACACTAGCTCTATTTGTTTAACCATTTAGAATGCCGGAACTCTGGTTCCTGTCCTGGGCTTAAGGCGTTGCTTTTGATAGTGTTTCAGTCACAATCTGTCAGTAGGATTCATCGGGCATTTCGACATTTCATTTAGGGTTTAACTTACACTAGCCCTATGTGTATATCACAGTATAATATTCTGTTTGATAAATGCAACAGACAGTCTAATTCAGTTTTTCCAGGAATGAACAAGGGCAAACAGCAATTTTACTTATTAGGAAATATAATGTCATGTTGTATTGTTGGTCTACTGTTGAGCTTGCACTGAAACCTTATTTTATCATACTTAAAAACAAATTCTTATCTGTGGGGTTACCAAATTGCTAACTAAAGGTAGGCATTTACTGCTTTTTCCAGCATGGGCTACAGTTCATTAACCATATAGTATCTATTTAATAACATAAATATAGGTTAATCTACAGAACATTACACATGTGTAAAGACTGAGAGGTTGGTGGTAGATAACAAATACCAGAACCATACAGGCAGCCCTGTTACCGTACTTTTTGTTATTAGTTCTCTTGGACTAGCCAATTTACAATGGATACAAAGGGTATATTCACTGGATAATGAAGGGTAAACCCCAGTGAACTTCTCCTACAAAAAGGAGCAGGATTATTACTATTTATTTTTCTTAATTGCTAGATTTTGGAATGAGAGCTACATTGTAAATATTAATAGCAATCAGCCACTTTAATCTTTGTTTTTAATGAATGGGTATGTTGTCCTTAGCTGCTATTATTATTTTTAAAATATTTTGAGCATTTTGGTAGAAATGTAGAGAATATTCCACTGTATAGATCTTATTGTCCTTAGTGAATTACGTTATTAGTTTGAACATTTTGGAGTAATAAAGAAATGTGATAATATTTGTTCTTGTCTTTTCATTTATATGTGAAGGAATATGTTAATTAATTCTTAACCAACAAACAGTATAAGCCCCTAAAAGGGGAGCAAAGAGGGACAGATCGATTTGTGTTGCAATCCGGAAAACACTTGAGAGACATAAATAAATTCTAGTATTGCTGTTTTTCAAAGAAAAACTCATAACATATATTACAACATTTAGTGAGCATTTATATTTAAATATACATAACAAATTATTTTAAACTGTTTTGATATTTATATGATGACTGGTAACTAAACATTAAAAACATACATGTAACCCTTCTGCAAAAATAGTCAAATAGCTAAAGGAGTCTAGTCTATTCTCATGAAATATGTGGGGTGTGATATCTATGCCTCAACCAGATTTGCTTTTTTTGATAAGTAAGCCTTTAGACCAATAAAAGGTGACCGAGCATTGGGGAGTAAATATGAATAATTTCTTTTTCAGTGATAAAACATTTCTAACCCTCCAGCAGGGGCAAAAGCAAACAATCCATCAGCCCAAGGCAGGAAGGAGAAGGTTGGACATTTCTCTTAAAACAGCACAATAAAAACAAAGTTTGTCAGGGCCATAAATCCATTAACTCATGCAGAGATTCCAGCCTCAGGGTGCTATTTTAAGAGAGGCAAAACTAAACATTTTGCTGGTGATAGCCAGGATTTAGAGGTGGCACTAAGGAGATAAAATTGTTCTATGGGTCATGACCCTAGCTAATTAAATCTTTGAGTAGCATTGATCTCCCTTCAACCAAAGTTCCCTTAACACAAGTTGTACAGACAATGCTTGTTGTAAGACTGATCCAGTGGCTGATGACCAATACATGTTAGATTCATGGACATAGTATGTCACAAATATTTAAATCTACATAAATGGAAAAAAACAGATGGGTTTTCTAAACCCGTTTCTAAATTATGACCGCATGTGAATGTCCTACTTTTTGACTTTTTAATACACATAATAGAGAACACTACCAAATTTGTGTATTAGTTTAATAATTTATTTCCTGAAGACAAAATAGAATACTTTTTTTGCTCTCACTGTATGATATACCTGATGAAAACACCTAGATTTTCAAAAGCTTGCAATCCATTATACATCAGTTTGCAAATCAAGGTGTCATCTTTACCAAATTTGCTTTCTCTCTTTCTTCAGCTAAGATAGTAAAACTCTATTCAACAGTCCCTTAACCCAAAAGTCCCTTAATGTCTCAACAAAATTAACTATGTATCACAATTCTCTGTCTCTCCATTAGAATCACAGGGCAGTATCCCAATTAGACTGCTCAGTGTGAACAGATTTATTCCCGATAATTATTAAAAAATATCCCTTTCCCAAAACTTCCGGCTTCTCACACTCATGAACATGTGAATTCACCCTGTTTGCTGCATAGAGATCCATTGTCATAGTTACACGGTAACAAGTTCCTAGATCTTATTGGTGGAAGGGGGATTTGTCTGTGCCATATGATGCGACCATCCAGTCAACTTGCCCCATATTATATTTGTGATACTAAACAAGCACTAAACATTTTAAACAATGTTTTGGTTCCTCAACAGCATTTTTAGCCAGTCTAGATGTTCTTGCACTATACAGAAAATGAGAAAAATGTAGTGGGGGTTTACTTTTTTCTGAATCAAAAAGATGTGGGCTTCATGCAGCTTAATGAATTTGTTTTTACTTCTTTGAGATTTATTCTGGCACATAACTATTTTCTGTTTGAAGGTCAATGTTATTTACAAAGGGGCAGTGCTATGGGAATTTGTTGTGCACCCCGGTATGCTAATCTCTAGTTATGGTGGTGGGAACAAACAATGCCATCTTTACAACATTTTACCTATATTCTATTTTGGGGCCGCTATATAGATGATGTAATTCTGATCTGAAATATTGGAACATTTAAATGTTAATTCCATTGGTGTGCAACTAACATATGAAATTGATTCCAATCAATTAGTCTTTCCAGATCTTTCTGGGATGAGTTATTGAAAGTTACTGATCGTGATGATACAGGGAAAATCATAAGATGCATCAGTACATATGATGAAGCTTGGGTTACAGTTAAATAAATACTGGAAAAACATTGGCCGTTAGTTAGTATTCGATCCTACTTAACCCCTTGATGACAAAGCCCGTACATGTACGGGCTCAAAATGCATTGTTTTAGGGACCGCCCATTGTCCTTTTATTTTTTTTCTCAATCATAGTCTTTATTAAATATGAAAGAAATATGAAAAACTTTTTTCCCTATAGTGTAGCCTTATATTCACAAAATCTCAGTTTATTAAAAGGATATACAAAGCATACATCGAATTTCTAGTACACAAGCTGTAGAGAGTGGATCATACAGAGGCGTACAATGAAAAGTTTAACATTCCACAAAAACATACATAAACAAGAGTACGCGGCCATGTTGCAAAGAGGCTCCACTGACTTGAGTGGAAAAACAAATGATACAAAATACATCAGGCAGCAGTGCAAAAGAAATATCAAACAATACAGCGTTGCGTCATTACTGAGAATACCCATAATCAGGTGCATCAGGTGCATAACAAAGAAAGGAACATAAAACAAGGACCAAAAGTCCAGTCCGGTGGAGAAGCATAAATAAAAGAAACCCAATGTACAGAGAAAGTGCGTGAATGTGATATCAGGCAGGAAGCAATACATCACATCAGGAGGCTCGACACTGTATTTACGTAACAATGGTATCGCCAGACAGAAAGTTAGGAAATGCCGTGGATTTAAGGAAGGATTGCCCCGGGAGCCATTTCAGACCATGTTTATAGTCAAGTCCCCTAGAGGACATAACTAGCTCCTCCATCTGGTTAATAAAGTTGACACAAGACAACCAGGCAGAGAGGGGTGGGGTGTCCGTGCACCTCCAGAACCGAGGTATAACTGCTTTAGCAGCATTATTGCATGGTGAGAGAACATTTGTAGGAGGACACAGATGCGTCGTGAATATGGAGCAGAACACTGGCTGGGTCGAAGGGAATGCCAGGGTCATCTACAAACCGTATTATACGAAGAATAGTGGACCAGTAAGGCTTAATCAGAAGGCAGTCCCACCATAGATGGAGGAAGGTACCCCTAGAAGATCCACACCTCCAGCAGGCAGGTGAGACATTAGCAGCAAAAATGTGTATGGTCGCAGGGACCCTATACCAACACGTAAGTAATTTATAGGAAGACTCCTGGAGTCTACTGGAGATCAAGCAGCTATGGGTGAGCATAATGGCGTTATCCCAAGCCTCCGTGTCCAAAGTGATTCCCAACTCGCCCTCCCATAAACCGAGAAAGTAGGGCTTAGTGAAGATGCGGCTATCAACATATAATTTATAAAGTCGGGGACCGCCCATTGTCCTTAAGGGTTTGGCCTAAAAAGTGGAAGGAACATAAGGGATCTAATGGTGAGTTCACACCTTGACATAAACGTGGTTGCATCATGGTTACCTCCCCCCACCAAAGGTATGTACTAATGTGGCCTCTGCAAGGCCTGCAAATTTGTTTTTATTTTTGTATGATTGTTAGGGATTGAGTTCCCACACTGTAAACCCTTATATTCGACTAGGGTTGGGGCGGTACTATTTGTATGCCTACTTAACAAACCTTTTGTTTTAGTTTACTATCCTGTGTGCTACCAGCTTCACTACTCACAGATTCTGGACCATAATTATTATTTTTTTTTCTTAGCTAAAGCTAACAATAATTAGGATTGTGTTTGGTTTGGTTTTCTCTTTTGTGGGGACACTGTCACTCATGTTAGTTTGATTTATCATGACTTTCTGAGAGATTTACCTAAAATAAGGAATTTTGAAAAAGTAGTTCCATAGCTGCGCCTAGGTAAGCCTTGGTCTTAAAGATTGGTAATAACACCAGGGTTCCCAAATGAGCTCCCTCTCCATAACCACCATTGAGTGTTGCCCATCACAAGATGAATGTAATCTCAAAAGAGCAACATGGTGGGACAAAGGGTGTCCATAGCGACGCAGTTCCAATTGCCAGCAGGTATCGCCACGGTTCCCAGCCGCCGTACAGTTCCATGAATTTGTGTCTAGGTCCTGGTCAGATGCATTGAGCATTTCCTGGCTATAGAGATAGCCGACTAGTTCATAGGAGTTTGGTTCTGGCAGACCAGACTGGGTTTCCCATTCACCTAGTGCCCCCCAATGAGCACAGAGTTACTTAGACATAAGACTTAGACTGGGCAGGCAGGTAAGGACTCGCCAGGAATCCACCAGTGCCCCCCTTCCAAACTCAAACATACACCCATGTGTCCTCAGCCTCAGGGGGCTACCATGACAGACTGGAAGGGGGGTCTAGCTAGTGTTGGGTTAGCATAGACAATATGGAGCTACATAGTACAAAACCTGGTCATGAAGTATTTGCCAACTGATGAATCAAAAATGGGTAGTAACCTTAAATGTCTTTTAGCAAATGCAAAAAGCTTGGCAAACTAAATGGGTGAGCAGGAGAAATTGGTAAGTGATGAACAGTCTGATTTGATCGGTATCACTGAAACGTGGTGGGATCATATGCACGACTGGTCAGTTTATTTACAAATTACTTGCTTTTTTAGAAGGGACAGATTCAATAGAAAAGGGGGAGGGATTTGTTTATATCCAAACCCTAAACTAGGGTCCTGCTCCTCCTCTTCTATGCGTGCTCTCTCTGCCCTTATGGCCGCCTCTTTCCGCCCATATTCGGCCCTAGCACGTGCGGCCTCTGCGGCAGTTCGTGCCTTGATGGCATTTGCGCATGTACTAGACACATTAGATTTCACTGATTTACCTGACCTGGAAGAGTGCTTGGATGTGCTGGAGCACTGCAACACATTTCCCAGGAGGAGCTCCTTTCTTTCACTTTGCGCCACCATGATTCCCGTCGCATTCCATATTGATTGTTTTATGCAGATCGCGTTCTCTCAGGCTATCTATTCTGTTGGTCCTTGTCAGATGAAATGTGCCTGTGACAGCGCTACATAATGTCTGTGACATGACTTGATCTGAGTTATGGCTCGCTTAATCTCCCTTTCTTGTTCATTACATTACATTACATTATATTTATTTATAAAGCGCCGGCCGATTCCGCAACGCTGTTACATTCATTAGAACAATTTATAAACACATTCAATAACAAACTAGTGCAAAGAAGAAGAGGGCCCTGCTCTTGCAAGCTTACAACCTAGTCGGTGGTTGAGGGGAGTGAGACAATAGGAGAGGACTGCTTGGATGGGGATGAGTTGATCTGGTTGCGGTGATGTGTTGAAGCTGTTTGTTCAGATGGCTTTGATTAGGCTGATGGTTGGGAGCACTGTAAAAGAATGTTGTACGCTTCCCTGAACAAGTGGGTTTTCAGAGAGGTTTTGAAAGTCACATCCGAGGCAGAATGGCTGATGGAACGGGGAAGGGAATTCCACAGGAAGGGAATGGTACGGGTGAATTCCTGAATACGAAGTGGGAAGAGGTAACAACAGTAGAAGAAATCTGCAGGTCTTGATAGGGGTGTATTTGGATAGGAGCATAGAGATGTAGGGAGGTGCCGAGTTGTTGAGGGCTCTAAAGGTCAGGGTTAGACGTTTACATTTGATTCTGAAGAGTATGGGGAGCCAATGAAGTGATAGTGGAGCAGTGGATGTGGAGCGGTGGCAGAGAAAAATTTATCTAGCTGCAGTGTTGAGGATGGATTGAAGCGGTAAGAGGCGGGAGAGGGGGAGACTGGCAGGGCCGGACTGGGACTGAAAAGCAGCCCTGGAAAAATTTGGAGACCAGCCCCATATAGTTTATCTCACGGTGAAGCTCTTATACCCACACGCACCCCTTATACATACCCGAGTCACACTATGTGCCATTCTTTTTATCTGATTATTTGTATTAAAATGCCAGAAAGCAAAAGTGTTAAAAGGCCCTAATAAATGAAATACATTACACATAATGGGATCAAAACATTTACTACTCCGAACATTTTTAGATGAAAGAGTTCCATTTTATTCAGTGGAACAAAACACTGATCACATTATTCTTCACGATATTCTGGTAAGAAACTTTTATTTCTTTATTAATTCATGTAGACTATTTTTTTCCATATTTAATAAAAGCTATGATTGAGACATGTTTGGTTTTTATTTCCTTTCATTTGACAACCTACCCCCGAGTTATGCACCTCTGCCCCCAGGCTTGCCACTCTGCCCCCCTGATATGCCTTCTAACCCCCTATATGCCACTCTGCCTCCAGAAATGCCTTATACCCCCTATATGCCACTCTGCCATATAGGGGATTAAAAGGCATATCATGGGACAGAGTGGCATATAGTGGGTATAAGGCATTCCTGGAGGCAGAGTGGCATGAAGGGGGTTAAAAGGCATATCATGGGGCACTCTGCCTACAGAAAAGCCTTATGCCCCCCTATATGCCACTCTGCCTCCCTGATATGCTTTATACCCTCCTATATGCCACTCTGCCCCATAATATGCCTTTTAATCCCCTATATGCCACTCTGCCTCCAGAAATGCCTTTTACTCCCTATGTCACTCTGCCTCCAGAAATGCCTTATACCCCCCATATGCCACTCTGCCTCCCTGATATGCCTCAACCCTCCTATATGCCCCTCTGCCCCATGATATGCCTTTTAACCCCCTTTTTGCCACTCCACCTCCAGATATGCCTTTTGACCCCCTATATGTCACTCTGCATCCAGAAATGCCTTATACCCCTATATGCCACTCTGTCCCATGATATGCCTTCTAACCCCCTATATGCCACTCTGCCATATAGGGGGTTAAAAGGCATATCAAGGGACAGAGTGGCATATAGGGGGGTATAAGGCATTTCTGGAGGCAGAGTGGCATAAAGGGGGTTAAAAGGCATATCATGGGGCACTCTGCCTACAGAAAAGCCTTATGCCCCCTATATGCCACTCTGCCTCCCCAATATGCTTTATACCCTCCTATATGCCCCTCTGCCCCATGACATCCCTTTTAACCCCCTTTATGCCACTCTGCCTCCAGATATGCCTTTTGACCCCCTATATGTCACTCTGCATCCAGAAATGCCTTATACCCCTATATGCAACTCTGGCATATAGGGGGTTATCATGGGACAGAGTGGCATATAGGGGGGTATAAGGCATTTCTGGAGGCAGAGTGGCATATAGGGGGACACACTTACATACACACACATGCCGATTTTTTTTGTTTTTAACAAATACAAAAAACATTATACAGTACAAAAAATACATTATTTTACTCACCTTCTACTTCTCTTGACTTCCTGGTAGCTGCACACTGTTCTCCTCTATGCTGACAGGATGCCACTGACCTGACATCCGGTGCTGCAGCAGTCTGAGTACGAGGGGCGGAGTTTCCACCTCACGCTGCTCCCATCACTATGCAGCCATCAGACTGCCGAGAATGTAATCTAAACGGCCGGTGCGTGCTGATGCCGCCGGCCGGAGCTACTTTAACACTTTTTTTTTATTTATATGGTAAGCTGGATCGGCTTGCCATATAAAGTAAAAAAAAAAGTATTAAAGCAGAGGCGGCCGGCGGCATCAGCACGCATCGGCCGTTCAGATTACATTCCTAGCAATCTGATGGCCGCAAAGTGATGGGAGCAGCGTGAGGGGTGAAAGGTCAGTGCGAGGGGGCGGAGCTTTCACCCCTCACACTGCTCCTATCACTAGACGGCCATCGCACACGGCTGCTGGGTGCTGATGCCGGCCGGCCGCATCAGCACCCAGCGGCCGCTTTGATTAGATTTCGGGCAGCCTGGGGGGCAGCTCAGCGGCTGTCTTCCTGGCCGCCCAGCCCACGGACCTTCCGGCCCACCGGGAAATTTCCCGGTATCCCGGTGGGCCAGTCCGGCCCTGGAGACTGGTTAGGAGGCAGTTGCAATAATCCAGGCAGGATATCACAATTGAAATGACCACGAATGTTTGCCAACATTCGTGGTCATTTCAATTTTTGATTTCTTCAAGTGCCTTTTCCAACTTAGCACAGTGCACCTTAATTCATGTGTTTTGCGGGCCTTTTGTGTCAGTGTAACTGTGTGTTAGGCCTTCCTGCATCTGTTGCAGTTGCGTAGCGGTTTAAGTGTCTGAGTTGTTGCTCTCCTGAATGGTGTTTGACCTATCACTCTTGTGTCTTGTATCTTGTAACCTGTGTCAGTGGGTGGTGCAGTTCGGTATCCTGCAGCAGTCAGCGTAGAGGTAGCTGTACTCACAGGTGTCCATGGCTCTGATCCCTATCTTGGCTGATGTCCGGTGGGGTGGCCCTTGGTAGCCTTAGCCATAGGGACATTGTGACGGGATGCCCTATACCCTGACTGGATACCTCCGTCAATAGCTGTTTCCTAGCTTCCTAGAACTGTGGGCACACTCCAAAGCACCGACTCTCTAGTCACCCAAATCACTAGCCGAGGCTTAATGCAGGGTAATGTACAAGAACTGTTTATTCAGAGTTGCAAACAAAAATCAATTATCAACATAGTGGAATACAATGCGGGAGTTGGATGGGGCAAAAAAAATCTTGCACCATGAGGGGGGTCAGACATTAAACAGATTAACTAAAACAATAACTTGTCACTCCCTGGTTGCATCCTGGCTGTCTGCCAGACATAATCCCCTCAGCATGTGATAAGACACTATACTTCTGGGGGTATCAGTCCACTACTACCCTTAAGCTTAAACTAGAAGTTATTTATTAATTATATTAACATAAGAAATCCCTAATAATTATTATTAATTACTTACCGTATATTCCGGCGTATAAGACGACTTTTTAACCCCAAAAAATCTTCTTAAAAGTGGGGGGTCGTCTTATACGCCGGGTACTTACCAAGCCGGAGGTTCCCACGAAGCCACCAATCTCTCTAATCACTACGCGCCGGCTATTGATCCCGAGCGCAGGGATGCCGTCATGTCCCGGCGCCCGGCATCAATTGCCGGCGCGTAGTGATGAGGGAGCAGGGAAGCCCGAGGTCTGGCACTTGAGACCTCGGCTTCCCTGCTCTCTAATCACTAGGCGCCGGCTATTGATGTCGAGCGCAGGGATGACGTCATGTCCCGGCGCCCGGCATCAATAGCCGGCGCGTAGTGATTAGAGAGCAGGGAAGCCGAGGTCTGAAGTGCCAGACATCGGGCTCCCACAACTGGATGGAAGAAAGAAGACAGAAGATAAGGTAAGAGATGGGGAGAAAGGGACAAAGGGGGGAGAAATATATATATATATATATATATATATATATATATATATATATATATATATATATATATACATATACACACACACACACACACTGGTGTGTGTATATATATATATATACACACACACACACTGGTGTGTATATATATATATATATATATATATACACACACACACACACACACGTGTGTGTGTGTGTGTATATATAAATATATACATATGTGTGTGTGTGTGTGTATATATATATATATATACATATACATGTGTGTGTAAAGGCAGGGGTGTGTGGTGAGGGCAGTGTATAAATGTGTATGTATGGACAGGCATATGTGTAGATATATATATAGATATATATATTATATATGTGTGTGTAAGGGCAGTGCGTGTATGTATATGTCAGCAAATCAACCAGCAAATCACCGGTAAGGTACATCGCCTGCCGTGATTGGCTGGTTGTTGTACGCTGGGTAGAGGGGTAGTCTTATACGGCGAGTATAGTCCAAACTCTATATTTGGACTGTAAAAGTTGGGGGTCGTCTTATACGCCCAGTCGTCTTATACGCCGGAATATACGGTAGTTAATAATTTAATAATTTTTAATGTTAAAGTTAAGAATACGAATACCGGTGCTGCAGTGCTTTAGTTTGTGCTTTGCAACAGCAAGAGACAAAGTCAAATTTTCTCCTTAATATTAATTAATACTTATTATATTTCATTTGATTTGCTCACCTCAGTCCATCAGTTGGGCTAGTGAGTCCAGCCACATAACTGCTGCATGTTGTTTTGTTCAGCAGGAGTTGTTGCGTCCGCTACACCTGAGGCACTCACCACAGAAGTTATTCTGCCCAAAGGACCACTGAAGAGAGAGGGGCCCTCGACAGCGATAATCCAGGATTTAGATGATCCCAACAGTGAGGAGGCCTCTGTGTAGGCAGAATGTAGGTATGCACTGAGTTCTATGCAAGGTGAACAGCAATGTGCGGTATACCAGCAGATCAGAGCAGAAGGGGTTAATCACAGAGGAATGGTCAGGGTAGCCAGGTCGGTAACGAAGCAGGTAGTCAGGCAAGCCGAGGTTCAAAACACGAGGAGGTAGTCAGCCAAGCCGGGTCGGAACACAGGAATCATGGGCAGAGGTACAGAATCGTAAGGCAAAACGTAGTCAGGAAATGCAAGGGTCAAAACACAAATCCATTCACAGCCAAAACACAGGAGCACTTGAATAGACCACAACAGGGTGCCTGAGAGTAGCACAGACTGACTTTTAAATCTGGTGCCACTCTCAGGCCCCGCCTCCACAGACATCATGGCTGTCCATCAATTCCCCGGGTTCTGCACAGCAGCGCCCCTAGAGGATCAACGGACGACCGGAGGAGAGGTAAGTACCTTTTTCTGGGAACTCCTCTGCCGGCGAGCAATCATAAGCTCGTTGAGGAGTTCCCTAAAGTGCTACTCCTTCTCCCGTACCATGGTCACGGGATTGATAGCCAGCAGGAACGGAGACCGTCGGTGCCTCGGGCATCCGTGCGCCGGGAGCGAGGAAACGTCCGTGGCCCCCGGACCCCGGGGTGACCGCATCGGGTCTCCGTGTACCGCGGACGGACCCCCGCCCGCCGGCAACGGAACCCGAGGGTGTGACAGGAGTGATAGCCAAAGAGAGCAAAACTAACCCCCAAAAATTCAAAAAAAAAAATGAAAACGTAGGTTCATTAAAAACAGAGATGGGAGTGTTGGTTAAGGAGGACCAGGAAGAAGCAGAAGCTTTAGGTAAATCATATTTTATTGTTTTCAAAGACATAGAAATATCACACAAACAGGTTTGGGAGAGATAAAACAAATGGTGACTATAACATAAAATAAAATGAAATAGACAAGAATAGGTACAAAAACATGGGCACGAACTGGAGCACAGATACCGTTCTGCACCGCCAGACTAAACCAAGAATGAGCATGGCATGAAGCATTGTGGATAATATGTAAATGACTCAAGCGCCATCAAAGAGAAAAAAAAACTCCATTACCCGTATCTCCTCCACCCGGGACACCCATTGGCCGGGTAGGAACACCAAGAATGAGTGTTCTAGACCGCACCTCCAACAGGACGGATCACTCCCCGGCACGAACCTGCTGACAGCCACAGGGGTTCGATACCACAGGGTCATAAGCTTGTAAGCAGTCTCTTGGACCTTGGAAGCGATGGAGCATTTGTGAGTTAAGACACAAATCTTCTCCCATTGGTGATCAGAGCGGGCGACTCCAAGGGCAGATTCCCAAAATCCCATAAATGATGGGGGCACCGAGGAGTCCTTTATCAAAAGCATGCGAAATCCCACCCCTGGGCAAAGTCTCCCTTCTAGTGAGATGTTCAAACGGGGTCAGATCTCTCTTGGGATTCTGGTTACCTGGAAGTGAAGCGACATAACTTGTAATCTGATTATAACCGAAGCACTGCAGCATGGAACGTCGAGCAGTGGGAGAAGCCCTTTTAAAATGTACAGGGGCCGTCCCATCGCAGACCTCAGACAATGTCAAGGAGGGGGGCAGACCTAGAGATTGCAAGAAACCCCTCTCCAATCCCGGAACAAAATCCGGATTACCAGCTATAGGAGTCAGCGGAGACGGAAAAGAGGAGATGGTCCCTCCAATCCGCCTCCGGCGCAAAACCCCCAAGGAGGCACGCACAAAGGGGTTCGAACAAAGCGCGGGCTGGAGAGCACCTGGGCGAAGCCCAATGATAGATGACAAGGGAAATGACAAGGAGGCCTGCTCCATCTCGATCCATATGTTAGGGGCAGGGTGAAATCGCAACTCGAGTAGGCAAAGAAGGTGGGCAGCGCAATAGTAGTGAAAGAAATCAGGAAGGGAGAGACCACCCCTGTCCTTTGGACGCGTGAGCACCATATACCGAAGCCTGGGGAGCTTCCCCCTCCAAACATAACGAATGATAAGTGTGCGGAGCTCAGAGAAGAACGATCTCAGGACACAGATCGGTAAGGTCTGAAGGAGGTACAGCACCCTCGGAGAATATTCATCTTGATTACGTTTACCCTACCATGCCACGACACGTGAGGGAGACCTCAGCGCTGCAAGTCACCCTTTATTTGATGCAGTAATCCGGGAAAATTTTCCCGGTAAACTGAGGCGAGATCCCTCGGTATCCAGACCCCCAGGTACTTAATGCGTCCCGGGCACCATCGATAGGGGAAGGAAGCTTGAAGTGCCCGCACCTCTGCAGAGGACAGGGAGACATCCAAAATATCAGACTTATCTTTGTTGACCCTAAAGTTGGAGAGGGAACCGTAGGTACTCAGTTCGCTGTGGATATGTGGGAGCGAAACAATGGGCTGCGACACCGCGAAAAGCAGATCGTCCGCATACGCAGCAACTTTAAGCGTACGTCCAGAGCACATCAGGCCATGAATGAAGTAGCGTCCAGTTTCGCCCCCCTCTAAATAAAACAAGAGACAATTCTTTATTTCAAAACTTTATTAATTGTCAACTATGGATTTTAATTTGTCCGTGGTGCGGACCGCATATAACACAGCACCGCGACACTCAACCTTTATTAAATGTTTACATCATTGATAACTTTATAACCATTTATTAGCCAAACATATTTTGGCCCAGTATATAAACATTTTACCTTCAAAATAACAACAATGATAACCAATCATAACCAATCATAACCATGAATTAACCTGCTGGTATGGGCGTATCCACCTGTATCCCTGCTGGAACTGCCGGCTTCCCCCAGCGCGGCAGTCACACGACCATATGATTCACAGGGGCAGATGCCCCTGGAGTGTCCTGCACTTATACCTCTGTGCACACCTAGATGGTTAACTCCTGCACCGTACCAGCTTAAAAACCTGAGCCCCCGGCTAATGCAAAAATCAGGGAGGGATGGGCGGGAAAATATTTTTTAAAATGCTGACCCTATAGCATAAACCCCCCCTTTATATATCCCCTCAGGGAGGGCAATTACCCCCTCCCTTCTGATCTTGCACGTGCCTCAAAGGCTTAACACCTTAGGTGCTAAAATTTTGGCTAGTCATGCCTTAACCCTTAACACTAGGCATTCAACGGGGTACCTCGTCCGGCACTTCATTCATGGGGCCCCTTCGTCCAATTCTTTCCCTACGGGGCTGTTCTTGAATGCTGCGGCTGTTTCTGACTGCCTGTAAGAAGGGCTCCAATGTAATGGCCAACAGGAGGGGCGAGAGGGGGCAACCCTGCCGCGTTCCGTTGCAAATCGGAAAGGAATCCGCGAGGGCTCCGTTAAGATGAATGTGTGCAGACGGGAAAGAGTATAAGGGGGCGGTCCAATGTAGCTAGAAGCTGCCAAATCCCATGGTCAGGAGGATCTGGAGCATAAAGTCCCAGGCGACCCTATCGAACGCCTTCTCCGCGTCAGTGGACAGGAGAAGAAGCCTCTGGCCAGAAGCCTGGGCATGATAGATGGTATTCAATGCCCGAAAAGTCCCATCACGCCCCTCCCCACATTAAAGCCCAATCTGGGTGTATTAAAGTTCTTAGAACCCGCTGAAGCCTGATAGACAAGACCTTTGCAAAGAGCTTGAGGCCGGTGTTCATAATTACAGAAGGAATCGGCTATATCCGTGAGAGAGCAAGAGGTCAGGCCACTTAGTTCGCAATGCCCTCAAGCGACCGCGTTTGTTGCCATGCTCATAAAAAAGAGTCTGAGTGCGCAAGAATGATCTTTGAATGTTATAATTGAGAAGTGTGCTCAGGCGACGTCGTAGCTCGGTCAGCTCTAGGTAAGTGCGCTCATCACACGTGCTTTTGTGGAATGATTCCTGTGACGGGACCGACCTGTACCCCGACTGGGTACTCCCGCCTAACGTTGCTTCCTCCTGCCGGGACACCAACAATTAGCCCCTTCAGCGCCAGGCAGAACCAGCGTTGTAGATAGAAGGGGGGGCTTCGCTGCACCGGAGCTACCTTGGCACTGTGGCTAGCCGAAGCTTAGCTACACAGCGTGGTTATTGTCCTGAAAAGGACAATACAGGATCATATCAGCCCACCCCAAGCATCAGGCAACACTCATGTTGAGGTGAAAACAGGAACTCTCTTTATTTGGGAACACAGGGGTATTTAAACAGTACAAAGGATTGAGTTACGTCCAATAGACACACAAGGGAATTGCGTCCAATAGGCACAAGGGAATTGCGTCCAATAGACACAAGGGAATTACATCCTGCCCTCCTTTGCATATGACTGAGTATTAGCACTCAGCCCAGTAGGGGGTCTCTACTGTAGTCTGTGTAAGGAGGGAGGGGGCAGGGCATGTGGCACCTGGACAGGGTAGCAAACAAGGGGAACAAAAGCACACACCATAATTACAACATATACTGGGAAATGCAGGTATCACAAACAAGAACTATCACAGACGGCACTGATTAACCCGGGGCCGTCACAATTCCATCCTCGCAATACGCTGCATGAGGCCTTACTGATAAAGTGGCCCCGAATCGTGCATTTGTGTGCCTCCCAGATGGATGAGTGGCTCACTCCCGGGTCCGCATTTTCCTGAAAGAAGTATTGCAACTGCTCTGTGGCAGCAATAACTACGTCTTCAGTAGCCAGTAGGGATTCGTTAAGACGCCATGTTGTGGAGGTCGGTCTATAGCGGTCAGCCCGGAGACGCAAGATAACTGGGGAGTGATCTGAGACTTCAGCAGCGCCAATGGTGCAGCCGAGTCCCAAGCTTAGACGATAGCAATCGACCAATCTATATTGCTGAAGAACAGAATTAAATTGTTTGATGTGAGAGGGTAGCATGCAAGAGGATCCCAGAGAAGTGTCTAAGCGTGGTTCCAGGGGCATATTGAAATCTCCTCCCAATATGAGTATGCCTTGTTTAAACTCCATAAGGGAGCGGATAATGAGCGACAAGACCTTACATTGCCCCCTGTTGGGGAGATAGAGGGAGGCGAATGTGTAAACCTGACTGGATATGGTGCCCTTGACAAACGTATATCTCCCTTCCAGATCCTCCTTAGAGGCCGACAGGAGAAAAGGGACATGCCTCGAGAATAGCACTGCTGTCCCCCGCGATTAAGAATCCGTGAAATTACTAGTAATGACCTGCGGGAAAGCGGGACTTCAAACAGACGGGGCGCCAGCTCCACGAAAATGAGTTTCTTGCAATAAGACCACCGACGGAGTTGACTGACTAAGCGATCTGAACACTCTGGACCTTTTCTCAGGAACATTAAGGCCACGAACATTGACACTCAGGACCACCAGGTCCGCGGGCCAAAAGGAAGTGCCAGGGCGGGGCATGTTAAGAAGGACAGGAGCGAGAATGGGGAATGGGGTGGAAGAGCGTGAGTAAAGAAAGACCGAGAGAGGGAGAGGGAGGAAGAAGAGAAAAAAAAAAAGGGGGGACATAAGGGGAAAGGATCTAGGAGGGGAATAGATAGGGAAATGGGAACAGGAAGGGAAGGAGACAAACCACAATACTCCACAGCCAGCGCTCACATTTATGAACAGTGATCAATGAAACTATCCATTAAACGAGTCAAGTGAAACCACAGTAACAACCTGAGCCTCCCAACCCCCCCATGTAATGAAGTAAACAATATCCAGGCGAAAACAGCACCAAAATGGCAATGCAAGCATATCAGAGCCCCGGCCGGGTAATATCACACAGTAACATGCATTATATATATCAGAGCCCCAGCCAGGTAATATCACACAGTAACATGCATTATCATATATCAGAGCCCTAGCCAGGTAATATCGCACAGTAACATGCATTATCTATATCAGAGCCCTAGCCAGGTAATATCCCACAGTAACATACATTATCTATATCAGAGCCCTAGCCAGGTAATATCGCACAGTAACATGCATTATCTATATCAGAGCCCCAGACAGGTAATATCGCACAGTAACATACATTATCTATATCAGAGCCCAAGCTAGGTAATATCACACAGTAACATGCATTATCATATATCAGAGCCCCGGCCAGGTAATACCACACAGTAACATGCATTATCATATATCAGAGCCGTAGCCAGGTAATATCACACAGTAACATACATTATCTATATCAAAGCCCTAGCCAGGCAATATCGCACAGTAACATGCATTATCTATATAAGAGCCCTTCACTTGAATTCTACTGCCTTCCTTACATTGTTGCTCCCACATCCCTTATACCTGCAACAACAAAAGTTTCCAAAGCACCACTTTGCATTCACAGGTTGCACGCACAAGCCTTCCAAAGATCCAGATTGCCCATCCAGGCAATGCCCCAGCCAGCACCCAGATAGCACATCCATGCTGAGCATCATGGGAAATGCAGTTGATAAAGCTGCAGATGTTAGCTGTGAATAACAATCCCCATGATGCTCAGCCAGCCAGGTGTCCACCATGATGCTGGCTAAACATCATTGGAAGAGTAGTCCACAGCAGAAGAGATTATTTTTTTTAAGAATTACAAAAAATCCTAATGTTACCCTCCCTCCCATTCTTTTTAAAATTATATTAATCCCTTTAATATTGATTTATCATGTAATGGCCCCAGCTGCCCTCTTGTGTATCGGTGACCCCACAACCTTGTGTATTGCCTTCTCATTATGTACTGTTGCCCCCATCTCTTTGATGCCTCTGTTATGTTTTAATGCCCCCATTGTGTAAATGTGGGAAAAAAGGTCTGTGGTTCTAAAAAAAAAATAGGGGCTGGCTGGGGGCATCACTTACATCTTAAAAGGGGTCTGGGTGGTGGTATAAATATACCACCACCCAGACCCCTTTTAAGATTTAAGATGCCCCCAGCCAGCCCCTATTTTTTTTTTAGAACCACAGACCTTTTTTCCCACACCTAGAATATGCTGTGCAATTTTGGGCACTTATTCTAAAGAAGGATATTATAGCACTAGGGCCAGAGGCGGGCTACAACATTAATAAAAATAATGGAGCACTTTAGTTATGAAACAAATTTAACAAATTTATATAAATAAAATTATTATAATTTATACTAAATATAATATAAACATTATACAAATAAATTATATAAATATATTCCGGGGGCCAATACAAACCATTGTGTGGAAATCTGTTCATAAACAGGACTACCGATAGGACTTAATCCCTCCAAAACCAAACTTCTCATCTTCCCTCCCTCCAACGCTAAGATTCCCCCATTAGTTTCCCTCAATGTTAATGGTGCTATCATCTCCGCGTCTCCTTATGCCCGCTGTCTTGGTGTCACCCTTGACTCTGACGTTTCGTTCACCCCACACATTCAGTCTCTCTCTAAAATCTGCCGTCTCCATCTTAAAAACATTGCCTGCATCCGTCCCTTCCTAACACAGAATGCCACTAAGGCTCTCATCCATGCCCTTACTATCTCCTGCCTTGATTATTGTCTTAGCTGGTCCCCTCTTAACTGTCTCACCCCTCTACAATCCACCATGAATGCTACTGCCAGACTTATCTCCCTCTCCCATCGCTTCACTAACACCCCCCCCCCTGTCAGTCTCTTCACTGGCTGCCTGTGCGCTTCAGGATTCATTTGAAATCCTTACTCTTACTTTCAAAGCCCTTCACAGCGGTTCCCCTTCCTACATCACTCATCTCTAAATGCACTCCTAACCGGTCTCTCCGCTCATCCAAGGATCTCCTTCTATCCTCTCCTTTGATTTCTAGCTCTCATGCATGATTACAGGATTTCTCAAGGGCTACCCCTATCCTCTGGAATGCCCTATCCGTCTTTCTCCGTGTCTTTATTCCTTCAAAAAATCCCTCAAGACCCCCTTCTTTAGGGACGCTTACAACATTGCTCATTGACGCCCTCCTGTATTCCTTTAGCTCACCTTTCCTAGTCCCTCTCCTGCAATACTTTTACTAGTGTGGCTGGTCCATCCCTAACAATGGTGCTTTTACCTTTGTGTAGTACACCCTAAACCCCTCTAGATTGTAAACTTGTGTGAGCAGGGCCATCCTCACCTGTTGTCTCTGTAAGTCAAATTGTAATGTTACATACTACTTGTTATGTCCTGTCCACCCATTGTACAGCGCTACGGAATTTCATGGCGCTATATAAAACAATAAATAATAATAATAATAATAATGTGTCTTCACTTCATGAGGATTTGGTTAAATTGTGTATCTGGGCTGATAAATGGCAAATGAGATTTGTGACAGAATGACCGGTCATACAGGGGCCCAAGGTACTCAGAGATGGCTCCAGCCTGGCTGCCAAACAGGCAGGAACTCCATTGTTAAACTAATCCCATTAACAGGATGGCTACCAGTAGCTAAAGGGGATTAAAGGTTGGGTTGTCTACATGTTTATCAATGTTAATTTATGTTAATGAAGTTCTGTGGCTATATCAGTCTATGTTTTACATCAATAAACTGTTCATTCCTTCTGTACTCAATTCAAGGTAGTTGTGTCTCTACTTATTGGGTACACATAGCAGGGTTCCAAGGTGCGCACGCTGGCTGGTGCTGAAAGTTATTCCGGGGACAACAGGGGTGATCTCTGGGAGTTACTACAGCTCTCTTGGTGAACCTGTTACAAGATTCAATGTAGACAAATGTAAAATTATGCATTTTGGGCATAATAATAAAATGTAAAGTATCATTTAAATGGTGTTTCCTTGGGGAAGTCTACTAATGAAAAATATTTGTGAGTAATTGTAGACAATAGTATTAAAAGGAGTATTGACTCATGGGAGGAAGATATTATCCTGCCTCTTGAATATGCAGTTCAATTCTGGGTGCCTTTTCTTAACCCCTTAACGTCCATTGCCGGGTCAGGCACGTCATGCAAAACGGTCACTTAACGACCTATGACGTGCCTGACACGTCATGAGACTTAAACAAGCTTAGAAAGTGATCAACGATCACTTTCTAAGCTTAAACGGTGTTGCTGTAATGCCTCGAAGTCGAGGCATTCAGCAACACCGAGATCGGCATGATGGGCCATTTCTGGCCCCTCCCGGGGCGTCAACATCCGCCATACAGTGTATGGCGGCGGACGCCCGTTTTAAAAGCGTTTAGGAGGCGATCAACGATCACCTCCTAAACTTCAATGGTGTCGCTGGAATGCCTCGATCAGGAGGCATCCAGCGACACCAAATACTTACCCCAGGGCGGGCTGTGACCGCTCCAGAGAGCGGTCACAGCCGCAGCTGCACGCAGTCTTCGCCATCCGCAAGATGGCGGCTGCCCGGGAAAAAAAATAATAAAGTTGAAAAAGTTTGCTGGACGGTCTCCAGACCCTCTAGAGAACTCTGGCTCCACTTGCAGGTTGAATACAGGTACTGCATTCAACCATACAAGTCAATGGAGCCCAGCTTCCTAATCACTTTGTGATTAGTAAAATATTAAAAAAATAAAAAAAACAATAAAAAAAAGGAAAAAAAGAAAAAGCTTAAAAAAACATGGTAACATTTAAAAATTATTATGCTTTAGAGGAACTATCCAGTTCCAGCAAAATGTAAAAAAAAAAGTCCAAAAAGAGTAAAATAAATAAAATAAAAAAATAAAGTTTATTATTATGAGCAAGTGCTAAAATTAGCGCTCTATCTTCCCAAAAATCCTGACATGGAAAAATTTAAATAAAAGCATTTCAAATACCCAAGGGGTGTCTAATTTAAAAAAATTAATGGTTTGATGGGGTAAATTGCAGTGGCCGGGCTCAAAGATAGGGCATAGGCACAGACTGACTGAAATGGGGGGAAAAAAAGCGCACTTCCAAAATGTGGCATTTTAACCCCAAACACCAGACAAACCCATACATGTGGGGTATGACTGAACTCGGGAGATGTTCCTGAACACATATTAGGGTGTTGTTTGATAGTGACGTATACCTGGAGCTATAAATGTATACCCAAAGTACAATTTGTGTAAAAAAAAATACCAAAAAAATACTAACACAAAGTGTGGCAAAGGCTGGTGGTAGAATCTCATGCATGGAAAGGGTTAAAATACTATCATTTGAAATACCTTGGGGTGTCTAGTTTTCAAAAATATATGGTTTGATGGGGTAAATTGAATTAGCCGGCTTCAAAGATGGTCCTATTAGGACATGGGGGCAGAATGACCAGATGTAAAAGTTCCAAGTTAAAAAATGTGCACTTCCTAAATGTGGCGTTTTACCTCCCAAAACAACCCGACAAACCCATGCATGGGGGGTATGACTGTACTTGGGAGATGTTGCTGAACACATATTGGGGTGTTGTTTGAAAGTGATGTATACCAGGAGCAATTTTAGCGATAAAAAACACAAAATAAATTACTACCACAAAGTTTGACAAAGACTGGTGGTAGAATTAGTGCATGGAAAGAGTTAAAATTTGAGCATTTGAAATACCTTGGGGTGTCTAGTTTTCAAAAATATATGATTTGATGGGGTAAATTGCATTGGCCCGCTTCAAAGAGACCCGAAATGGCACATGGGGGGAAGAATTACCAGATTTGGAAAAAATGGTTTTGAAATAGCAAAACGCTACTTGTACTTAATGCTCCATAACGTGCAGAAAAAAGCAAAAAAACATTAAAACATTGGGTATTTCTAAACTCAGGATAAATAGTAGAATATATTTAGCAGGTTTTTTCATTAGCTTTTTTGGATGAGTAAAAGATTTTTGGGGTAAAAGTCAGAAAACGTGTTTGTTTTTTTACATTTTTCATCATATTTTATTATTTTTTTTTATGGGAAATTAGATAATATGATTAAAACAATGGTATCTGAAGAAAGCCCTTCTTGTCCTGAAAAAAACAACATATAATTTGTGTGGGTTCACTAAATGAGTGAAGAGAAAATTACATCTAAACACGAACACCGCAAAAGTGTTAAAACAGCCTCGGTCCCAATGGTACAAAAGGTAAAACACAGCCTGGTCCTTAAGGGGTTAAGGACCGGGCTTATTTTTTATTTTTGTACCCTTTGGGACCGAGGCTGTTTTAACACATTTGCTGTGCTTGTGTTCAGCTGTAATTTTCTCCTCACCCATTTGGTGTACCCACACAAGTTATATATTGTTTTTTTCAGGACAAGATGGAATTTCTTCAGATACCATTATTTTGATCATATCATCTTACTTACTATAAAAGAAATAATAAAACATGGTGGCAATTTTAAAAAAAAACTTTTATGATTTTATCTGAAAAATCTTTTACTCACCTACAAAAGGAAGTAAAACAGTAGAATAGTAGATAGATTCTACTATTTGTCCTGAGTTTAGAAATACCCAATGTTTTTATGTTTTTTTGCTGTTTTTTGTAAGTTATAGGGCAATATGTACAAGAAGCGCTTTATGATTTCCAAATTTGATCATTCCGCCGCCATCTCCTCTTTGGAACATCTTTGAGGCTGGTTAACTCAATTTATCCCCATCAAACCATATATTTTTGAAAACTAGACACCCCAGTGTATTTCAAATGCTGGTATTGTAACCATTTCCATGCATTAATTATACAACCACACTTTGTCAAACTTTGAAATAGTAATTTAAAAAAAAAGTTGTAATTTAGTTATAAATATACAGGTCCTGGTATATGTCACTGTCAACCAAAACCCAAATATTTGTTCAGCAACATCTCCTGAGTATGGTGATACCCCACATGCATAGGTTTGTCAGATTGTTTGGCTGGTAAAAGGAACATCTTTAAAGCCGGCTACTTGAATTTACCCCATCAAACCATATATTTTTGAAAACTAGACACCCAAAGGTATTTCAAATGCTGGTATTTTAACCCTTTCCATGCACTAATTCTACCACCAGCCTTTATCAAACTTTATGGTAGTAAATTGTTTTTGTATTTTTTTTCACACACGTAGTTCAGGTATGAATTTACCGCTCCTGCTATATGTCCCTGTCAAACACCCCAATATGTGTTCAGCGACATCTCCTGAGTTCAGTGATACCCCACATGGGTTTGTCGGGTTGTTTGGGATTTAAAATGCCACATTCGGGAAGTGCGCTTTTTTCTCCATTTTCGTCAGTCTGTGTCCTACCTTTGAGCCCGGCCACTCCAATTTACCCCATCAAACCATTAATGTTTTATTAAATTATACACCCCTTTGGGTATTTTAAATGCTTTTATTTTAACTCTTTCTATGTCGAGATTTTTGAAAAGATAAAGCGCTAATTTTAGCACTTGCTCAAAATAATAAATTTATTTTTTATTTTAGTTATTTTATTCTTTTTTGGACTTTTTTTTTTTTTTTACATTTTGCTGGTACTGGATGGTTCCTCTGGTGACATCACTACATAATTATTTTTAAATCTTAGCACATTTTTTTAACAATTTTTTTTCCATATTTTATATTATTATTATTTTTTATATTTTACTAATCACATTGTGTTTAGAAAGCTGGGCTCCATTGACGTGCATGGTTGAATGCAGTACCTGTATTCAACCTGTGGCAAAATCACTCGCAGTGGCGGTTGTGACCGCTCTCCGCATCGGTCACGACGCATCCTGGGGTGGGTGTTTGGTGTCGCTGAATGCCTCGCGATCAAGGCATTTCAGCGACACCATTGAAGTTTAGGAGGTGATCGTTGATCGCCTCCTAAACTCTTTTAAAATGGGCAATGGATGTTGGTGCCAGACATCGAGGCTGTTTAAGCGAGGAAAGTGATTATTGATCACTTTTTATGCTTTTTTAATTCAGGATCGTCAAAGGTCATTAACAGACCTTTTTGCGTGATGGCCCCGAACTGTCAAAGGTCGTAAGGGGTTTAAAAAGATATTATGGAACTAGAGAAAGTTCAGAGGAGGACCACAAAACAAATAAGGGGAATGGAAAGTTTTAGTTATCAAGAAAAGCTAGAAAAGTTAAATTTGTACACATTAGAGAAACGGCGTCTTAGAGGGGACATGATAATGTTATATAAATATGTAGAGGGCCCTTACAAAGGGCTCTCTAAAGACCTGTTCATTAATAGAACATTACAAAGGACAAGAGGTCACCCGCTAAGACTTGAAGAAAGGAGATTTTGTCTACGACAACGGAGGGAATTGCTTTACAGTAAGGACAATAAAAGTATGCTTGAAGGGGTGGTTTAATGAAGCAGAATATAGAAGGCTATGTATGATAGTATAGGAATTAATATTTATTTAGTGATTTAGTGTCGATCTAAGGAGAAATCTGACATTTTCCCCATTAAAAGCATAATTTGAAATTCCTGACATAAGAGTTTTTTTGCCTTCTTTTGGATCAACAGTGAATAACAAGGACTAGGAAAAACTTGATGGTTGCAAGTCTTTTCTCAACTCAAACTACTATTACTATATCTTTTAATTTCCACAGTATTGTGGTGTGTGAGATACGTGCAGTGTAATCCACCTGCATGGTACAAATGTTTCCAATGGGAAAAAATGTAAAACACTTGTAGAATGTTGAAAAATGCCAATTGCTAACCTCTAGGCTGATATTTGTGACGCTTTAAATCTTCACAGTAAAATACCACCATATTGTAAGATACTATAGAGGGGGGCTGTATGTGACACTACTGTACTTCTAATATATTGAACATTTCTGTAATGTATGCAGAAATGTTAGAAAATGTAATTTGCTGGCAATGGTCTGATATTTACCTTGAATTTGTTTAATAAAACTATATAATTTTGTAAGGAGATATATGTGAGAACTCTGCCTAAACCAGTCATCATTTTATGGCAAGACAGGAGGCTTCATATGTCTCTTACCGTTTTTTAACCCCTGTGTTGCTGGCCTACGGGCTCCTTGTGTTTAGGCCCCTTTTCGCCTTCCCTGTTTAGCGTTTTCTCCATTTTCCTTCTTCTACCTTGCATCGTCTCGGTATCCAGTGTGTCTGCCTTCCCTACCTTCAAGCGTCCCGCCTTCCTCTCTGCCCGTGCGGCCGGCTGTCTATCTACAGCCGCGGACAGGAGACGGGGCGGATTGCGGGCCTCACGCTTCCATGCTGGGCAGTCGTGGCCTGGTGAGGTGGCTCCTCCATGCTGGGCGTATAGTGTGGCCTCACTGTGGCCGGCCAGGGATCTGTGCTTGCGCGCTTCCCAGTCTCCTTCCCTGCTGTTATGCGGCCCAGCATTCACTTAGGGCCGCATAACCTAACGGTGCGGAGCATTTTTGTCTCAGTTTCACCATAGAAGGTGACCCCTCTGCATTATCTGAGGGTGACCCCCTCTGCATTATCTGAGGGTGACCTCCTCTGCATTTTCTAAGGGTGACCTCCTCTGCATTTTCTAAGGGTTACTCCCTCTGCATGTCCTCGGGGTGACCCCCATTTTTTCTGGCTGTCTGCTGGGGTTATGAGGCCTCTGGACATTTTAGCCGGTTTAAGTTACAACAACAACAAAAAAAATAATTGAAAAATATGTTTTTACACAGCCTGTCTCAGCTGTAGATTTATTGAAACTACTTTGGTAGTTTTCTATGCTCTCGTGACCTAGGTCACTTTCACTTGGGTTGGGTTTACTCTCTGCCTGGGGTTAGCTTGGTGCAGAGCCGCCTTAGGGTGACCCCTTAGAATTTAGGATTGACCTCTGGCCTGGAATCCCAGCCCTCTAGGTGACCCCCATTGGTGCCAATGGGTGACCCCAATGTACCCCTGTGACCAATTTTGTTTATTGCATGTCTGGCAGATATCAAGTGGACATGTCTAATGGAGTCTCTCCTTGCAGCCCTGGCCTCCCTGGACCGCTCGACGTCACCGCGGCTTGAGTCTTTGGACTCTGAAGAGTCACATCACGTGTCCACCGAGGAACGCCCGTGCAAACGTCAGTGGACAGAGGCGGACGTTTCAGCTAAGGGCAAGGGGCCTTGGATAAAAGCTAAGGCCCCTACACTGGCTTTGGCACACCCATCTACATCCAGGGCAGAGTGCCACGCTGAGGAATACGAGGTATTGGATGAATACCCCACTGAAGGCTCTCAGCCGGCTTCTCCGGTGGAACAATCTGCATTGGTTCGGGAGACAGTCTTGGGGGACTCTCAGCCTACCTCCGCGTCTTCCACGGAGATGCCGGATTCCGTGGACCTCCCGATGTTTGACCCGCGCACCCTGCACCACCTCAGGCCCTCAAAGTGGACTCCTGCATCCTACATTGTGCAGTTTCTGCACTTCTGGCTACATTGGCCACTGGAGAAGGAGGCTCGCCAAAAACTATGCGCTGAGTGTCCTCGGCCCACTCTTCCTGACAAGGTGGCAAATACCCCGGAGTTTGATCCTACGTTTGTCACCTTCATGAAAAGGTCTGGAAAAGGCTGTTTGCCTCCTGGGCAATGTTAGCTCAGCCATATCCGTGGGTCAGCGGTTCCAATACCGACCTTCGTTCTTCAAAGGCGCCGCTAGGGGCAGAAGGACCTCCTCCTTCAAGACCACAGGATCATCAATTTTGATTTTTAGCGGGCAGGTTATTTTATTTTTTCCCAGCCTGGGAATGTCTCACTCAGGACCCCTGGGTCCTTCAATGTGTCCCATTTTTGGGTTTCCCCTTCTGCTGGAGATGTCTTGTGCCGACCCGCTCTTGCTTCCTCTGGATCAGGATCTGCTCTCAGACCCAGAGGGCAATCCACACCCATTGATCCTCCTCGGTCAGCTGTAGCTGGTGGCTTGGATGGTTTCCGGGGATCCTGGCATACGTCGGGTTTATCATCTGAAGCTCTAGACCTGCTCCGGGACTCCGGGCACTAGAAGCATGGGGATCCTGGCATAGCTGGTGTGTGGAACGATGTATTGATCCCTTTACAGCACCGGTGGTGATGGTACTTGAACTTTCTGGCCACTTCCACTGCTCACGTCCCCGTTTCTGGTTTGAGTATGGGGAAAGATCTGACCATTCGGGGGATTCGGATCTCTAGGCCATCTTCGAGGCATTGGTTTTCCTGGGATGTCTCTCTCATTCTTCTTGATTTGTGGAAAGGTATAAATGGCACAAGCAGGTTGTTTGAGCCTTGGAGACCAAGATGACACAGGCACAGGCCGGGCTGTTTGGGGACAAAGGTGACTCATGCTGGGCTGTTTGGGGACAAAGATGGTCCTATGCGTGTAATTTGGGTACTGGTCAGGATCTATGTGGGTAGTGTGGATGCCAGTGCTGGCTTTGGGTTGTGCAACCTGTCATCTATGCCTGTAATTTAGGAGGTTTTATTGCTGAGTTTTTATGTAATTTCCAATTGATCTATACCTGCAATGTTTCCATACATTATTATTGTATACCTGCAAATAGAAGGATTTGTATGTCTGATTCTATGCCTCCAGTGCTGAGTTCACATGTGAACAACAATAATAACAATATTAATATATATATATATATAATTGCTAACAGCAATCACACTCCTATCATGCCCAGGCAACCAGTACATGCGAGAACTTGGGTATGCCTGAGCATGATAGGAGTGTGATTGCTGTTAACAATCATATATAGATATTAATATTATTTATTTTTTTGTCCAATTTTGATGCGTCACTTACTTTTAATAAAAGTGTGAGATTTTTTTATGGTGGGGGGGTCATTTTCGGTTTCAGCCAAGTAAATGCTGAATTTTTGGTTTCGGTCCAGAATTTTCATTTCGGTGCATCCCTACTACTAAGCCAGACACTGAAGTGGTAGGCCTACACCACATCAATGTCTGGCTCAATGTATAGTGATATGGATTACGCCGTACCACCGTCAATGTCTGCCTCAGTATTGTTAGGGACCAGGAACCAGACGGACACGAAACGTAAAATGCAATCACCTTTATTGTAATAACAAAAGCAAACAAAGCCAAATTGTGATCCAAGAGCATATAACAAAAGACAATCTGGATTCAGGAACCAAGACAGGTACTCAGACAAGCCGGGGTCAGGAATATGGAGATCAGCGAAGTCAGGATCAAGCCAGGAATAAGGAGCCAGGAGGGACGTCAGAGAAATTGTGAGCTTGAAGGGAGTGTGAGAACCAGTACAGGGGGGTAAGGGATGTGCGAAGAAAATAATAATGAATAGGACTTTCCTTTTTAAATATATGTGGAAGACACAGCTGCAGCCCTTAAAGAACACTCTCCAGGTGTTGAAGTATTGCAGTCAAGGTACACTAGGGTGTTCCATTCAATGAAGATCCAGAGTTATATTAGAACATATATATATTATATTAGAACATTAGAAATATATATATAGTGTAGGTGTATAATTAAATGTAGTCAGCCCTGCTTGTTGCAGATTTACACTCACAGTGTTTCTTTGTAATTCAATGCGTAGCAGGGGTCACATGAGGGTCTACATCGGAAATATATATCCAAAGGAAGAGACACAAAAAAGGATCCAATAGTGTGTTACTGTGTTTAAGTGTAGAAGACGCAAAGCGTGGAAATGTACTTACACTCAAGTAGGTATAAATAAGCCCGTTCCATTCATTTGCCGTCCGTATAGGAAACGATGTCTCAGTTGTAGCGGTTCATTCATTCAGCGGTGCCGGAATACAAGGTAAGTAAAACAATGTTTATATTTATAATGAGACAATTGTAAAGGTTCATGCAGGTATGAGAACAGGCAGTCATGTGCAGATAATATATGGCCAATGGAAGTAGAACCACCCCTGCCCCCTATGACATAAAATAACCGGCTCTGGGCAGGAGAAAACTTAACAAGTAGATACCATGTGAGGCAGCAACAAAAAGCATCATATTCCAAGTGCAAGGCTGTGCATCATAGCAACTACCATTGCAGTGAGGAGATCACCTGAGGGAAGTGTGTCAAGCAAAAAAAAAAAAAAACCCTCCCTAAGCAGGTGTGTGAGAGCGTTCACAAACGCCGCATCCCTGCATGGCGCTAGACAGGGTCATTCTTCGCAAGTGTCAATCCCCACCCGAACAATATCACACTGCCAAGGGGCACAGTAACATAAGTAGCAGGTAACGCAACAGCAAAATGCAGTGATACAGGCACTTGCACATAAACATACAGACATTAGAGCAGTCAGTCATGAGCAGAAAATATATGGCCATTGTGAGTTAAACCATGACATAAAATAACCGGCACTGGGCATGAGAAAACATGACAAAAAGATATCATGTGAAATAGCGACAAAAAGCATCATGTTCCGAGTACTGGGACATGCTTCAAAGCCACTACCAGTGCAGTGAGATGACTACCTGTAGGCAGTGTACCCGGCAGGAGTTTAAAAAAAAAAAAAGAAAAAAAAAACCCTTCCAAGTGCAGGTGTGTGTGAGCATGCAAACGCCGCAGCCATGCATGGCGCTAGCCAGACAGGGCCATTCTTCACAAATGTCAATTCCTGTCCGCACCGCATCAGACTGCCGCTGAGCACATTAACAGAAGTTACAAATGGAAGGATAAATATAATAAACTCTTATATTCTCCCCAAATGGATGTACCTGTTCAGACACTTGCCTTTAAAAATGCCAGCTCCTTGGCTAAACATGATACAGACCTCCTTTAATAAGTTAATTAATAACGACAGAAAAGCTAGATTGGGAATTAAACTCCTTTCTCAAAAATTAAACAGCCGAGGCCTATGATAAATCGCGCATACGAGGCACGTATGTTAATACACAAATGCAACACACAACTAGAAACTAGTAAGAGTCAACCATGGTATAAAATGGAACAACATTTGTTTGGTACTGGAAATGTATCAATTGGTATCTGGGAATTTCAATCTAAGTTGAAAACAAAGATTCACACAGGAAACAATATTGTTATCGGAGATATTGTACAAGAATGGTTCAAAATTAAGAAGAAACTTGGAATTAAGGATAGAATACTAGATACAGCAGGACTTGATATTATTGAGCTCAATTTACCAGACATATCATTGACGAGATGGAAAAATGCGGGGATTATGTACCTAAAAGATATCTAGACAAATAATTCCCAATTGTCTGCTGTTGTGTTACCTGTTACTTATGTCCGTATGCTTGTTCCTGTCTGGCCACTGCCATGCGGGCCTGAAGCACACACATGATTTGGTGTATACCAAATCATGTGTGTGCTTCAGGCCCGCATGGCAGTGGCCAGACAGGAACAAGCATACGGACATAAGTAACAGGTAACACAACAGCAGACAATTGGGGAAACTTTTTAATGGAATTATTTGTCTAGATATCTTTTAGGTACATAATCCCCGCATTTTTCCATCTCGTCAATGATATGTGCATGTCATGATAATAATAATGCATGTTACTGTGTGATATTACCTGGCTGGGGCTCTGATATAGATAATGCATGTTACTGTGTGATATTACCTGGCTGGGGCTCTGATATATGATAGTGCATGTTACTGTGTGATATTACCTGGCTAGGACTCTGATATATATAATGCATGTTACTGAGAAATATTTTCAGCGTAAGTAGCATGGATTAGTACCAGTATAAGGCTGAAGAGTGGCGATGTGAGCGCAACATAGTAAAGCGCAATTGCTTGTGTTAGTGAGTTCCGCGAGAGTGATTTAAAAAAAAAAGTGTCCCTCTTTCACATTTTGAAATGTTGGGAGGTATGAGATTACATCCACTGCAAAACTATGATCTACACTTCTTACTTCTTCGTATAAAGCAATTAAATTAGTTTGACATGACCTATGTTTCATAAAACCATGCTGATTTTTGTTAATAATACTGTTCTTCCCAGTGAATTCCCGAATATTATCCCTTAATAAGCCTTCAAATACTTTTCCAACCACAGAAATTAAGCTCACAGGTCTATAATTTCCGGGTACAGAGTATGAACCCTTTTTGAATATAGGAACCATATCTGCCTTCCTCCAATCCCGGAAGATTAGAAACAGAGGTTCACTTATTTCCTCACTAAGCTCCTTAAGTACTCGTGGGTGAATACCATCAGGCCCCAGAGCTTTGTTGACATTAACTTTCGATAGTTGCTGCAGCACCTTGTCCTGAGCCATCCAATCACCGTTTGACTGCAATTTTTTTCAGTAGTCATATCCATTGCCGTAGGTTCCTCCTTAATATATAGTGAGAAAAAATAGTTATTTAACGTTTCTGCTTTTTCCTGGTCCTCCTTAACCAACACTCCCATCTCTGCCGTTTTGTTTTTTAGAATTTATGTACTTAAAGATTTTTTTTGGGTTAGTTTTGCTCTCTCATTTTCTAGTTTAGCCCATCTAATCACCTTTTTGCATGCTTTATCGGCTTCCTTATATCTTATATAGGATGCCTCTGATTCGTCTGATTTAAATGCTGTAAAAGTCAATTTCTTATTTTTAATTTTCTGGTTTACTTCCCCACTAAGCCACATTGGTTTCAATTTGTTACTTTTATATTTATTACCTAGTGGTACATACTGAGAAGTGTATCTTGCTAATATTTGTTTGAAAAGACTCCATTTTATCCCTAAAGAGTTTATGCCTGTCAATACATTGCAAAGCTGCCCTTATCTTATTGAAATTGGCCTTTTTAAAATTGTATGTTTTAGTATTCCCATGGGCAATTTCTGTTTGGGTTTATTTCAAAAGACACCATATTGTGATCACTATTACCCAAGTGATCCCCCATTTGAATGTTAGACAAAAGATCAACATTGTTATCACCAGATCCAGACAAGAATCCTTTCTAGTTGGTGCTTGTATCAGTTGTGACATGAAGGTGTCTTTTAACAGGTTCAAAAACCTGAATCCCCTTGCAGAACTACTAGTCCCTCTATCCAAATTTATGTCCGGGTAATTCAAATCTCCAATAATTAACGTGTTACAGGGTGGGCAGCTTTCTCAATTTGCTCTAACAGATGTTCTTCCTCGTCATTATTAACATTAGGTGGTTTATAACATATCCCAACCAGTAGTTAATTTCCTTTTTTTTGCCCCAAGCTGATATCTACCCATAAAGCTTCCACATTGCCCTTGTCACATTCAAGACACGTAATATAAGACTTTAGCTCGTTGTTAACTCACAAGCACACACAACCTCCCTTCCTGCTTTTTCTGTGCTTCCTATATGTGTAACCATTTAAGTTAACTGCCCAGTCATGGGTCTTATCCCACCATGTTTCTGTTATGCCTATTATATCATATTGCTTAGTGTATGCTATTGCCTCTAGTTCCCCCATTTTGTTATTTAGGCTTCTTGCATTAGAAAGCATACATTTAATATATCCTTTCTTTGCTATCTCCATTTTCTAGATCTTTGTGTCCCTCCTCCCCTACCACTTGTTTAAAAACCCCTAGCCATCATCTTCCCCAGCACAGCAGACCCTCTTCCGTTTAGGTGCAATCTAGAGGACTGCATTGGGAAGCAGGTCCCGCGGGTTCATGACGGATTCATCCAGGCATGCATACATGAGGCAAGATGTGCATTGAGTCAGATCATCAATCTTGCTAACTCCCATAACTAACACACAATCAAGAATAGGTAGAAAATAAACAGTTAAAAGTACAGAGCTAAAGTTCAACAAAAACAGTCCAATAAATATATAACAGTATAAATAACAGTACCTTGTGTAACCCCGTTTTTTTTTTCACACACCCTATAAGATTTTTTTTTATTAGTAAATATTAATTCACATTTAAACTAGCAGCCGGCTAAAACTGCTTTGGAAGCATAATCGATATTGAGGCATGTCAGTAACACAACCTCCCTACCCCGATCGCCTTGTGATTGCACCGAAGAGCTGCCACAAGCCCATTAGTGAATGCCATAGCCGCCACTCACAAGATGTCAGGGTTCACAGAGGTCCTACCCAGACCCTCCTGAGAACTCTTGAGTACTGTATTTCAACCATCCAGGTCAATGAGGAGTGGGGTATCTCCATAATCAGGAGATGCAGCTAAACAATTTTGGCTGGGTTTCTCTGCCATAACACTTAAAATAGCCTACTTGCAAAAGCAACTGAAGTGATCACATTTTTTTCTGCCATTTAGGGACATACTATGAAGTGGATGAGATCACACACACACACACACACACACAGGCTTATATTTATATATTTATATATAAGACTACCCTATAAGATCTTTTTTTATTAGTCAAATATTTGTTTAAAATTAGAGTTGCAATCCCATCATACCTAATGTAAAAAATCTATGAATAATGATACTGCAGTACAGTGAAGTACAAATGCAGTAAAACTGCAGTAAATGTGCAGTAATACTGCAGTAAAAGTGCAGTATTGCAGTTTTTTCATGTCCAAAAAACTGCAGTATTACTTCAGAAAAACTGCAGTAATTTTTCGTAAGGGATGTGTCACAACCCTTGGTTGCAACGATCTGTTTGTTTTAATTATTGTTTTGTGGTTCTTGTTTTCCCTGTTGGATCCCCAGTGTATCACATGCCCTTTTGCCTGACCGGGTCCTGGCCATAATCCTGTGGAACTGTTTCTCGGCTATGACCCAAGCAATTGCCTGCGGACTTGAACCCCTTATAACCCGGACACCATTGACCCCACCAGAGCGCTCTTTTCGTGGAGTTAGCCCACAGGTGGTGGGGTACAGACCAGGGGTGGTTTGGAGAGGGAGCCTCTTATGGATCCCCAGTCGCTGTGACTTCCAGGAGAGTGGGGGTCAGCCGGCGCGGTTATGGAACACACACCCGGCTATATCGTGGTCCGCCCTGGGAAACTTTAAACTGCTACCGCTCGGGGTCCCCACAGTGGATCATGTCTATTTTTGGACAGAATATTCTAAGGACCCCAAGCAATGCATCGGTACCCCGGGATCACCCCGAGAACATCGGTTTGGGGTTATGCGGACATTGCGGGGCTTGGTAGCCTGAGTGTGGCGCCGGGCTGTCTGGGCAGGGCGTGGATATGTTAATGTGATGTCCTTTTGATTGTTGGACTGTATATAAGGCTGTGTGTTTTCCCAATAAACTGAGTTTTCACCTCAACATGAGTGTTTGATGCTTGGGGTGAGCTGCTATGATCATTTATTCTCCTTTTCAGGACAATAGCCACACTGTGTAGCTAAGTTTCGGCTAGCCACAGTGCCAGAGCAGCTCCGGTGCAGCGACATCCCCCCTTCTATCTAAAGCGCTGGTTCTGTCTGGTGCTGAAGGGGTTAATTGTTGGTGTCCTGGCAGGAGGAAGCAATGTTTGGCGGGAGTACCCATTCGGGGTACAGGTCGTTCCCGTAACAGTATGTTCCCTATAAGTGCTGGGAAAGTATGGAAATTCTATATAAATTAGGCATTTCAGAAATCAGGATGCTTGAATTGATAAACTTGGAGGGGATTTTCCGTCACGTTACCTAATTTTGTGAGGATTTAGAGGGAAAATATGAAACAATGAATAAAGTATGCCTAATTTTCATGTACACAAGTGAAATCAAAAATAAATAAAAGTGATAAAGTTGTGCTATACTTCCCTAATGACCGCAGCAGCCCAAAAGACACTCTTCCTCAGGGTGTGAATATACAGATAAGCAAATGATTGGGGCGCAGGTACATGTAAGGGAAGAAAATAAATATATAGTGTAAAGAGTATAAATTATAATGGAATAAATGATGATGTGGTTGCACTCACAAACAGATAAGATGCTTCAGGCCCTTCAGAATATGTTGAAAAAATCTTTAATGAGTCTTCATACAGAATCTATAAAATGAGACTGAAAAAAGTGCAGTATCTTCAATAAAACGGTTGGGGTTAAATAAAAATGCACTCACAGTTCATCCATGCACAAAGTACATATAAAAGCATAAGCTAAAAGTCCGCCAAAAAACTCGATCAAAGGGATGTCCCGTGTGATCCTTCTGACGCGTTTCGCCGTGTGGGCTTCCTCAAGAGAAAAGGTTTTGGTCGGTATTTTTGACATTTTCTCTTGAGGAAACCCACACGGCGAAACGCGTCAGAAGGATTTTATAGATTCTGTATGAAGACTCATTAAAGATTTTTTCAACATATTCTGAAGGGCCTGAAGCATCTCATCTGTTTGTGAGTGCAACCACATCATCATTTATTCCATTATAATTTATACTCTTTACACTATATATTTATTTTCTTCCCTTACATGTACCTGCGCCCCAATCATTTGCTTATCTTTAGAGAGAAAATATATAAAAACTTTTTTCTAATTTTCGCTAGTTTTTACTAAATGTCTCATCCTAACTTTTCAGCTAATTATCTAACTATGGTATCAAAAGAAAGCGCTCTCCTTGAAAAAACAATATATACTTTACATGGGTACACTATTCGCAGGAAAAGAGGAATAATCGCTGAAACGACATACCACAAATATTGCAAAATTTCTCCGGGCTTTGAGGTACCAAAACCCCTGAAGGGGTTCTGCATGGTTTAATAAGCAGAACATAAAAATGGCTAGAAACTCCTTTAAAGTATGCAAAACCCCTGGTCCTGAATGAGTTAATAACAAAGAATGCGCAAAATTGCGAACCAAGCTGTGATTGAAAAGCTAGAATTCATGCATGTTTATTCTGTTCCCAGCCATAGATCCTGTTCTGTGTGTAAATCCCCTCACATTATGATTTAACCAAAGGCGGAGTAACCCACTGTGTTTTGTGTAATTCCAAAGGTTTCGACCTCTAAACTAAAAATTATTGTATTTGTTTTTCTTCTGGCTGTGGTCCCCTACAGGAAGTGGCGTGAAGGAGCTAGGGGGCAGCCAGAGATTCACATTCCATCTACAAAAATAACAGGCTTGTAGGTCAGAAAGTATGTCAGTATAACCCAGCTGTCAGTTTGAGTATGATCATTTCGACGCTGACTTTGAGGTTATATGGTGATCATGATGGCAAGGGTAACCCAAAACAATGCCAAAACACAGACATATGCATACGATCAAAAACTAAATGACAGACGCACTGGTCCAGATTTAACAGTCTGAAGTGTACATAAACAGCTTGCAAAATAGTTGCTTGTCATACATTCCGTTCCTTTAGTTTTTTTGGTTAATTAAACCATGCTATCTTGCTATTAAACAAGAGGGGTTGCAATTGACCCTGGTCGACCACCGCTGAAACCCTGATTTCTGGTTGTCATCAGTGTAAGCCTGCCACTCACTTGACAGCCATATGAGCTTAATCATAGGCTAGCATTAAATGTCGTACCGCCTAAAAACTAAAAAAAAAAGAAAAAGGTTTCACTTGAATACATGGTTTGACTGGTCTACCTACAACCATACTTTTTAAAGGGAGTGTGAATTAAACGCACTTTCTCCTACTAACGCTATTTGGCCAAATTGCGAACTATCTACATTGATACCATAGGTCCAGGAGTGGACGAACCCTCATTGATCTTATTGGCTGGCTGAATGCTGAAGACTGAGGGTTAATTTAATTAATTTAATAAAGTTAACTTAAGGTGCAGTTAGAGGTAAAGGGTGGCAAACTAGGGGGAATCTAAATCATGGGGGCAGTGAAAATTATTAATGTATTTATTGATAAAAGTATGATGTCAGTGATATTCTCTGAATGATCCGGATCCCTGTAAGATCCAGATCTTTGAATGATTTTCTGCCTTCAGTGACATCTCTAGAGTAGGCAGGCAGGAGGGTTCATTTACTGTAATGAAAGGGGCGGGGCCAATCGTTAGTGTGCCTGCAGGGAGGGACTGGGAAACTGTAAGTCCTGTGAGTCACACTGAATGATCCGAAGATTCAGATCATGAATCGGATCATTTCAATGAAAGAGTCAAAATGATCCGATTCACTGTACTGATCCTAACCTCCCATCGCTTAGTAACCTGATCCCAGAGTCTGTGTGCTCTGCAGATGATCAGGTTACACTGCATGATTCACAGACTGAACTGCTACAAATGAATCATTCTACTGAATCGATTCATCCGGATCACTGAAAAGAATCGGATCATATGATCCGGACATCACTAGTACTCAGCCACCATCAGAGGAAAGTTTATGTCTTAGGTAAATGTGCATCTGTTTTTGCTGTTTAAGCTCACTTATACTTTTTTTTTGTGAAGGCTATTTTATATATTAAATTAAGTAAACACAATATCAGAGAATCTGCTTAATCTATATTTATCTGTTTAACATGTTTTTGTTATATAATTTTAATATTAATTCCAACATTTTTGATGTATTCATTTTTTAATGTTGCTCATTTATAACTTCAATAAAATATCACTATTGATAATTTAAAAACAAAAAAAAATGTTTCATTGAGGTCTTGCATGTTAGACACAAGATCAGCATATGAGTAGATAGACAATGTTGAAGCATCAGTGCATTTAACAAAGCTGTCCGTTACCCATCTTGAGCCCTCCACCCACTATCCTGGCCCGCAATTAAAACCCAACTTTAGTAACAGAGAGGAGTGTCCGATAAGTTCCATAATATGCGTCCTCCATGGGCCACAACCACAGCAGGTGAAGAAACAATTAGGAAATCCACAGTCCACAAGTCACGGCATCACATCAGAGACTCAATCTTTTGAGACTGTCTCCAATGTGCCATACACCTTCAACTTGTCTGTGTCACGACCGAGGTACGGGTTCTGGAACCGCGCTGCAGAATTGGCGCCTGCTGGTGGAGAGAGGACGCACTGCCACCAGGGCACAGGAGATACTAGCCGTTCACCACCGAGAGTATAGAGTAGGTGAAACACAGGAACAGAAAATAAAAAATAATAACGGTATCCAAAGGGGTCAGGCAAAAGAGTAGTCGGGGTCACACGCAAAGGTCAGGGCAGGCAGCAAAACAGGTCAGGTCAGGTCAGGTTCAAGCAGGAGTCAATACCAGAGAGACAATACAGGATTCAGAACGCTAGTGTAGGCAAAAAGGCACTAACACAGGCAAGGTTGTAGTGCCAAATGAGGGTTTAAATAACCCTCCAACAATACAGATCCTCCTACCCTCCTAATTAGGGGGAGGAGGAAAAATTATATATGTCACTTTAAAAGTGACATGAATATTCATGAATTATCACACGAAGCAGAGGCGCGCGCCCCGTCACGATCACTCGAACTCGCCGGTAACGCGCGCCTCGAAGGAGGACGGACCCGGCGGCAGCTCACCGCGACGGCGCGAGCAGGGAGCCGACCGCGCGGGCTGCGTCTTGGCGTCCCTGCCGGCAACCCGACGGAAGAGGTAACAGTACCCCCCCTCTACATTATATGTTCAACCACGGAAATCTGGAATGGAAACGGTGAATCTTGGCAGGAGCATGAATAGGTAACTTCGTTAATTCTTGCTTTAATCTTGTACGGCCCGATATATTTGGGTCCCAAAGTTCTGGCAGCTTGCCGAAGATGCAGATATTTAGTGGAGAGCCACACAGAGTCACCGGGATTAAGCATAGGTCCTCTGGACTGATATTTGTCAGCTGACTTCTTTTGCAGTCTTTTAGTGTGCTTTAAATGTTCAGCCAATACAGCCCAGTGATCTTGTAAAACTTGAAATTGAGCTTCTGCCGCTGGAACCCCTGTGGAACTGGTTTCCTGAGGCCATAACTGGGATTCGTATCCATGAACTGCTTTGAAAGGAGACATTCTCAGAGATTCATGAAATGAGCTATGGGAAGACCATTCAGCGAGATGTAATAATGTAGACCAATCTGACTGGTCTTCTGAGACATACATCCTCAGATACTGTTTCAGTACTTGGTTAGCTCTTTCTGCTTGTCCATTAGATTGCGGGTGGTGTGAAGAAGAGAAATGCAATTCGATACCCATGAGCTTACACATGGCCCTCCAAAACCTGGAAATGAATTGTGATCCTCTGTTGGAGATTATTCTTTGAGGTACACCGTGCAAACGTACGATCTCTTCCATGAAGATCTCGGCTAATGTAGTGGCAGACGGCAGTTTGGAGAGAGGGATGAAATGAGCTTGTTTGCTGAACAGATCAACTACAACCAGAATTGTCGTGTGGCCTTTGGAGAGAGGTAGATCTGTAACAAAATCCATGGCTATATGTTGCCATGGTTGATCTGGAACGGGTAGTGGACATAGCAATCCTGCCTGGTCTGATGCGGGGTATTTTATTATGACCACATACGTTACATGCTTGTACAAAGTCTATAATGTCCCGAGTCATAGAAGGCCACCAAAAATGTCTCTGGAGAAGAAATTTCACATTCCGAATCCCCCGATGACCCGCTACTGGAGAAGCATGACCCCAAGATAAAACGGCTTTACGAAACAGCGGTTGAACATATAATCTCCCAGGAGGTGGTGTTAGTCCCTTGGGACGAGGTGTCTGTGATTTGGAGATGTGCCACATGAGGGTGTTGTGAATGGTGGCAATGATTTTGGTAGGAGGAATGATTGGTTCAACAGGGGTGTCAACATTAGGTGCTTCGTGTTTCCTGGACAATGCATCTGCTTTATGATTCTTAGAACCCGGACGAAACGAGATAGAGAAATTAAAACGGGTAAAAAATAATGCCCATCGAGCCTGTCGGGGATTAAGTCTTTTGGCCTTTTCAATATATACCAGATTCTTGTGATTGGTCAGGATTGTGATGGGAATGGTAGTGCCTTCCAGAAGATGTCGCCATTCCTCTAAGGCTAATTTAATAGCTAACAGTTCCCGATTACCGATGTCATAATTTCGTTCGGCCGGAGTAAAAGTCTTAGAGAAGTATGAACATGGGTGAAGACGATTTGATTCCTGATTACGCTCCACTTTCCGATGCGTCGACTTCCAGGATAAAAGGTAAGTCTGGATTGGGTCGTTGTAAGATAGGAGCCGTTGTAAAGGCCAATTTTAGTTTTGCAAAAGCCTCTTTCGCCACCGGGGTCCAGCATTTGGGATTCGCCCCTTTCCGGGTGAGTGCAATGATTGGGGCAATGGTTTGAGAGAAGTTCTGGATGAAACGACGATAATAATAAGCAAATCCCACAAATCGTTGTACGCCCTTGACGTCAGAAGGTTCTTCCCAGTCTTTAATAGCAGCAAGCTTGTCTGGATCCATCTCCAACTGTCCGGATGATAAAATATAACCCAAAACTTGACTTTGTCGCATTCAAACTCGCATTTCTCAGCCTTGGCGTATAGTGAATGGTCTCTTAAACGCTGCAATACTTGAGAAACATGTCGCCGATGCTCAGTCAGATTTTTGGAATAAATCATCTAGGTACACCATAACATGGGATAGCAACATGTCACGAAAGATGTCATTCACAAAGTTCTGGAAAACTGCCGGAGCGTTACACAGTCCGAAAGGCATAACTAGATATTCATAATGCCCGTATCGAGTATTGAAAGCGGTCATCCATTCATCACCCTCCTGAATGGTTTATACGCCCCACGGAGGTCAAGTTTGGTAAAGATGGTGGCGTCCTTTAATTGGTCATATAATTCAGTTATGAGGGGAAGAGGGTATTTATTTTTTACAGTTATTTTATTTAACCCCCGGTAATCGATGCAGGGGCGTAAAGAGCCGTCTTTCTTGGCGACGAAAAAGAACCCTGCACCGGCTGGAGATGCTGAAGGCCTGATGAATCCTTTTTCATCAGGCCTTCAGCATCTCCAGCAGTCTGTGTCATTTTGCATGATAAAGATGAACATTAAAACTGTAAACAACATAACATCAAAAAGTAGTACACCTTGTGACAACCCATTTGTTTGTCCCATATGTTATTTTTGCTCCATTCCTGTTTTCATGTATTGCACCTCCATCCTTGTATTTAACATCCCAAAGATTAAGGGCTTATGGACCCTGTGTTCCCTTTGTGCTGGTCGTTGCAGAGGAGGAAAGGGGTGTCCTGGTGGGAGGCAAATGTTAGGTACCCATTAATAGGAAAATTATATGACCACGGCACCAACATGTACCTCTACAACATAAGAACTTTAGTTTACAATAGCTGTGGTATAGATTAGCCACAACTATCCCGGTCTAGAATTCCTATGGTGTTCAGCCAGTAATGGCTGACTATACAGTCAGCCATGTGGCTCCCATGATATACATCATGGGAGCCACAGTCACAACAAAAAGAGTTAGTGTGTAGCGTAGGCCCACAAAACCGAACTCTGTAACTACAATTCCCATGAAGTTCAGCTATTAATATGGCTGGCTGAATATTACCAGTATTGCAGATGCACTCAACAAAAAATAGTGATTGTACTGTAGAATTAGTGTAGCCATCAAAGCCCAATCTACAATGGCGTCGGCAGGGGGGGCAGAAACAACTTTTTTGTGCAGCCGCGGGGGAGAGAGAGGGGCGCCGAGGGGTCGCTCAGGAATACATTTTCAGCAACTGTTTGGCACCTCTCACTCTCCTCCGCGAGGCTTCTGTCTCGGTCGCGGTGCTGGCATTTCATGCTGAGCGCCGGAATATGATGTCATATACCGGTGCCCAGCATGAAATGCCAGCATCGCAGCCAAGACAGAGGCTCCCATCGCAGGATTTCTACAAGGTAAGTGAACTTCAAAAGGGCAAGAGGGTATATAGTAAGAAGGGGGAGAGTGGGTAGATATTGAGGAGGGGGTAGATCGTGAGAAGGGAGTGATATGGGGGAAAAGGGGGTAGATAGGAGGGGATAGATAGGAAAAAGGGAGTGAGAAGGGGTAGATAGGGAGAAGGAAGGGAGAGTGGGTAGATCGTGAGAAGGGGGAGAGAGGTAGTGAGAAAGGATGGTAGCAAGAATATTGAAATAAACAGTCAGAATGAGAGAGAGAATGAATGGATTAATGTGTGGATGAATTCTGTGAATGAGTGAGAGTATGAATTAATGTGTGGATGAATTGTGTGAATGCTGGGTGTGTGTGTTCTGTTGATCTATACCTGCATTGCTATGTTTCCATACATTTGTTTTTTTATGTCTTATTCAGTTGCATGTGCTGTTTCCATGTGTTGTTTATTTGATCTATACCTGAACTACAGGGAGTAAATAAAAGAGAGGTGTGGTTTAGTGAATGAGCGGACAAAGGGACTCTGGGGATGATTACGGGGAGAGAGGGCCTCTCAATGTCACGATGCTGTGATTGCATGCTGATTTAGGGTGTGATTGCATGCTGTGGAGCGGGACCCAAGGAAATGCTTGGGAAGGGTCCAATTTTTTCACTATAAAATATATTGGCAACAGGGTCTAATATTTATATATATATATATATATATATATATAGATAGATAGATAGATAGATAGATAGATAGATAGATAGATAGATATATTGGGGCAGCAGGGGCTAATATTAATATATATTGGCAGCAGGGGCTAATATTTATATATGTTGGCAGCAGGGGCTAATATTTATATATATATTGGCAGCAGGGGCTAATATTTATATATATTGTCAGCAGAATCTAATATTTATATATATTGTCAACAGGACTAATATTTATATTTATTGTCAGCAAGGGCTAATATTGATATATAATGTCAGCAGGGTGTAATATTAACGGGGTTGCCGTGCAACGTGTTAACGACAATGCCCGTACATGTACGGGCTGCCGTTAAATAGCGTTTTCGCCGTGATCGGCGGCTTTGCAGCATCCACAGAAGCCTCACAAGTGAGGCTGACCGTGGATCCTGGGAGGGCAGCCCTTAGCAGCTCTCCCCGGAAGAAAACTTCCTAAGCTTCCTAAGCATAAACTGTGTTGCTGACATGCCTCAGTATCGAGGCATGTCAGCAACACTACCCCCCTACCCCGATCGCCTTGTGATTGCCGTCATTCACAGGATGGCATTAACAATAGATCTGAGTTCACAGAGGGTCTATCCAGACCCTCTTGAGAACTCTCGAGCTCCTCCTGCAGGTTGAATGCAGGTACTGTATCCAACCATGCAAGGTGAATGGAGCCCAGCTCACTAATGAGAGTGACTATTAATAAAAAAATATGGTAACGTAAAAATACCCACTGTCACCAAAAAAAAAAAAAAGTTTTTAATAAGCAAGTCCTAAAATTCTTTATCTTTACAAAAATTCCAGCATGGAAAGAGTTAAAATATTGGCATTACAAATGCCCATAGGGTGTCTAGTATTAAAAAATATATGAGTTGATGGGGTAAATTGAATTGGCCGGGTTCAAAGATGTCCCAAATATGGGACATGGGGCAGATGTCTAAATGGCAAAAAAATACACACCTCACAAAGGCGGCATTTTACCTCCCAAATAACCCAAAGCATGGAAAGGGTTAAAATACCAGCATTTCAGATACCTTGGGGTGTCTAGTTTTAAAAAAAATATGACTTGATGGGGTAAATTGCATTGGCCGGCTTCAAAGATACCCGAAATGGCACATGGGGGGAAGAATTACCAGATTTGGAAAAAAAGGTTTTGAAATAGCAAAACGCTACCTGTACTTATTGCCCCATAACGTGAAGAAAAAGCAAAAAAACATAAAAACATTGGGTATTTCTAAACTCAGGACAAATAGTAGAATCTATTTAGCAGGTTTTTTCATTAGTTTTTGCAGATGAGTAAAAGTTTTCTGTTTAAAAAGTGAGAAAAAGTAATTTTTTTAACAAAAAATCCCCATATTTTATCATTTTTTTATAGTAAATTAGATGATATGATAAAATGAATGGTATCTAAAGAAAGCCCTGTTTGTCCTGGAAAAAACAATATGTAATATGTGTGGGAGCATGAAATGAGAAAGAAGAAAATCACAGCTAAACAATAACAATGAAAAACGTTAAAAGAGCCATTGTCCCGCAATATACTACGAGTAAAAACCCCTATTGTCCTTAAGGGGTTAATATATATTGTCAGCAGTGGCTAATATTTATATATATATTGGCAGCAGGGGCTAATTTATATATGTTGGCAGCAGGGTCTAATATTTATATTCATATTGGTAGCATAGGCTAATATTAATATATATTGGCTGCATGGGCATGGTTGTTATTTGGGGTGCTGAAGGTATGATTTAAAGCAGGTTTTGTGAATTTGAAACAAAAAAAGTTTTTTTGCAAAAAAGTAAGGTCCTCTTTTCATCCAAATACTGTATTGGATGTAGCTTCCACATACTGCATCCCACAACATTACATTCATGTTCGTTGTTGTTTGGGATGCTAGAGCTATGATTTAAAGCAGGTTTGGTGAATTTTAAACACAAAAGGTTTTTTGCAAAAAAGTATGGTCCTAGGTGTAGATAACTTGATGTTTATATCCAAATACTGTATTGCATGTAGCATCCACATACTGCATCCCCAAACCTTACTTTTATGTTGGTTGTTATTTGAGGTGCTGAAGGCATGATTTAAAGCAGGTTTGGTGAATTGGAAACAAAAAAGTTTTTTTGCAAAAAAGTAAGGTACTAGGTGTAGATAGCTTCATGTTTTCATCCAAATACTGTATTGCTTGTAGCTTCCACATACTGCATCCCATAAAATTACTTTTATGTTGGTTGTTATTTGGGATGCTAGAGGTATGATTTTTAAAGCAGGTTTGGTGAATTTAAAAAAAAAAAAAACATGAATTTACACCTAGGACCATGCTTTTTTGCAAAAAAACTTTTTTTGTTTCTAATTCACCAAAACTGCTTTAAATCATGCCTTCAGCAGCCCATACAACAACCAACGTGAAATTAATGTTGTGGGATGCAGTATGTGGAAGCTACAAGCAATACAGTATTTGGATGAAAACATGAAGCTATCTACACCTAGGACCATACTTTTTTGCAAAAAAACTTTTTTGCTTCTAATTCACCAAAACTGCTTTAAATCATGCCTTCAGCAGCCCATACAACAACCAACATGAAAGCAATGTTGTGGGATGCAGTATGTGGAAGCTAGAAGCAATACAGTATTTGGATATAAACATCAAGTTATCTACACCTAGGACCATACTTTTTGGCAAAAAAACTTTTTTTGTTTCTAATTCACCAAAACTACTTTAAATCATGCCTTCAGCAGCCCATACAACAACCAACGTGAAATTAATGTTGTGGGATGCAGTATGTGGAAGCTACAAGCAATACAGTATTTGGATGAAAACATGAAGCTATCTACACCTAGGACCATACTTTTTTGCAAAAAAAATTTTTTTGTTTCTAATTCACCAAAACTGCTTTAAATCATGCCTTCAGCAGCCCATACAACAACTAACGTGAAAATAATGTTGTGGGATGCAGTATGTGGAAGCTTTGTGCAATACAGTATTTGGATGAAAACATGAAGCTATCTACACCTAGGACCATACTTTTTGGCAAAAAAACTTTTTTTGTTTCTAATTCACCAAAACTGCTTTAAATCATGCCTTCAGCAGCCCATACAACAACCAACGTGAAAATAATGTGGGATGCAGTATGTGGAAGCTACAATCAATACAGTATTTGGATGAAAACATGAAGCTATCTACACCTAGGACCATACTTTTTTTGCAAAAAAACTTTTTTTGTTTCTAATTCACCAAAATTGCTTTAAATCATGCCTTCAGCAGCCCATACAACAACCAACGTGAAATTAATGTTGTGGGATGCAGTCTGTGGAAGCTTTGTGCAATACAGTATTTGGATGAAAACATGAAGCTATCTACACCTAGCACCATACATTTTTGCTAAAAAACTTTTTTTGTTTCTAATTCACCAAAACTGCTTTAAATCATGCCTTCAGCAGCCCATACAACAACCAACGTGAAAATAATGTTGAGGGATGCAGTATGTGGAAGCCACAAGCAATACAGTATTTGGATGAAAACATGAAGCTATCTACACCTTGGACCATACTTTTTTTTGCAAAAAAACTTTTTTTGTTTCTAATTCACCAAAACTGCTTTAAATCATGCCTTCAGCAGCCCATACAACAACTAACGTGAAAATAATGTTGTGGGATGCAGTATGTGGAAGCTTTGTGCAATACAGTATTTGGATGAAAACATGAAGCTATCTACACCTAGGACCATACTTTTTGGCAAAAAAACTTTTTTTGTTTCTAATTCACCAAAACTGCTTTAAATCATGCCTTCAGCAGCCCATACAACAACCAACGTGAAAATAATGTGGGATGCAGTATGTGGAAGCTACAATCAATACAGTATTTGGATGAAAACATGAAGCTATCTACACCTAGGACCATACTTTTTTTGCAAAAAAACTTTTTTTGTTTCTAATTCACCAAAATTGCTTTAAATCATGCCTTCAGCAGCCCATACAACAACCAACGTGAAATTAATGTTGTGGGATGCAGTCTGTGGAAGCTTTGTGCAATACAGTATTTGGATGAAAACATGAAGCTATCTACACCTAGCACCATACATTTTTGCTAAAAAACTTTTTTTGTTTCTAATTCACCAAAACTGCTTTAAATCATGCCTTCAGCAGCCCATACAACAACCAACGTGAAAATAATGTTGAGGGATGCAGTATGTGGAAGCCACAAGCAATACAGTATTTGGATGAAAACATGAAGCTATCTACACCTTGGACCATACTTTTTTTTGCAAAAAAACTTTTTTTGTTTCTAATTCACCAAAACTGCTTTAAATCATGCCTTCAGCAGCCCATACAACAACCAACGTGAAATTAATGTTGTGGGATGCATTATGTGGAAGCTACAAGCAATACAGTATTTGGATGAAAACATGAAGCTATCTACACCTAGGACCATACTTTTTGGCAAAAAAACTTTTTTTGTTCCTAATTCACCAAAACTGCTTTAAATCATGCCTTCAGCAGCCCATACAACAACCAACATGAAATTAATGTTGTGGGATGCAGTATGTGGAAGCTACAAGCAATACAGTATTTGGATGAAAACATGAAGCTATCTACACCTAGGACCATACTTTTTTGCAAAAAAACTTTTTTTGTTTCTAATTCACCAAAACTGCTTTAAATCATGCCTTCAGCAGCCCATACAACAACCAACGTGAAATTCATGTTGTGGGATGCAGTATGTGGAAGCTTTGTGCAATACAGTATTTGGATGAAAACATGAAGCTATCTACACCTAGCACCATACTTTTTTGCAAAAAAACTTTTTTTGTTTCTAATTCACCAAAACTGCTTTAAATCATGCCTTCAGCAGCCCAAATAACAACCAACATAAAAGTAATGTTGTGGGGTGCAGTATGTGGAAGCTACAAGCAATACAGTATTTGGATGAAAACATGAAGCTATCTACTTTTCAAATAATGAAGCTATCTACACCTAGCACCATACTTTTTTGCAAAAAAACTTTTTTGTGGTCGGGACGTGATGACGTGACGTATGGACGTTCGCGCGCTCCGGGTGTGAGTAGGGAGGTGGGGGGAGGAGGACGCCGGCTGCAGCACTAACAGCCTTCCCGCGTCCCTGAAGCTTCTGAAGTTTCTGACCTTCCTCCGGTATCGTTGACCGTTGATTCGGGATCACGAGCGGCTGTAGCGTGAGCTGCTATACTCGTCCGTTGAAGGCTTCTGAAATACGAAGCCTGAGCGGTCTGCGGCTTACGTATTGTGCCGGGAATCCCGGCTAAAACCGCCCGTAAATCACCGGCTTTGTTTAGCTTCCCTCAGGAATGTGAGGGAAATAAAATACCAGGAGGACAGAACAAGCTTTTTTTTTTTTTTCCCTTCTAACAGAAGACCAGACTTGATGTGATATCTTGTGGTGAGCTTTTTTCCTCTTATATTTTTTCTCTAACTTATTTCAACAACCTAATATAAATTAAAGTCTTCTGTATCCTTGGGAGGCCCTCACAGAACTTGTGGACGTGAGAGAACTTACCATTTGCAGTCTTATTTAAACTGCAGCCTACATATCGTACCATACACATTTTTTTTTTTTTTTTTTTTTTTTTCTTTTGTGTGAAGGGTTTATAGCAAGAAAATGCCTCCAAAAAAGGACAAAGATAGAGAAAAAGAGAAATTGGAAAGGAGCAAACCAATGAATATTTTTTGCTCTCCTAAATCACTCCCACAGCCCATGGATCACAGAAAATCAATATCAGGAGAATTAAACGAGTCAGTATCTGTAAGGAATATCGAGCCAGTACAGTCAGCTCTATCTATCTCTCCCTCTAAGGAGACACAGCTCACGACTCAGCAGGAGATCTCACAAGATTTTATCAGAGACCTGATGGAGGGATTCTATAAGAAAATCAAACAGGACTTAGTAGACAACCTCGCTCAGATTAGAACTGAGGTCTCTCAAACTGCTGAAGTCCTAGTAAAACATGATAAAATTATTACAAGCTTGCAAGATGATAATAAATCTTTACACAACATAAATGCTGTCCTTACAAGTAAAGTCAAAGATCTCGAAGCAAAAATCTCAGACCTGGAAGATAGATCCCGTAGAAAAAATATGAGATTAAGAGGAATTCCGGATGCAGTACAGAATCAGACCTTGGAACATTTTTTACAAACATTTTTTTTGACTTTTATTTCATCAGATGAACTGGGCCCTTACCCATTTGAACGATTTCACAGGTTGCGTAAACCTAGAACCCAAGACACTTCTTACTCAGCAGATGTTATTGTGAGGTTCTCTAGCTTTTATCTTAAAAATCGTATTATGCAGGAAATTAGAAAAGACAAACCAAGAATGGATCAATTCAAAGAAATCCAAGTATTTCAAGACCTCTCTCAAGCTACAAGAATGGCCAGGAAATCTTTTCAAGACCTTACACAAATCCTTAGGAAAAAATCAATTCGCTACAGATGGGGCTTTCCAACAGCATTAATTATTTATTATGAAGATAAAGAATATCAACTAAAGGACCAGTCCTCTCTCAGAGACAAGATGCTCCAATGGGGCTTAATAGAAAGATGAATATATTAATTTTCCTTTTTATTTTTCTTTTTGTTTTTTTTTTTTTTTTTGTTTTTTTTTTTTTTTTTTTTTTCCTTTCTTCTTCTTATATATTCTCTCCCGCACAGGGGAGGTACACATAATTTTCATTACTTTACACTTGCAACACAAGATTGGGAAATTTGAACACGAATTTGCACTACATACACTTTCACACATGTTTAATTTTAAATGTACTTACTCACCGTGGCCTTTTTTTTTTTTTTTTTTTTTTTTATATACTCCCCCACACAGGGGAGTGACACACAACTTCTACAAATTTACACTTGCACTTTCTTGTAATTCTATATCACATAAATCGTGAAATTTGAACACGATCTCGTATTACAATACACATATTCTTAAACACATGTTTAATTTCAAGGTATTTACCGATCATGGCACTTATTTTTTCTCCTTATTAAGCCTTCTTAATTGATTTTTACAATCTATACACCTCACAATTTAGATTTTTACCTCACTTTTTTGCAGAACAAATCTACTTTCTCTTTTTTTTTTTTTTTTTTTTTTTTTTTTCCCCTACTGTACTAGAGACAATGGGAACTGAGAGAGTCTATGTATATCTATTAAGTGCTGATTATTTCATGCGATTTTTGCTTACCTCAAATATAGCCACATCTGATGTTATGCTAAGAAAGGATGATTATATGCTATATCTTGAACCGTATTATACATGGATAATTTGAAATTGATTGCATTAACTACTTATTACAAATTAAGTTTTGACCCGCTCAGATACAGCTTTTAGTTACATCCTGATAGGACAAGTGTGATTATATTTTTCCCTAAAAGCACTATAAGGTCTATGGACCTGTGTATACAGAACGTTATATTGTGGGGTGCGTTTATGATGCAATTTGATTATCAGGGGCCCAGTTTTGACTACATAGTGCGTTTCCTTTTTTTTTTTTTTTTTTTTGCACTAGAGATAATAGGAATTGCGGAGATCATATGTATATTTATTAAGTCTCGGTTACCTTATTTGATCTCCTTTTTTTTTTTTTTTTTTTTTTTTTATTCTAAATACTGGCACAATGGTGGTCATGCTAAGCTGGGTCGATACGCTATATCCTGAATCTTTTTCTTATCAATATATGGTCATTTTTTTACATTGATGTTATTATTTATTATTAAATTAAGTTCAGAATCTTTTAGACACAGCCTCATAGGCACATTTTGACAAGATAATTACGTTTATATTTTTTTCTTTAAAAGTGTTAATTAATTAACTATAAGGCGCATGGAGCTGTGTATACATTATGTTATATTGTATATAGTGAGGTGTGGTTATGATGCAACTTGATTACTGGCCTGGACTTGACTATACAGTGCGATTTCAGGTACTGAGTTTACTTCTTTCTATTTATTATTTTATTTGACCTTCTCTTATTTTAAATATTGGTATAACTGATGTCATGCTAAGTAGGGTCGATACGCTACACCTTGAATTTTTTTTTTTTTTTTTTTTTTGTGTTTTTTGTTTTTTTTGTTATTAATATGTGGTCATTTTGATATTTATTGGTATTAATTATCTATTACTAAATTAAGTTTAGAAATGGCTAGACACAGGCTTCTAGGCTCATTTTGACAAGACAACCACGATTATATTTTTTTTTTCTCAAAAGTGTTAATTAAGTAATCATAAGGTGCATGGAGCCGTGTATACATTATGCTATACTGAGGGGTGCGGTTAAGATGCAACCTGATTATTAGGTTTGCACTCGACTATACAGTGACAGTGCGATCCCTTTTTTTTTTTTTTTTTTTTTTTTTTTTTTCTTAACTATACCTCCTCTCCCCCTCCCTCCCTACATAACTCCTGTGGTGGAAACAGGAACTTTTAGGGTTAGCAACATAATCAGTTTGCTTGAACTCTAGAGATGATGTTTGTATTTTATGACTGTTCTGTTAAGTGGATGAATGAAAGAAGGAGAGGAGAAACACTGGGGGCAATATATTACTTTCATGACCATTAGGGTCTTTACCTTAAACGTCCAGGGACTAAATTCTCCACAAAAAAGAAGTGCCTTACTTAAATCATTGCAAGATAATAATATTGATCTTGCTTTCATTCAAGAAACCCACTGGATAAAGTCGCATATCTCCTTATGGAAATGTAAAAATTACCCCCATGTTTATTCAGCTAATATGGAAGGCCAAAAGAAGAAAAGGGGAGTGGCTATAATCTTTTCTAATAAACTTAAAATAGATCTCATATATGAGGAAGCCGACCCTAATGGACGCTTCTTGATATTAATAGTTAAAATTAATGATATTAAGTTTACATTAGTTAATGTATATGCCCCAAATAGGATTTCTGTCCGTTTTTTGGATAAACTTATTACTAAAATTGACTCTCTTCAGACGGGCACTCTCCTATTTGGTGGGGATTTCAACTCTGTTCAAGATCCTAAGTTAGATCGCAGTCACCCTAAAAATTCATCTTATGGGATCCAAGATTTTTTGTTAAGAAATTCTCTGTTTGATTGCTGGCGCACTATTCACCCACTAGAGAGAGACTATACCTTTTTTTCAAATATGCACCAAACGTACTCGCGAATTGATTTTTTCTTGACAAAACCAAACTCTCTGAAAATGGTGAAAGATTCCAAGATAGGAAATATTACTTGGTCGGACCATGCACCGGTCTTTCTAGAGATTGCTAATAATCCCGATTATACAACAAGAAACAAATGGAGACTAAATGAATCCCTATTGAGAAACACATTAATTTTAGACGAATTGTCACAGGAGGCTAAGCAATTTTGCCAGGTCAACGACAACGGAGAAGTATCCGACCCTATCCTTTGGTGCGCATTCAAGGCATACATGAGGGGAGTATTGATAAAAATAGGCACTAGAGAGAGGAAACGCAGGGGCTCTACATTGACTGAATTACATATAAAATTAGCTGAGCTAGAGAGAATTAATAAAAATAACAGGGACCTTCCTATGCTCCACCAGATAAAAGCTATTAGAAAGGAAATCGTAACTAAAGAACAGGAAAAAATCAATTGGATGCTTTTACAACTTCGCCAGAAATGGTATTATTCTAGTAATAGGGTAGGAAAAATATTATCTAATAAACTTAAAGCCAAACATAAAGCTGAAACTATTAAAAAGATTATAGTTGGAAATAAGCACTTCCTTACCCCTAAAGATATATCCAATGCTTTTGCCAATTATTATAAAACTCTATATAACCTTCCTGAGTCTCCATACTCGGACTCGGAAATAACTACATTCTTACAGAAATTAAATCTTTCAAAGATCTCGGCCCCACAATTACAACTTCTAAATCAACCTATCTCATTAGTAGAAATTAAGAGATCAATAAAGGAAATGAAATTAGGAAAAGCTCCCGGCCCGGATGGATTTTCTTCCCTTTTTTATACATCGCTTCAGCAAACGATTGCCCCGCTACTATTGCGAGTATTTTCCACATTTTCGCTAACGGTGCAACCACCAGTAGAACTTTTCCAAGCGGCGATAATTCCAATACTCAAGGAAGGCAAGGACCCAAGCTCTACACTTAACTATAGACCTATCTCCTTAATTAACTTAGACATTAAGATTTACTCTAAAATATTAGCGCAGAGACTAAAACAAGTGGTACCAAACATTATTAATAAGGATCAGACAGGATTTGTGGAAGGCAGGAGTCCCATGGACAATACCCGTAAGATTTTAAACCTCTTACATAAGGCCAACTCCCTTCGAATCAAATCAGCTTTTTTGGCGCTTGACGCGGAAAAGGCGTTCGATCGGGTGAATTGGAGATACTTAGATGCCGTGCTAACAAATTATGGTTTTGAGGGAACATTTAAAAATTATGTTATGAACCTTTATACTAATCCAACTGCTAAGGTGGTCGGCCATCTATTGGACTCAGATTGGTTCCCTATAAAAAATGGAACTCGCCAAGGATGCCCATTAGCCCCGTTACTTTATATTCTTACTATAGAGCCTTTTGCGGAGTTATTGAGACAATCGCCCGATATATTTGGTATACAAATTAACTCAGAGTCATTTAAGATCTCTCTCTACGCAGATGATGTAATCCTTTCAATGACGAATTTAACTTCTTCTCTTCCCGCACTTTTTAAGGTGATAGATAAATATAGCTCAATTTCTAATTATAAAATTAACCTTGGTAAAACGCAGGTTATTACGACCTGCTTTACGCAAGATGAAAGAACTGAGCTTGGGTCCTTGTGTCCACTTGACTGGAATTCTAATGTTTTAGACTACCTCGGAATTAATATTACAAATGAGCTCCCCTTACTTATCAATTTCAACTATAAAAAACTAATTGACAAAATAAAAGCACAGCTCCTAAGGTGGAAAAATTTAGAAATTTCTTGGATGGGCCGAATTCACCTAATAAACGGATATTTAATCCCCAAAATTCTTTATTTTTTCAGAACAATCCCCTTAAGAGTTCACCCCCCTATTTTGAAGCAGATCCAGCAAACTATGGATCAATTTATTTGGCAGTATAAAAGACCAAGAATTACATATAACATCTTAACTAAAAAATCAAATAGAGGGGGAATATCTTATCCTAGTATCAATAAACTCCATGAAGCTACAATGCTGACCCATTATTTGGCTTGGGACAAAAAATCTAATAATTTCCCAAAATGGCTATATATAGAGGAATTAGACATTGGACTTGGTGAATTATACTCTCTCTTCTGGGCGGATACAATTAGATTGAAAGATATAAAAGTCTCGAATCCCATAATTCATGATACACTTAAAACACTTTCTAAACTAAAACGAACTATGGGAATAAAGAGAACTCTTATGCCCTCCACCCCTATCGAGGCTATTCGATTTTTTATTAGAGATATAGACTTGTCCAGATGGCAAGGATGCGGCATCTCCTGTATTGGCAATTTGTTAGACCAAAGCACTATTATACCCTTTCCTCAGTTATGTAATTCCTTTACCCTACCATCATCTGAACTATTTTCTTTTTTGAGGGTGAAGAATCTTATTGACCAGGTAGGGATTGATAGAAACCCCGAATTAGAACATTGGTTAACAAAACATAAAAATAAGAAACAAATCTCAAGTTCATCTATACTTCTACTATCATTGCAAAAAGATGAGAAAGATCCACCGATCCTGAAGTGGGAAAATGACCTAGGTATTGAGTTCTCCTTGGACCAATGGCGTCAGGCCTTTGTCCAAACAAAAAAGTTTGTCCACTCAATAAGCCTAATAGAGATTTATATTAAGATAACTTACAGATGGTACCTGGTCCCAACTAGACTTAATAAAATCAGTACTGTACATTCAAATAGATGCTGGCGTTGCTTTTCCCATACGGGCACCTTTGTTCATATCTGGTGGGAGTGCCCGCAATTGTTAAATTTAAGAAAAAATCTCTTGCAACTACTTGGATCACTTTTTCACAGTCTGGAACAATTAGACTCACAGGTGTTCCTCTTCCACTTGGGACTTGAGAATTTTTGTTTAAATTATAGAATCTTAATCATACATGTCCTTATGGCCGCAAAGATATGTATAGCTAGGCACTGGAGACAACCAGGTTTATTTAACTGGAGATTAGTTATCAACCAAATTAACCATCAGTACCTAATGGAAAGAGGATATTACAACAAAATTAATAAACTTGTCAAATTTGACAACATCTGGCGACCCTGGAAACAACTTTGTGATATCGACTCCCAGAATGTTAGAGATCGTAATTGAGGATTAAGATCTTTATCTCTTTTTCTATATATATTTATATAACTTACTTACTTATCTATTTATCTATTTATTTATCTATTCTCTTCTTTACCATCCGCTGTACCCCTGGGCGGACAATTTATTATGACCCAACTCTTGATTAATAGCTAGCCCCCATCTGTTTCTCATCTCCTCCTAAGTATGACTGACGTATGAATGATATATGTGGTATCTGTCATTGATATTTGGCTGCTATTTTTATAGCTTATGCCAAATATCCTGTAATTTATTCTTTTGTTGTTTTTTCTTTTTTCTTCCATTCGGTGGGGCCAGGAATATAGCGCCTGTTCGTTTATAAAGTCCTTAAATAAATATATAATTTATCGTAATATTAAATATAGCAACGAATGAGGATTGGACAACTTGTTTTGCTTGGAATAATTGTTTAAACGTATTTAAGATTATATATTTCTTTGTCGGCAAGAAAGAACCGTTATTGCAATACCTTACCGATGTATTCTATGTTTGTGTTAAATTGCCTGGAAAATTAAATAAATATAAATATCAAAAAAAAACTTTTTTGTTTCTAATTCACCAAAACTGCTTTAAATCATGCCTTCAGCAGCCCATACAACAACCAACGTGAAATTAATGTTGTGGGATGCAGTATGTGGAAGCTTTGTGCAATACAGTATTTGGATGAAAACATAAAGCTATCTACAACTAGGACCATACTTTTTTGCAAAAAAACTTTTTTTGTTTCTAATTCACCAAAACTGCTTTAAATCATGCCTTCAGCAGCCCATACAACAACCAACGTGAAATTAATATCGAGGGATGCAGTATGTGGAAGCTTTATGCAATACAGTGTTTGGATGAAAACATGAAGCTATCTATCTACACCTAGGATCATACTTTTTGGCAAAAAAACTTTTTTGTTTCTAATTCAATAAAACTGCTTTAAATCATGCCTTCAGCAGCCCATACAACAACCAACATGAAATTAATGTTGTGGGATGCAGTATGTGGAAGCTACAAGCAATACAGTATTTGGATGAAAACATGAAGCTATCTACACCTAGGACCACACTTTTTGGCAAAAAAACTTTTTTTGTTTCTAATTCACCAAAACTGCTTTAAATCATGCCTTCAGCAGCCCATACAACAACCAACGTGAAATTAATGTTGTGGGATGCAGTATGTGGAAGCTTTGTGCAATACAGTATTTGGATGAAAACATGAAGCTATCTACACCTAGCACCATACTTTTTTGCAAAAAAACTTTTTTTGTTTCTAATTCACCAAAACTGCTTTAAATCATGCCTTCAGCAGCCCATACAACAACCAACATGAAATTAATGTTGTGGGATGCAGTATGTGGAAGCTACAAGCAATACAGTATTTGGATGAAAACATGAAGCTGTCTACACCTAGGACCATACTTTTTTGCAAAAAAACTTTTTTTGTTTCTAATTCACCAAAACTGCTTTAAATCATGCCTTCAGCAGCCCATACAACAACCAACGTGAAAATAATGTTGTGGGATGCAGTATGTGGAAGTTTTATGCAATACAGTGTTTGGATGAAAACATGAAGCTATCTACACCTAGGACCATACTTTTTTGCAAAAAAACTTTTTTGTTTCTAATTCACCAAAACTGCTTTAAATCATGCCTTCAGCAGCCCATACAACAACCAACGTGAAAATAATGTTGTGGGATGCAGTATGTGGAAGCTACAAGCAATACAGTATTTGGATGAAAACATGACGCTATCTACACCTAGGACCATACTTTTTTGCAAAAAAACTTTTTTTGTTTCTAATTCACCAAAACTGATTTAAATCATGCCTTCAGCAGCCCATACAACAACCAACATGAAATTAATGTTGTGGGATGCAGTATGTGGAAGCTACAAGCAATACAGTATTTGGATGAAAACATGAAGCTATCTACACCTAGGACCATACTTTTTTGCAAAAAAACTTTTTTTGTTTCTAATTCACCAAAACTGATTTAAATCATGCCTTCAGCAGCCCATACAAAAACCAACGTGAAAATAATCTTGAGGGATGCAGTATGTGGAAGCTACAAGCAATACAGTATTTGGATGAAAACATGAAGCTATCTACACCTAGGACCATATTTTTTGCAAAAAAACTTTTTTTGTTTCCAATTCACCAAAACTGCTTTAAATCATGCCTTCAGCAGCCCATACAACAACCAACGTGAAATTAATGTTGTGGGATGCAGTATGTGGAAGCTTTGTGCAATACAGTATTTTGTTGAAAACATGAAGCTATCTACACCTAGGACCATACTTTTATGCAAAAAAACTTTTTTTGTTTCTAATTCACCAAAACTGCTTTAAATCATGCCTTCAGCAGCCCATACAACAACCAACATCAAAATAATGTTGAGGGATGCAGTATGTGGAAGCTACAAGCAATACAGTATTTGGATGAAAACATGAAGCTATCTACACCTAGTACCATACTTTTTGGCAAAAAAACTTTTTTTGTTTCTAATTCACCAAAACTGCTTTAAATCATGCCTTCAGCAGCCCATACAACAACCAACGTGAAATTAATGTTGTGGGATGCAGTATGTGGAAGCTTTGTGCAATACAGTATTTGGATGAAAACATAAAGCTATCTACAACTAGGACCATACTTTTTTGCAAAAAAACTTTTTTTGTTTCTAATTCACCAAAACTGCTTTAAATCATGCCTTCAGCAGCCCATACAACAACCAACGTGAAATTAATATTGTGGGATGCAGTATGTGGAAGCTACAAGCAATACAGTATTTGGATGAAAACATGAAGCTATCTACACCTAGGACCATACTTTTATGCAAAAAAACTTTTTTTGTTTCTAATTCACAAAAACTGCTTTACATCATGCCTTCAGCAGCCCATACAACAACCAACATCAAAATAATGTTGTGGGATGCAGTATGTGGAAGCTACAAGCAATACAGTATTTGGATGAAAACATGAAGCTATCTACACCTAGGACCATTCTTTTTTGCAAAAAAACTTTTTTTGTTTCTAATTCACGAAAACTGCTTTAAATCATGCCTTCAGCAGCCCATACAACAACCAACGTGAAATTAATGTTGTGGGATGCAGTATGTGGAAGCTACAAGCAATACAGTATTTGGATGAAAACATGAAGCTATCTACACCTAGGACCATACTTTTTTGCAAAAAAACTTTTTTTGTTTCTAATTCACCAAAACTGATTTAAATCATGCCTTCAGCAGCCCATACAAAAACCAACGTGAAAATAATGTTGAGGGATGCAGTATGTGGAAGCTACAAGCAATACAGTATTTGGATGAAAACATGAAGCTATCTACACCTAGGAGCATACTTTTTTGCCAAAAAACTTTTTTTGTTTCTAATTCACCAAAACTCCTTTAAATCATGCCTTCAGCAGCCCATACAACAACCAACATGAAATTAATGCTGTGGGATGCAGTATGTGCAAGCTTTATGCAATACAGTATTTGGATGAAAACATGAAGCTATCTACACCTAGCACCATACTTTTTTGCAAAAAAACTTTTTTTGTTTCTAATTCACCAAAACTGCTTTAAATCATGCCTTCAGCAGCCCATACAACAACCAACGTGAAATTAATGTTGTGGGATGCAGTATGTGGAAGCTTTGTGCAATACAGTATTTGGATGAAAACATAAAGCTATCTACACCTAGGACCATACTTTTTTGCAAAAAAACTTTTTTGTTTCTAATTCACCAAAACTGCTTTAAATCATGCCTTCAGCAGCCCATACAACAACCAACGTGAAAATAATGTTGTGGGATGCAGTATGTGGAAGTTTTATGCAATACAGTGTTTGGATGAAAACATGAAGCTATCTACACCTAGGACCATACTTTTTTGCAAAAAAACTTTTTTGTTTCTAATTCACCAAAACTGCTTTAAATCATGCCTTCAGCAGCCCATACAACAACCAACGTGAAAATAATGTTGTGGGATGCAGTATGTGGAAGCTACATGCAATACAGTATTTGGATGAAAACATGAAGCTATCTACACCTAGGACCATACTTTTTTGCAAAAAAAACTTTTTTTGTTTCTAATTCACCAAAACTGATTTAAATCATGCCTTCAGCAGCCCATACAACAACCAACGTGAAAATAATGTTGTGGGATGCAGTATGTGGAAGCTTTATGCAATACAGTGTTTGGATGAAAACATGAAGCTATCTACTTTTCAAATAATGAAGCTATCTACACCTAGCACCATACTTTTTTGCAAAAAAACTTTTTTGTTTCTAATTCACCAAAACTACTTTAAATCATGCCTTCAGCAGCCCAAATAACAACCAACATAAAAGTAATGTTGTGTGGTGCAGTATGTGGAAGCTACAAGCAATACAGTATTTGGATGAAAACATGAAGCTATCTACACTTAGCACCAAACTTTTTTGCAAAAAAACTTTTTTTTTTGTTTCTAATTCACCAAAACTGCTTTAAATCATGCCTTCAGCAGCCCAAATAACAACCAACATAAAAGTAATGTTGTGGGCTGCAGTATGTGGAAGCTAGGGGGGCGTGGCTTGACCATCGAGTGAGATGGCAGCATAGTGCAAGAGCTCTGTGAGGATTTGGGCTTTTTTCATTAAAAAAACAGCATTCAACTGTGGACCCGTTCCAGAATCGAACTACTATTGGACTGATTGGAAGATGCAAAAGCAGAAGTTTTCAACCAAAACTTCGGGTGCCTCGAAACCTGTGGAAAAGCTCGTGATTGAAGACACTGAGTCCCCACGTAAGAAACAGGCTAAGATGGGTGAGGAGTTTGAGAGATCAGGTATGACTGTTACGGAACCTCGATTAATTAAGCTGCTTACGGATCTCAGGAATGGGATTCGTGATGATTTGATGAAAGAGATTTCCGTTATTAAGAAGGATATAAACGAACTGGACATTCGTGTGGATCGTACTGAACAGGCTCTTGGTCTGCAGAGGAACTCACATTTAGAGTTAGAAAAGCGTGTGGATCTGCTGGAACACCAACTCGAGCTAAGTAAACTAAAAATTGCTGATTTGGAAGATCGTAGTAGGCGCAATAATATACGGATCAGAAATATACCTGAATCCATACAAAATCAAGATCTAGGCGCATATGTTAAAAAAATTATTGGCTCAGTTCTGAAAAATCGTGCTGAACCAGAGATTTTGATTGACCGATGCCATCGGCTGCCGAAGTCCAACCGAGCTCCTAAGGAGGCTGCAAGGGACACTATAGCACGATTACATTTCTTCCATGTTAAGGATGAGTTCCTGACTGCTGTGAGAACGGGTGCTAATCTCTGTGAGGAGTATACAAACCTCAAATTCTTTCAAGATTTTTCTGCTTCCACTATGTCACGAATAAAAGATTTTCAATTTCTTACAAGGGAATTACAAGCTCTGAATATCCGATACAGATGGGGATTCCCTGTTAAAGTTTTATTTAGGCATGATGGTCAGAACTATGTTATAACATCACCGGAAGAGGGAAAGGATTTTTTACAAATATTTTCGCCAAGACGTCACGAATCTAAGGGACAAAGATTTGATCGCAGAATGCATACCAAAATTGCAGAAGCTGCAGCTATATTGGATGAAGGAGCCATTATTGCGGAGTAATAGGTTTGATTTATTGATATGTGCTCTATACATATAGACATTGATTTTTTTTCCGTGTTTTTCTATTTTTTGTTTTCTTTTTGCAAGTTGATGGCGCTGACTGGGCGTGCCACACCTATTTCAATCTCTGGAATTTCCTTATTCCTCTATTGTTCAGCAAAAAGTCCACTAGGGGGCGCTTGTGTGTTCCATTCAATGAAAAATAAAACAGAGAAAAAATATATAGTGTAGGAGTAAAACAGTGTGTAATGCCCTGCGTATCGCAGATTTCCCACTCACAGTGTGTTGATGGGGTTCAGTGCGTCGTAGAGATGGCCTTGAGGTCCATATACAGCTGGCTGCTAATTAAGAATAAATATTCCTTTTTACATACCTTCTATGTGGATAGTGGCGGTTTCTATACACCACACACACATTGGTATCCAACTATTGGACCCCTCAAACCAGAAGAATACACGGATGTGACCAGATCATCGCCAGAAATTACGGGCATCTTGACACTTATTTAAGTGTAAGTATATCTCCACTTGTTGCGTATCTAGCGCTATATACATAATACACTATTGGATTCTTTTCTGGTTTGTTTCCTCGGTATATATCCCTGTATATGGACCTCAAGGCCATCTCTACGACGCACTGAACCCCATCAACACACTGTGAGTGGGAAATCTGCGATACGCAGGGCATTACACACTGTTTTACTCCTACACTATATATTTTTTCTCTGTTTTATTTTTCATTGAATGGAACACACAAGCGCCCCCTAGTGGACTTTTTGCTGTATTACTTCAACACCCGGAGAGTGTTGCTTAAGGGTTGCAGCTGTGGTTCCAGATACACAAGGAAAGTCATTAAGGTTGATTATTCCTACCATTCACTATCCTATTCCCTATACTGGTTTTTCTCACTTTTTTATATATATTCCTCTATTGTTCTCAGGAGTAAACAACCGGAACTTCTTTGTTAAATAAACATTGCAGTATCTCTGCAGGAGCATGGATATGTTGTTAAGAAACACTGCTACAGGGACACCGCCCAGCTATTGTTTTAAAACTATCCATATATTTTTGAGGTCTTTTCTTAACTGTCTTAATTCGAACTGGCTACTTGTTGATAATGTTTCTTTTTTATTATTTATTTCCATTTTTATTTGTTTTCTTTTGTTTCTATTTTTTTTCTTAAATGTGTGGGTCTGTAATAGATTTCTTTTATTTTTTATTTTTTTCATTCGTTTTTATGCAACGTTATTAATTATTACATTATCCCTGTCCTCACTGTTCTCTCGCTACCACCCCAACAGTAAGGCCTTTTTTTTTTTTACCATCAATGGAGAGGAGTATATTTTTAATTTCTTTTTACTCCTCTCTTTGGGCCTATTTTTTTATCTTTGGTATATATTTTATTTGTTCCAAATTTAGTTGGTTCCCCATTAGGAAGGGAATTGTCACGACCTTCCTAAAACTGGCACTTACCGCGGAAGTTATTCCACCTGGAATACCACGACCAAAGGAGGAGCCCCTGGCAGCAGCACCCCAGGATTTAGATGATCCCAACAGCAAGGAGGCCAGAAGGTAGGTATAGGTAGTAGATACGGAGTTGCAAGTACAAGGAGCCAGACTAAGCAAAGACTGGAAAGCCGAGGCAGGATACGGACACAGGAACACAATAAGCCGTAGACGAGATCCAGAGCGGATAGTCAGGTAAGCCGTGGTCGAGATCCAGAGGGGGTAGTCAGGCAAGCCGCGGTCGAGATCCAGAGGGGGTAGTCAGGTAAGCCGTGGTCGAGATCCAGAGGGGGTAGTCAGGTAAGCCGTGGTCGAGATCCAGAGAGGGTAGTCAGACAATCCGAGGTTCAGCAACAAGATCAGCAAGGCACAGTACAAAATCAGCAGGCAAAGAGAGGTCAGGCAAGCAAAGGGTCAAATAATTAGCTGGAAGTAACACAAAACACAACCGAGCATAAAGACCACAACAGGGTAACTGGCTAGAGAACTTCCTGACTTTTAAATCTGGCGCCAGAACCTAACCCCGCCCCTAAGATGACGTCAACGCAGAAGACGACCATCCAAACCACGCCTCCAGTTGCGTGGCAACGAGACGCTTCTGCCGCGAAGAGACCGAGCCGAGGTAAGTCCCTGACTCCGGGGATCTCCACTGCTGCAGGCAGGCTGCTGCAGTGTGGAAGGAAGATCCCCGGAGGAAGCTCTATATGACCCGGATCTCAGTGGACCACAGGCATCCGCCTGCCTGTGTCTGCCGAGATCCGTGTCAGTAACGCTGAACCTCGGCGCCCGGCGTTCACAGGCATAGGCTTGCCTGTGTCTGCCGGGAACCAGGTCAGCGTCACCCGATCTCGGAGCCCGGCGCTCACAGGCATCGGCTTGCCTGTGTCTGCCGGGAACCGAGTCATTGTCACACGATCTCGGAGCCCGGCGCTCACAGGCATCGGCTTGCCTGTGATTGCCGGGAGCCGAGATCTTGACCCGTGACCTCGGAACCCGGCATTCACAGGCATGGGCTTGCCTGTGTTTGCCGGGATCCGAGGATGCAGCCCGGGATCCCCGCGTTTGCCGTGTACTGGCAAACTCCTGCCGGTACCGGCCGGGACCCGGGACTGTGACAGTACCCCCCGCTCGAGGGCCGGCCGTAGGCCGAAAATAACCAGGTTTATGGGGAAATTTCTTATGGAATTTCTTAAGCAACGCGGGGGCATGAAGGTCTCTAGAATGAATCCAAGAACGTTCCTCAGGACCATATCCTTTCCAATGAACAAGGTAAAGAACGGAATTACGTAACTTCTTGGAATCTAGAATGGACTGGATTTCATATTCCTCTTGGGAATCAATAAAAACGGATTTGGGACGTGGGGTATATTTGGTAAATTTGTTACACACAAGAGGTTTAAGCAAAGAGACGTGAAAGGTCCGAGGCATTCTTAACGAAGAAGGCAAGAGTAATTCATATGTGACCGGGTTAATCTTACGAGAAATACGGAAAGGACCGATATATCGGGGAGCCAATTTCATCGAAGGGACTTTGAGTTTAAAATTTCTAGTTGACAACCACACTCTATCTCCTATTAAATATGAGGGACCTAACCTGCGACGGCGATTAGCTTGACACTTATACATATTAGCCGCCTTAGATAAAGATAGCTGGACAGAGTCCCAAAGAGCAGGTAATTGAGAGATGTAATGATCCACTGCAGGTACTAGGGTAGGAGGAAAGGCGTGCGGTAACATAGTGGGATGAAATCCATAATTACAAAAGAACGGGGACAGTTTAGAGGCCTCATGACAAGAGTTATTTCTAGCAAATTCCGCCCAAGGCAACAGTTGTGTCCAGTTATCTTGATGATCATTAATAAATACTCGGAGGAATTGTTCAAGGAATTGATTGGTTCTTTCAGAAATCCCATTAGATTGCGGGTGGTATGCAGAGGAGAAAGCTAAAGAGATATTTAGGGACTTACAGAAAGATTTCCAAAACAACGCAGTGAATTGAACTCCCCTATCGGAGACAATTTGTTGCGGAAGACCATGAAGCCGAATTATCTCCTTAACAAAAATGGGAACTAGGGTAACTTGGGAAGGGGAACGAAATGGGCCATCTTCGAGAAACGGTCGGTAATAACCAGAATAACAGTGTTCCCTTCAGACGCGGGGAGTTCTACAATAAAATCCATAGCTAGATTGGACCAAGGGCGAGAAGGGATCGGCAGGGGCTGAAGTAAACCAGCAGGTTTACTATGAATGCTCTTAGCAGTGGCACAGGGAACACACGCAGCAACAAAATCCTTACAATCCTTCCCCAACATAGGCCACCAGAAATGTCGTCGTACGACTTCCTGAGTACGACGAGCACAAGGATGTCCCGAGGATTTAGATGCATGCGCCCAGGTTAACACATTATCCCTCTCAGAGACAGGAACAAACAAAGTATCCATAGGCCATTCACTGTGAACAAAGGCTCTTTCTTGGGCTTTGAGAATTCGAGAAACCGTAGGCGAGGATAGCTGCGTAGTAACTGATGCCATGATTTGAGAGGGCGCAATCATAGGCTCCAGAGAAGGCTTACTATCAGAGTCATTAAGAAACTGACGAGAAAGAGCATCCGCTTTAATATTCTTGGAACCTGGCCGGTAGGATATTATGAACTGGAACCTAGAGAGGAATAAAGACCATCTGGCTTGCCGAGGGTTCAATCTTTTAGCTGTGCTGAGGTATTCTAAATTTTTATGGTCTGTCAAAATAGTGATGGGATTCCTAGCCCCCTCTAATAAATGCCTCCACTCTTGTAAGGCCATGATTATACCCAGAAGTTCGCGATTACCTACGTCATAATTGATTTCTGCCGGAGAGAATTTTTTAGAAAAATAAGCACAGGGATGAAGCTTATCGTTGAACTCCCTTCTTTGGGAGAGCACAGCACCTACCCCAATCTCCGAAGCATCAACTTCAATAATGAATGGTTTAGATACATCTGGGTGTCTTAAGACCGGAGCTGAGGCGAAGGCAAGTTTCAATTTATCAAAAGCTTGAACTGCTTCTTCCGACCAAAGCTTACAGTTCGCCCCCTTTTTTGTCAGGTTGGTAAGTGGAGCCACAATCTTGGAGAAGTCTCGAATGAATTTTCTGTAATAATTGGCAAACCCGAGAAATCTTTGAAGGGGTTTTAAAGCCTGGGGTTGCGGCCAATCCGAGATGGCCGAAAGTTTCTTGGGATCCATCTCAAATCCTGAGGCTGAGATTATGAATCCTAAAAAAGAGACTTTAGGAACTTCAAAAACACATTTTTCAAGTTTAGCATAAAGAAGATTCTGACGTAGCCGCTGTAACACGATACGAACATGTTTTCGGTGAGATTGTAAATCCGAAGAATGAATTAGGATGTCATCTAAATATACAATGACAAATTGTAACGTGATATCCCGAAAAATGTCATTAATAAATTCTTGAAACACTGCTGGGGCATTGCACAATCCAAAAGGCATGACAGTGTATTCATAATGCCCCATACGTGTATTGAATGCCGTCTTCCATTCATGCCCCTCGCGAATACGAATCAAATTATAGGCTCCCCTGAGGTCCAGTTTGGTGAATATGGTAGACCCTCGGAGACGATCGAATAATTCAGGAATGAGCGGCAACGGATATTTATTCTTAATGGTAATACGGTTAAGACCCCTATAATCAATGCAGGGTCTTAGTCCTCCATCTTTTTTTGCAATAAAGAAAAATCCTGCTCCCGCCGGAGAATTAGATTTCCTAATGAACCCCCTCTTAAGATTATCTTTAATATATTCTTCCAAAGCTTTAGATTCTGGTAACGATAGAGGATAAGTGCGTCCTCTAGGAGGTATGGTACCTGGAAGAATGTCAATAGGGCAGTCGTATGGGCGGTGAGGAGGGAGAACCTCCGCTTGTCTCTTGTCAAAAACATCTTTGAATGCTTGATAAGCACAGGGTATAGTAGACGTAGAAATAGCAGAGATGGAGCTGTTATGAGAAATAACTGAGGAGAGACAGTGACATGAACACGACGAGCCCCACGCAATAATGTCCCCCGACTGCCAATTAATGGAGGGGTTATGAGACCTTAGCCACGGAAGACCCAAAATGACCGGACATCGAGGAGACGAAATGACATGAAAGTTCAAGGATTCTTGATGCAGTAATCCCACCGAAAGTAACAATGGAGTAGTTTGTTGCGTGATGAAAGACGGATGGAGAGGCTGGCCATCAATGGCCGTGATAGCAATAGGTGGAAAAATCTTGCACAACGGAATCTGGTGAGCGCGAGCGAAGGTAAAATCAATAAATGACCCAGCAGCTCCTGAATCCAGCATAGCTTCAGTAGAAATCTTAACCTTGTTCCATTCTAAAGTAATGGGGAGGAGAACACAGTCTTTGTTTTTGAAATTAGGAGCACGAGAACTTTCACCCAGCCCAGGCTCCTTCACTTGAACTGGGTGCGATAGTTTTCCGGCCGAATAGGACAGGTACGGACAAAGTGACCCTTGCCCCCACAGTAGAAACAAAGTCCCTCCATTCGGCGACGATTCCTCTCGGCAGGGTTTAACTTAGTAGCCCCCAATTGCATAGGTTCCTCTGGAGGGGGAACTGGAGTAGAAGGAATAGAGGTGGGAACAACTTGAGGTAAGCGATAGGGATTCCTCTCCCATCTTTTGGTTCTTTGTGATTGTCTTTCTCTCATCCGGTTATCTAGCTTGATAGCCAAGGAAACAAAATCTTCCAATTCCTCTGGATGGTCTCTAGTAGATAACTCATCCTTTAATCTCTCCGAAAGTCCAACATAAAAAGCCGCAATCAGAGCTTCATTAGACCAATTAACCTCTGCTGCAATAGTTTTAAATTCAATGGCATATTCAGCCACAGAACGAGCCCCCTGAACAGAATGTAGCAGAGATAAGGAAGCTGTAGCGGCCTTTCCTGGGACGTCGAAAGTTTTACGGAAGGCAGATATAAACGAACTGCAGTTGTAAATCATGGGAGAGTCCCTTTCCCATAACGGGGAAGCCCAGGCCAGGGCTTTACCGGTGAGTAAAGAAATCAAATATCCTACTTTGGCTTTTTCTGAAGTAAACATATGCGGAGAGATCTCAAACTGGATGGAGCATTGATTCAAGAAGCCACGACAGGACTCAGGATCACCACTGTATCTGTTCGGAGCCGGTAACTTCACGGGAGACGCAATGGGAACAGCGTCGGGAGGCGTAGAGGCCGGTGTAGATGATGAAACGGACCCCGAAGACGTACCAGCTGATCCGGCGTCTGACCGGGATACCAGCACTTGAACAGCATGTGCCATCTGCTCCAGGGTGTCTTGCATAGATTTAAATCTGGATTCATGAGATTCCAACCGTTGATCATGAGAGGAGAGAACCTTGTGCAACTCTGATGGATCCATGACCCTGTTGTACTGTCACGACCTTCCTAAAACTGGCACTTACCGCGGAAGTTATTCCACCTGGAATACCACGACCAAAGGAGGAGCCCCTGGCAGCAGCACCCCAGGATTTAGATGATCCCAACAGCAAGGAGGCCAGAAGGTAGGTATAGGTAGTAGATACGGAGTTGCAAGTACAAGGAGCCAGACTAAGCAAAGACTGGAAAGCCGAGGCAGGATACGGACACAGGAACACAATAAGCCGTAGACGAGATCCAGAGCGGATAGTCAGGTAAGCCGTGGTCGAGATCCAGAGGGGGTAGTCAGGCAAGCCGTGGTCGAGATCCAGAGGGGGTAGTCAGGTAAGCCGTGGTCGAGATCCAGAGGGGGTAGTCAGGTAAGCCGTGGTCGAGATCCAGAGAGGGTAGTCAGACAATCCGAGGTTCAGCAACAAGATCAGCAAGGCACAGTACAAAATCAGCAGGCAAAGAGAGGTTAGGCAAGCAAAGGGTCAAATAATTAGCTGGAAGTAACACAAAACACAACCGAGCATAAAGACCACAACAGGGTAACTGGCTAGAGAACTTCCTGACTTTTAAATCTGGCGCCAGAACCTAACCCCGCCCCTAAGATGACGTCAACGCAGAAGACGACCATCCAAACCACGCCTCCAGTTGCGTGGCAACGAGACGCTTCTGCCGCGAAGAGACCGAGCCGAGGTAAGTCCCTGACTCCGGGGATCTCCACTGCTGCAGGCAGGCTGCTGCAGTGTGGAAGGAAGATCCCCGGAGGAAGCTCTATATGACCCGGATCTCGGTGGACCACAGGCATCCGCCTGCCTGTGTCTGCCGAGATCCGTGTCAGTAACGCTGAACCTCGGCGCCCGGCGTTCACAGGCATAGGCTTGCCTGTGTCTGCCGGGAACCAGGTCAGCGTCACCCGATCTCGGAGCCCGGCGCTCACAGGCATCGGCTTGCCTGTGTCTGCCGGGAACCGAGTCATTGTCACACGATCTCGGAGCCCGGCGCTCACAGGCATCGGCTTGCCTGTGATTGCCGGGAGCCGAGATCTTGACCCGTGACCTCGGAACCCGGCATTCACAGGCATGGGCTTGCCTGTGTTTGCCGGGATCCGAGGATGCAGCCCGGGATCCCCGCGTTTGCCGTGTACTGGCAAACTCCTGCCGGTACCGGCCGGGACCCGGGACTGTGACAGGAATCATTTCTTTTTTAGTTTTGTTGTTTTTCCCCTACCCATTTGTAATCAATGGAAGCTCTTGTGTGATACTTCTTATTTTGTTTCTTTTGGTTCTCTCGCTGTGCGTGCTTGTACCTCCTTTACAATACCCTTTCATGTTTTTAAAATTTGATGTGTTAGGCCCAATCCCTTTATTTTGTGTTTTAGCCATTCACAGTCTTGTGTTCATTTTTGATGTTCCTTATAATCAATGGTATTGAAAATAATGTCCTTTAATGTTAAGGGATTGGGCTCTTTTCATAAAAGAAGGCTGTTGTTGAAGGAGGCTAGGGAGAAGCGTGTAGATGTTTTGTGCATACAGGAGTCCCACTTTAAAAATGATTTTAATCCCCACATTTTTGCTAGGTATTATCCCATTCAATTTCATTCTAAGTTTTCTTCAAAGGCTAGGGGAACTTCTATTTTTTTTAACAAATCATTGGCTATCAAGACTTTGACAACTATTATTGATCCTGACGGTAGATATGTGTTATGGGTGGGTAAAGTGAATAACGTAGATTATTCCATTTTCAACGTTTATTTTCCAACGAGTTCCCAATTTCAATATTTGAAAAACGTTATGCAAACAGCTCTTGATGAATGTAGGGGGAGAGTGATTGTTTGTGGTGATACTAATTTCGTATTGGACCCTGAAAGTGATGTCTCGAGGGAGGAATCCTCTTCCAATTCAAATTCTTATATGTCCACTGCAAAGAGGTGCTCCAAATTGTTGCAATCCAAATGTTACTATGATGTGTGGCGTCTCCTACATCCTAATGAAAGAGATTATACTTTTTACTCAGCTGGCCACAATATGTACTCTCGTATCGATCGCTTTCTAGTGCCTGAAAATATGTTAGCTTTCATTGAGAAAGCTGAAATTTTAGATTTTAAATGGTCAGATCATGCTCCTATTACTCTGGGTATTCATGAAACAATACCACATGTTCCTTATAGACCTTGGAGACTGAATGATTTCATTTTGAATAACATAGATGAAAAAATCTTGGCTGAAAAAACATTATCTTCATATTTTGAAGAAAACATTACTGAAGATATTCCATATTCTACTATTTGGAATGCTCATAAGGCTGTGTTAAGAGGACATTTTATTCAGAGAAATTCTTATATTAGGAAAACATCGTCTGCAAATGTTAAAACTTTGGAGAAAGAATTATATAATTTAAATTTAGCAAATAAGTTGGGCCCTTCTTTCTCTGTTTCAGCTTTAATTAAAGACGTGAAAACAAAATTGGATAAACTTAATTTGGAAAAGACTGCTAAAACTTTACGATCTTTAAAAATGTCATTTTACTCAAAGGGTAATAAAGCCTCTAATTTATTAGCGAATAAATTAAAACAAAAAACTATACAATCTAGAATAGCTTATATATTGGATGATTCTGGCCAGAAAATTTTACATCCTAGGGACATATCTAATTCTTTTGCTGCATATTATAAGTCACTTTATAACCTTAAAGATTCCCCTCTGGAAATGCAACCAACCTCTGCTAAAATAACTGAATTTTTGGATAAAACTAATCTCCCTAGAATCCCTGATTTTCATGTTGAATTTCTTGAGTCGGACATTTCTTTGGAGGAGGTGCTTCAAGCTATTAAAGATACTCCATCTGGTAAGGCACCGGGTCCTGATGGTTTTTCTGCTCTATACTATCACAAATTTAAAAATATCTTATTGCCACATTTAACGAAATTGTATAACGAATATTGGAAAAATGGCTATATTCCTGATGAATCCCTTTGTGCCCAAATTTCTACTTTACCTAAACCCGGGAAGGAACCTGATAGGTGTTCCAATTTTAGGCCCATTTCTCTAATTAATAATGACACCAAATTATACTCGAAAATATTAGCTAATCGTATCTCAAATTTATTGCCTCTGCTTGTTCATAATGATCAAGTAGGTTTTATTCCCAGGCGTCAAGCAACAGACAATACGAGACGTTTTATTAATTTGATCTCATATATTCAAAAATCTAAACACCCCTCTTTATTTTTATCACTCGATGCTGAAAAGGCATTTGATAGGGTCCATTGGGGATATTTGGAAGATGTTTTGATTCGGTTTGGGTTCCCAGCTGCTTTGAGAAAAGCTATTTTTGCTTTGTATCAGAAGCCTACTGCAAAAGTGCTGGCCTCTGGAGTTTTGTCCGACTCATTCTCGTTATCCAATGGGACTAGGCAGGGTTGCCCTTTGTCACCTTTACTTTTTGCTTTAGCTATTGAACCTTTGGCTGAGGCAATAAGAGTTGATAGTAATATTCAGGGTGTTACAATAGATGGAGATACTCACAAATTGGGTTTATTTGCAGACGATGTAATTCTTACGTTAAGTGATCCAGCTACTTCTATGGGTCATTTATTTTCTCTTCTTAGAGAATTTCGTGAAGTGTCCTTTTATAAAATTAATGATAGCAAAACACAGGCATTACCATTCCATATAAAGAGGAATGATTTGACTGCTCTTAAAAGATCGTATGACTTTGACTGGAGGAAGAGCTTTATTTCCTATTTAGGCATTAATTTATGTAAAAATTTAAAACATATGTATTCTTACAATTTAAAGACTTTTTGGCCCTCTTTGCTACTGGATCTTGAGAGGTGGGACAATCTTGAGATTTCATGGTTGGGTAGAATACACTCCATTAAGATGGTTATTCTCCCTAAGATTTTGTATTTTTTAAGAGCCATACCTTTAAGTGTGCCTATTTCTTTTTTTGATTCGGTGCGTTCTGCCCTCATAAAGTTTATCTGGAGGAAGAAGCCTAGCAGAGTCAAATTTACCACTTTGACTAATTCTAGAGACAATTTCGGATTGGGGGTGCCAGATTTTAGGAATTATTATTATGCATCGAATGCGTCTAGCGCTTTCAAATTTAATTTGGACAGGGATTGGCCTAGATGGCTGATTATGGAAATTAATAAACTAAAACCTTTTTGTATAAAAGATGTTTTATGGGTTTCACATTCTAATCGGCCCAGGTTTACAAAAATGTACCCCTCAACTAAATTGGCTATACTCTCTTGGGATAGATTATTTAATAAACTACCAGGATCTATTACTTGGTCCAGGGCGATGTCACTTGGTTCCTTGAGATATGTTCTTCCAGACCTAGATATAGATTACTGGAATGGCAAACATATTTTTTCTATTAATGATTTCTTTAAGAATAATTCGGCTCTATCATTTACAAAATTACAAAAAAAATATAATTTAGATGCTGACAGGCAATGTGATTATGACTTCATTCTTCAAATTATTCAAGAACGATTTAATATATCTGATTTTGATGTGGATCAGTCTCATTTAGCTTTGACTGATATAGAGACAGTTTATATTAATGCCCCGGACCTGACAGGTACTATCTCATTGTGTTACTCTTCCCTCTCCTCGAAGGTTTCAGAAAAACTTAAATTTTTATCGGCCTGGGAAGAGGAATTAGGTAAAACATACGATCTAGCTGTCTGGAATGATGTGTTCTCGGGACTAAGGGGCATAACACAATGCGCACAACATTTTGAAAATCATTTTAAGATAATATACAGATGGTACCTGACCCCGGAAAGGCTTTTTCGCATGAAGATGACTACAAGTTTTAAATGTTGGAGAGGCTGTAATGGCCCAGGTAATCTCCTTCATATTTTTTGGGATTGTCCATTAATTAAACCTATGTGGGACTCTTTATTACCAATAATTAGACTTATAAATAGCGAGATTGAGGTACATGGGCCAGAACTATGTATTTTTAAACATTTTCCGTCTGATTTGCCTAAAATAGATAAGATCATCATAGGTCATTTGCTGATTGCAGCTACTATCCTTATCCCTAAGTATTGGAAAACAGGAGTTGTTCCGACTATAAAAGAAATCTTGTATATGACTTTGGAGAATAAATCTTATGAATCTTCCATTAGGCCACCCTCAGCTTTTAAAACACAACTTTTATTTTTTTGGGACACCTGGGAAGAGAAAATTAGAAAGAAATTTTTACTTTAGTTTATCTTTTTTGTTCCTTTAGATTATTATTTTTTTAATTTTGCATTTCTGCACGCTTCTTCTTAATCTTTCATCCATATGTATTTTTTTTATATGGCGAGATAACTTTGGTTAAAGTGAAGACAGAGACTTCCGGATTGAAGATTTTAATAATTTACATTTCCATTTTACCCCCCTGTTTTTTCCCCCCTTGTTTTTTTTTCTCTTTCGAGTGATAATTGTTGTAACTACTATTTCCCAATTCTATGGTTTCAATTTGAATTATTATTGTACACTGTATATTGTATGTGCGATACTGTTTGACAGTCTCATCTGTTTGATGTTATAATTACATTTACTTTTGTTTTGTATTTTATAAAACTGTAATAAAAAATATTTGAAAAGTATGTGGAAGCTACAAGCAATACAGTATTTGGATGAAAACATGAAGCTAGTTACACTTAGCACCATACTTTTTTGCAAAAAAACTTTTTTTGTTTCTAATTCACCAAAACTGCTTTAAATCATGCCTTCAGCAGCCCAAATAACAACCAACATAAAAGTAATGTTGTGGGGTGCAGTATGTGGAAGCTACAAGCAATACAGTATTTGGATGAAAACATGAAGCTAGTTACACTTAGCACCATACTTTTTTGCAAAAAAACTTTTTTTGTTTCTAATTCACCAAAACTGCTTTAAATCATGCCTTCAGCAGCCCAAATAACAACCAACATAAAAGTAATGTTGTGGGGTGCAGTATGTGGAAGCTACAAGCAATACAGTATTTGGATGAAAACATGAAGCTAGTTACACTTAGCACCATACTTTTTTGCAAAAAAACTTTTTTTGTTTCTAATTCACCAAAACTGCTTTAAATCATGCCTTTAGCAGCCCAAATAACAACCAACATTAAAGTAATGTTGTGGGGTGCAGTATGTGGAAGCTACAAGCAATACAGTATTTGGATGAAAACATGAAGCTCTCTACTTTTCAAATGATGAAGCTATCTACACCTAGCACCATACTTTTTTGCAAAAAAACTTTTTTTGTTTCTAATTCACCAAAACTGCTTTAAATCATGCCTTCAGCAGCCCAAATAACAACCAACATAAAAGTAATGTTGTGGGGTGCAGTATGTGGAAGCTACAAGCAATACAGTATTTGGATGAAAACATGAAGCTAGTTACACTTAGCACCATACTTTTTTGCAAAAAAACTTTTTGTTTCTAATTCACCAAAACTGCTTTAAATCATGCCTTCAGCAGCCCAAATAACAACCAACATAAAAGTAATGTTGTGGGGTGCAGTATGTGGAAGCTACAAGCAATACAGTATTTGGATGAAAACATGAAGCTAGTTACACTTAGCACCATACTTTTTTGCAAAAAAACTTTTTTTGTTTCTAATTCACCAAAACTGCTTTAAATCATGCCTTCAGCAGCCCAAATAACAACCAACATAAAAGTAATGTTGTGGGGTGCAGTATGTGGAAGCTACAAGCAATACAGTATTTGGATGAAAACATGAAGCTAGTTACACTTAGCACCATACTTTTTTGCAAAAAAACTTTTTGTTTCTAATTCTCCAAAACTGCTTTAAATCATGCCTTCAGCAGCCCAAATAACAACCAACATAAAAGTAATGTTGTGGGGTGCAGTATGTGGAAGCTACAAGCAATACAGTATTTGGATGAAAACATGAAGCTAGTTACACTTAGCACCATACTTTTGTGCAAAAAAACTTTTTTTGTTTCTAATTCACCAAAACTGCTTTAAATCATGCCTTCAGCAGCCCAAATAACAACCAACATAAAAGTAATGTTGTGGGGTGCAGTATGTGGAAGCTACAAGCAATACAGTATTTGGATGAAAACATGAAGCTATCTACTTTTCAAATGATGAAGCTAGTTACACTTAGCACCATACTTTTTTGCAAAAAAACTTTTTTTGTTTCTAATTCACCAAAACTGCTTTAAATCATGCCTTCAGCAGCCCAAATAACAACCAACATAAAAGTAATGTTGTGGGGTGCAGTATGTGGAAGCTACAAGCAATACAGTATTTGGATGAAAACATGAAGCTAGTTACACTTAGCACCATACTTTTTTGCAAAAAAACTTTTTTTGTTTCTAATTCACCAAAACTGCTTTAAATCATGCCTTCAGCAGCCCAAATAACAACCAAAATAAAAGTAATGTTGTGGGGTGCAGTATGTGGAAGCTACAAGCAATACAGTATTTGGATGAAAACATGAAGCTAGTTACACTTAGCACCATACTTTTTTGCAAAAAAACTTTTTTTGTTTCTAATTCAACAAAACTGCTTTAAATCATGCCTTCAGCAGCCCAAATAACAACCAACATAAAAGTAATGTTGTGAGATGCAGTATGTGGAAGCTACAAGCAATACAGTATTTGAATGAAAACATGAAGCTATCTACACCTAGCACCATACTTTTTTGCAAAAAAACTTTTTTTGTTTCTAATTCACCAAAACTGCTTTAAATCATGCCTTCAGCAGCCCAAATAACAACCAACATAAAAGTAATGTTGTGGGGTGCAGTATGTGGAAGCTACACGCAATACAGTATTTGGATGAAAACATGAAGCTATCATCTACTTTTCAAATGATGAAGCTATCTACACCTAGCACCATACTTTTTTGCAAAAAAACTTTTTTTGTTTCTAATTCACCAAAACTGCTTTAAATCATGCCTTCAGCAGCCCAAATAACAACCAACATAAAAGTTATGTTGTGGGGTGCAGTATGTGGAAGCTACAAGCAATACAGTATTTGGATGAAAACATGAAGCTAGTTACACTTAGCACCATACTTTTTTGCAAAAAAACTTTTTTGTTTCTAATTCACCAAAACTGCTTTAAATCATGCCTTTAACAGCCCAAATAACAACCAACATTAAAGTAATGTTGTGGGGTGCAGTATGTGGAAGCTACAAGCAATACAGTATTATTCTGGATGAAAACATGAAGCTAGTTACACTTAGCACCATACTTTTTTGCAAAAAAACTTTTTTTGTTTCTAATTCACCAAAACTGCTTTAAATTAATGCCTTCAGCAGCCCAAATAACAACCAACAAAAAAGTAATGTTGTGGGGTGCAGTATGTGGAAGCTACAAGCAATACAGTATTTGGATGAAAACATGAAGCTAGTTACACTTAGCACCATACTTTTTTGCAAAAAAACTTTTTTTGTTTCTAATTCACCAAAACTGCTTTAAATCATGCCTTCAGCAGCCCAAATAACAACCAACATAAAAGTAATGTTGTGGGGTGCAGTATGTGGAAGCTACAAGCAATACAGTATTTGGATGAAAACATGAAGCTATCTACTTTTCAAATGATGAAGCTATCTACACCTAGCACCATACTTTTTTGCAAAAAAACTTTTTTTGTTTCTAATTCACCAAAACTGCTTTAAATCATGCCTTCAGCAGCCCAAATAACAACCAACATAAAAGTAATGTTGTGGGGTGCAGTATGTGGAAGCTACAAGCAATACAGTATTTGGATGAAAACATGAAGCTAGTTACACTTAGCACCATACTTTTTTGCAAAAAAACTTTTTTTGTTTCTAATTCACCAAAACTGCTTTAAATCATGCCTTCAGCAGCCCAAATAACAACCAACATAAAAGTAATGTTGTGGGGTGCAGTATGTGGAAGCTACAAGCAATACAGTATTTGGATGAAAACATGAAGCTAGTTACACTTAGCACCATACTTTTTTGCAAAAAAACTTTTTTTGTTTCTAATTCACCAAAACTGCTTTAAATCATGCCTTCAGCAGCCCAAATAACAACCAACATAAAAGTAATGTTGTGGGGTGCAGTATGTGGAAGCTACAAGCAATACAGTATTTGGATGAAAACATGAAGCTAGTTACACTTAGCACCATACTTTTTTGCAAAAAAACTTTTTTTGTTTCTAATTTACCAAAACTGCTTTAAATCATGCCTTCAGCAGCCCAAATAACAACCAACATAAAAGTAATGTTGTGGGATGCAGTATGTGGAAGCTACACGCAATACAGTATTTGGATGAAAACATGAAGCTATCTACACCTAGCACCATACTTTTTTGCAAAAAAACTTTTTTTGTTTCTAATTCACCAAAACTGCTTTAAATCATGCCTTCAGCAGCCCAAATAACAACCAACATAAAAGTAATGTTGTGGGGTGCAGTATGTGGAAGCTACACGCAATACAGTATTTGGATGAAAACATGAAGCTATCTACACCTAGCACCATACTTTTTTTCAAAAAAACTTTTTTTGTTTCTAATTCACCAAAACTGCTTTAAATCATGCCTTCAGCAGCCCAAATAACAACCAACATAAAAGTAATGTTGTGGGGTGCAGTATGTGGAAGCTACAAGCAATACAGTATTTGGATGAAAACATGAAGCTAGTTACACTTAGCACCATACTTTTTTGCAAAAAAACTTTTTTTGTTTCTAATTCACCAAAACTGCTTTAAATCATGCCTTCAGCAGCCCAAATAACAACCAACATAAAAGTAATGTTGTGGGGTGCAGTATGTGGAAGCTACAAGCAATACAGTATTTGGATGAAAACATGAAGCTCTCTACTTTTCAAATGATGAAGCTATCTACACCTAGCACCATACTTTTTTGCAAAAAAACTTTTTTTGTTTCTAATTCACCAAAACTGCTTTAAATCATGCCTTCAGCAGCCCAAATAACAACCAACATAAAAGTAATGTTGTGGGGTGCAGTATGTGGAAGCTACAAGCAATACAGTATTTGGATGAAAACATGAAGCTATCTACTTTTCAAATGATGAAGCTATCTACACCTAGCACCATACTTTTTTGCAAAAAAACTTTTTTTGTTTCTAATTCACCAAAACTGCTTTAAATCATGCCTTCAGCAGCCCAAATAACAACCAACATAAAAGTAATGTTGTGGGGTGCAGTATGTGGAAGCTACAAGCAATACAGTATTTGGATGAAAACATGAAGCTAGTTACACTTAGCACCATACTTTTTTGCAAAAAAACTTTTTTTGTTTCTAATTCACCAAAACTGCTTTAAATCATGCCTTCAGCAGCCCAAATAACAACCAACATAAAAGTAATGTTGTGGGGTGCAGTATGTGGAAGCTACAAGCAATACAGTATTTGGATGAAAACATGAAGCTAGTTACACTTAGCACCATACTTTTTTGCAAAAAAACTTTTTTTGTTTCTAATTCACCAAAACTGCTTTAAATCATGCCTTCAGCAGCCCAAATAACAACCAACATAAAAGTAATGTTGTGGGGTGCAGTATGTGGAAGCTACAAGCAATACAGTATTTGGATGAAAACATGAAGCTAGTTACACTTAGCACCATACTTTTTTGCAAAAAAACTTTTTTTGTTTCTAATTCACCAAAACTGCTTTAAATCATGCCTTCAGCAGCCCAAATAACAACCAACATAAAAGTAATGTTGTGGGGTGCAGTATGTGGAAGCTACAAGCAATACAGTATTTGGATGAAAACATGAAGCTAGTTACACTTAGCACCATACTTTTTTGCAAAAAAACTTTTTTTGTTTCTAATTCACCAAAACTGCTTTAAATCATGCCTTTAGCAGCCCAAATAACAACCAACATTAAAGTAATGTTGTGGGGTGCAGTATGTGGAAGCTACAAGCAATACAGTATTTGGATGAAAACATGAAGCTCTCTACTTTTCAAATGATGAAGCTATCTACACCTAGCACCATACTTTTTTGCAAAAAAACTTTTTTTGTTTCTAATTCACCAAAACTGCTTTAAATCATGCCTTCAGCAGCCCAAATAACAACCAACATAAAAGTAATGTTGTGGGGTGCAGTATGTGGAAGCTACAAGCAATACAGTATTTGGATGAAAACATGAAGCTAGTTACACTTAGCACCATACTTTTTTGCAAAAAAACTTTTTTTGTTTCTAATTCACCAAAACTGCTTTAAATCATGCCTTCAGCAGCCCAAATAACAACCAACATAAAAGTAATGTTGTGGAATGCAGTATGTGGAAGCTACAAGCAATACAGTATTTGGATGAAAACATGAAGCTAGTTACACTTAGCACCATACTTTTTTGCAAAAAAACTTTTTTTGTTTCTAATTCACCAAAACTGCTTTAAATCATGCCTTCAGCAGCCCAAATAACAACCAACATAAAAGTAATGTTGTGGGGTGCAGTATGTGGAAGCTACAAGCAATACAGTATTTGGATGAAAACATGAAGCTAGTTACACTTAGCACCATACTTTTTTGCAAAAAAACTTTTTTTGTTTCTAATTCACCAAAACTGCTTTAAATCATGCCTTCAGCAGCCCAAATAACAACCAACATAACAGTAATGTTGTGGGGTGCAGTATGTGGAAGCTACACGCAATACAGTATTTGGATGAAAACATGAAGCTATCTACACCTAGCACCATACTTTTTTGCAAAAAAAACTTTTTTGTTTCTAATTCACCAAAACTGCTTTAAATCATGCCTTCAGCAGCCCAAATAACAACCAACATAAAAGTAATGTTGTGGGGTGCAGTATGTGGAAGCTACAAGCAATACAGTATTTGGATGAAAACATGAAGCTAGTTACACTTAGCACCATACTTTTTTGCAAAAAAACTTTTTTTGTTTCTAATTCACCAAAACTGCTTTAAATCATGCCTTCAGCAGCCCAAATAACAACCAACATAAAAGTAATGTTGTGGGGTGCAGTATGTGGAAGCTACAAGCAATACAGTATTTGGATGAAAACATGAAGCTAGTTACACTTAGCACCATACTTTTTTGCAAAAAAACTTTTTGTTTCTAATTCACCAAAACTGCTTTAAATCATGCCTTCAGCAGCCCAAATAACAACCAACATAAAAGTAATGTTGTGGGGTGCAGTATGTGGAAGCTACAAGCAATACAGTATTTGGATGAAAACATGAAGCTAGTTACACTTAGCACCATACTTTTTTGCAAAAAAACTTTTTTTGTTTCTAATTCACCAAAACTGCTTTCAGCAGCCCAAATAACAACCAACATAAAAGTAATGTTGTAATGTTTTGCAAAAAAACTTTTTTTCTTTCTAATTCACCACAACTGCTTTAAATCATGCCTTCAGCAGCCCAAATAACAACCAACATAAAAGTAATGTTGTGAGGTGCAGTATGTGGAAGCTACAAGCAATACAGTATTTGGATGAAAACATGAAGCTAGTTACACTTAGCACCATACTTTTTTGCAAAAAAACTTTTTTTGTTTCTAATTCACCAAAACTGCTTTAAATCATGCCTTTAGCAGCCCAAATAACAACCAACATTAAAGTAATGTTGTGGGGTGCAGTATGTGGAAGCTACAAGCAATACAGTATTTGGATGAAAACATGAAGCTCTCTACTTTTCAAATGATGAAGCTATCTACACCTAGCACCATACTTTTTCGCAAAAAAACTTTTTTTGTTTCTAATTCACCAAAACTGCTTTAAATCATGCCTTCAGCAGCCCTAATAACAACCAACATAAAAGTAATGTTGTGGGGTGCAGTATGTGGAAGCTACAAGCAATACAGTATTTGAATGAAAACATGAAGCTATCTACACCTAGCACCATACTTTTTTGCAAAAAAACTTTTTTTGTTTCTAATTCACCAAAACTGCTTTAAATCATGCCTTCAGCAGCCCAAATAACAACCAACATAAAAGTAATGTTGTGGAATGCAGTATGTGGAAGCTACAAGCAATACAGTATTTGGATGAAAACATGAAGCTAGTTACACTTAGCACCATACTTTTTTGCAAAAAAACTTTTTTTGTTTCTAATTCACCAAAACTGCTTTAAATCATGCCTTCAGCAGCCCAAATAACAACCAACATAAAAGTAATGTTGTGGGGTGCAGTATGTGGAAGCTACAAGCAATACAGTATTTGGATGAAAACATGAAGCTCTCTACTTTTCAAATGATGAAGCTATCTACACCTAGCACCATACTTTTTTGCAAAAAAACTTTTTTTGTTTCTAATTCACCAAAACTGCTTTAAATCATGCCTTCAGCAGCCCAAATAACAACCAACATAAAAGTAATGTTGTGGGGTGCAGTATGTGGAAGCTACAAGCAATACAGTATTTGGATGAAAACATGAAGCTATCTACTTTTCAAATGATGAAGCTATCTACACCTAGCACCATACTTTTTTGCAAAAAAACTTTTTTTGTTTCTAATTCACCAAAACTGCTTTAAATCATGCCTTCAGCAGCCCAAATAACAACCAACATAAAAGTAATGTTGTGGGGTGCAGTATGTGGAAGCTACAAGCAATACAGTATTTGGATGAAAACATGAAGCTAGTTACACTTAGCACCATACTTTTTTGCAAAAAAACTTTTTTTGTTTCTAATTCACCAAAACTGCTTTAAATCATGCCTTCAGCAGCCCAAATAACAACCAACATAAAAGTAATGTTGTGGGGTGCAGTATGTGGAAGCTACAAGCAATACAGTATTTGGATGAAAACATGAAGCTAGTTACACTTAGCACCATACTTTTTTGCAAAAAAACTTTTTTTGTTTCTAATTCACCAAAACTGCTTTAAATCATGCCTTCAGCAGCCCAAATAACAACCAACATAAAAGTAATGTTGTGGGGTGCAGTATGTGGAAGCTACAAGCAATACAGTATTTGGATGAAAACATGAAGCTAGTTACACTTAGCACCATACTTTTTTGCAAAAAAACTTTTTTTGTTTCTAATTCACCAAAACTGCTTTAAATCATGCCTTCAGCAGCCCAAATAACAACCAACATAAAAGTAATGTTGTGGGGTGCAGTATGTGGAAGCTACAAGCAATACAGTATTTGGATGAAAACATGAAGCTAGTTACACTTAGCACCATACTTTTTTGCAAAAAAACTTTTTTTGTTTCTAATTCACCAAAACTGCTTTAAATCATGCCTTTAGCAGCCCAAATAACAACCAACATTAAAGTAATGTTGTGGGGTGCAGTATGTGGAAGCTACAAGCAATACAGTATTTGGATGAAAACATGAAGCTCTCTACTTTTCAAATGATGAAGCTATCTACACCTAGCACCATACTTTTTTGCAAAAAAACTTTTTTTGTTTCTAATTCACCAAAACTGCTTTAAATCATGCCTTCAGCAGCCCAAATAACAACCAACATAAAAGTAATGTTGTGGGGTGCAGTATGTGGAAGCTACAAGCAATACAGTATTTGGATGAAAACATGAAGCTAGTTACACTTAGCACCATACTTTTTTGCAAAAAAACTTTTTTTGTTTCTAATTCACCAAAACTGCTTTAAATCATGCCTTCAGCAGCCCAAATAACAACCAACATAAAAGTAATGTTGTGGGGTGCAGTATGTGGAAGCTACAAGCAATACAGTATTTGGATGAAAACATGAAGCTATCTACTTTTCAAATGATGAAGCTATCTACACCTAGCACCATACTTTTTCGCAAAAAAACTTTTTTTGTTTCTAATTCACCAAAACTGCTTTAAATCATGCCTTCAGCAGCCCTAATAACAACCAACATAAAAGTAATGTTGTGGGGTGCAGTATGTGGAAGCTACAAGCAATACAGTATTTGAATGAAAACATGAAGCTATCTACACATAGCACCATACTTTTTTGCAAAAAAACTTTTTTTGTTTCTAATTCACCAAAACTGCTTCAAATCATGCCTTCAGGAGCCCAAATAACAACCAACATAACAGTAATGTTGTGGGATGCAGTATGTGGAAGCTACACGCAATACAGTATTTGGATGAAAACATGAAGCTATCTACACCTAGCACCATACTTTTTTTCAAAAAAACTTTTTTTGTTTCTAATTCACCAAAACTGCTTTAAATCATGCCTTCAGCAGCCCAAATAACAACAAACATAAAAGTAATGTTGTGGGGTGCAGTATGTGGAAGGTACAAGCAATAGAGTATTTGGATGAAAACATGAAGCTAGTTACACTTAGCACCATACTTTTTTGCAAAAAAACTTTTTTTGTTTCTAATTCACCAAAACTGCTTTAAATCATGCCTTCAGCAGCCCAAATAACAACCAACATAAAAGTAATGTTGTGGGGTGCAGTATGTGGAAGCTACAAGCAATACAGTATTTGGATGAAAACATGAATCTATCTACTTTTCAAATGATGAAGCTAGTTACACTTAGCACCATACTTTTTTGCAAAAAAACTTTTTTTGTTTCTAATTCACCAAAACTGCTTTAAATCATGCATTCAGCAGCCCAAATAACAACCAACATAAAAGTAATGTTGTGGGGTGCAGTATGTGGAAGCTACAAGCAATACAGTATTTGAATGAAAACATGAATCTATCTACTTTTCAAATGATGAAGCTAGTTACACTTAGCACCATACTTTTTGCAAAAAAACTTTTTTTGTTTCTAATTCACCAAAACTGCTTTAAATCATGCCTTCAGCAGCCCAAATAACAACCAACATAAAAGTAATGTTGTGGGGTGCAGTATGTGGAAGCTACAAGCAATACAGTATTTGGATGAAAACATGAAGCTATCTACTTTTCAAATGATGAAGCTATCTACACCTAGCACCATACTTTTTTGCAAAAAAACTTTTTTTGTTTCTAATTCACCAAAACTGCTTTAAATCATGCCTTCAGCAGCCCAAATAACAACCTACATAAAAGTAATGTTGTGGGGTGCAGTATGTGGAAGCTACAAGCAATACAGTATTTGGATGAAAACATGAAGCTAGTTACACTTAGCACCATACTTTTTTGCAAAAAAACTTTTTTTGTTTCTAATTCACCAAAACTGCTTTAAATCATGCCTTCAGCAGCCCAAATAACAACCAACATAAAAGTAATGTTGTGGGGTGCAGTATGTGGAAGCTACAAGCAATACAGTATTTGGATGAAAACATGAAGCTAGTTACACTTAGCACCATACTTTTTTGCAAAAAAACTTTTTTTGTTTCTAATTCACCAAAACTGCTTTAAATCATGCCTTCAGCAGCCCAAATAACAACCAACATAAAAGTAATGTTGTGGAATGCAGTATGTGGAAGCTACACGCAATACAGTATTTGGATGAAAACATGAAGCTATCTACACCTAGCACCATACTTTTTTGCAAAAAAACTTTTTTTGTTTCTAATTCACCAAAACTGCTTTAAATCATACCTTCAGCAGCCCAAATAACAACCAACATTAATGTAATGTTGTGGGGTGCAGTATGTGGAAGCTACAAGCAATACAGTATTTGGATGAAAACATGAAGCTAGTTACACTTAGCACCATACTTTTTTGCAAAAAAACTTTTTTTGTTTCTAATTCACCAAAACTGCTTTAAATCATGCCTTCAGCAGCCCAAATAACAACCAACATAAAAGTAATGTTGTGGGATGCAGTATGTGGAAGCTACACGCAATACAGTATTTGGATGAAAACATGAAGCTATCTACACCTAGCACCATACTTTTTTGCAAAAAAACTTTTTTTGTTTCTAATTCACCAAAACTGCTTTAAATCATGCCTTCAGCAGCCCAAATAACAACCTACATAAAAGTAATGTTGTGGGATGCAGTATGTGGAAGCTACAAGCAATACAGTATTTGGATGAAAACATGAAGCTAGTTACACTTAGCACCATACTTTTTTGCAAAAAAACTTTTTTTGTTTCTAATTCACCAAAACTGCTTTAAATCATGCCTTCAGCAGCCCAAATAACAACCAACATAAAAGTAATGTTGTGGGGTGCAGTATGTGGAAGCTACACGCAATACAGTATTTGGATGAAAACATGAAGCTAGTTACACTTAGCACCATACTTTTTTGCAAAAAAACTTTTTTTGTTTCTAATTCACCAAAACTGCTTTAAATCATGCCTTTAGCAGCCCAAATAACAACCAACATTAAAGTAATGTTGTGGGGTGCAGTATGTGGAAGCTACAAGCAATACAGTATTTGGATGAAAACATGAAGCTCTCTACTTTTCAAATGATGAAGCTATCTACACCTAGCACCATACTTTTTTGCAAAAAAACTTTTTTTGTTTCTAATTCACCAAAACTGCTTTAAATCATGCCTTCAGCAGCCCAAATAACAACCAACATAAAAGTAATGTTGTGGGGTGCAGTATGTGGAAGCTACAAGCAATACAGTATTTGGATGAAAACATGAAGCTCTCTACTTTTCAAATGATGAAGCTATCTACACCTAGCACCATACTTTTTTGCAAAAAAACTTTTTTTGTTTCTAATTCACCAAAACTGCTTTAAATCATGCCTTCAGCAGCCCAAATAACAACCAACATAAAAGTAATGTTGTGGGGTGCAGTATGTGGAAGCTACAAGCAATACAGTATTTGGATGAAAACATGAAGCTAGTTACACTTAGCACCATACTTTTTTGCAAAAAAACTTTTTTTGTTTCTAATTCACCAAAACTGCTTTAAAGCATGCCTTCAGCAGCCCAAATAACAACCAACATAAAAGTAATGTTGTGGGGTGCAGTATGTGGAAGCTACAAGCAATACAGTATTTGGATGAAAACATGAAGCTAGTTACACTTAGCACCATACTTTTTTGCAAAAAAACTTTTTTTGTTTCTAATTCACCAAAACTGCTTTAAATCATGCCTTCAGCAGCCCAAATAACAACCAACATAAAAGTAATGTTGTGGGGTGCAGTATGTGGAAGCTACAAGCAATACAGTATTTGGATGAAAACATGAAGCTCTCTACTTTTCAAATGATGAAGCTATCTACACCTAGCACCATACTTTTTTGCAAAAAAACTTTTTTTGTTTCTAATTCACCAAAACTGCTTTAAATCATGCCTTCAGCAGCCCAAATAACAACCAACATAAAAGTAATGTTGTGGGGTGCAGTATGTGGAAGCTACAAGCAATACAGTATTTGGATGAAAACATGAAGCTAGTTACACTTAGCACCATACTTTTTTGCAAAAAAACTTTTTTTGTTTCTAATTCACCAAAACTGCTTTAAATCATGCCTTCAGCAGCCCAAATAACAACCAACATAAAAGTAATGTTGTGGGGTGCAGTATGTGGAAGCTACAAGCAATACAGTATTTGGATGAAAACATGAAGCTAGTTACACTTAGCACCATACTTTTTTGCAAAAAAACTTTTTTTGTTTCTAATTCACCAAAACTGCTTTAAATCATGCCTTCAGCAGCCCAAATAACAACCAACATAAAAGTAATGTTGTGGGGTGCAGTATGTGGAAGCTACAAGCAATACAGTATTTGGATGAAAACATGAAGCTAGTTACACTTAGCACCATACTTTTTTGCAAAAAAACTTTTTTTGTTTCTAATTCACCAAAACTGCTTTAAATCATGCCTTCAGCAGCCCAAATAACAACCAACATAAAAGTAATGTTGTGGGGTGCAGTATGTGGAAGCTACAAGCAATACAGTATTTGGATGAAAACATGAAGCTAGTTACACTTAGCACCATACTTTTTTGCAAAAAAACTTTTTTTGTTTCTAATTCACCAAAACTGCTTTAAATCATGCCTTCAGCAGCCCAAATAACAACCAACATAAAAGTAATGTTGTGGGGTGCAGTATGTGGAAGCTACAAGCAATACAGTATTTGGATGAAAACATGAAGCTATCTACTTTTCAAATGATGAAGCTATCTACACCTAGCACCATACTTTTTTGCAAAAAAACTTTTTTTGTTTCTAATTCACCAAAACTGCTTTAAATCATGCCTTCAGCAGCCCAAATAACAACCAACATAAAAGTAATGTTGTGGGGTGCAGTATGTGGAAGCTACAAGCAATACAGTATTTGGATGAAAACATGAAGCTATCTACTTTTCAAATGATGAAGCTATCTACACCTAGCACCATACTTTTTTGCAAAAAAACTTTTTTTGTTTCTAATTCACCAAAACTGCTTTAAATCATGCCTTCAGCAGCCCAAATAACAACCAACATAAAAGTAATGTTGTGGGGTGCAGTATGTGGAAGCTACAAGCAATACAGTATTTGGATGAAAACATGAAGCTAGTTACACTTAGCACCATACTTTTTTGCAAAAAAACTTTTTTGTTTCTAATTCACCAAAACTGCTTTAAATCATGCCTTCAGCAGCCCAAATAACAACCAACATAAAAGTAATGTTGTGGGGTGCAGTATGTGGAAGCTACAAGCAATACAGTATTTGGATGAAAACATGAAGCTAGTTACATGTTGAATGAAAACATGAAGCTATCTACACCTAGCACCATACTTTTTTGCAAAAAAACTTTTTTTGTTTCTAATTCACCAAAACTGCTTTAAATCATGCCTTCAGCAGCCCAAATAACAACCAACATAAAAGTAATGTTGTGGGGTGCAGTATGTGGAAGCTACACGCAATACAGTATTTGGATGAAAACATGAAGCTATCTACACATAGCACCATACTTTTTTGCAAAAAAACTTTTTTTGTTTCTAATTCACCAAAACTGCTTCAAATCATGCCTTCAGGAGCCCAAATAACAACCAACATAACAGTAATGTTGTGGGATGCAGTATGTGGAAGCTACACGCAATACAGTATTTGGATGAAAACATGAAGCTATCTACACCTAGCACCATACTTTTTTTCAAAAAAACTTTTTTTGTTTCTAATTCACCAAAACTGCTTTAAATCATGCCTTCAGCAGCCCAAATAACAACAAACATAAAAGTAATGTTGTGGGGTGCAGTATGTGGAAGGTACAAGCAATAGAGTATTTGGATGAAAACATGAAGCTAGTTACACTTAGCACCATACTTTTTTGCAAAAAAACTTTTTTTGTTTCTAATTCACCAAAACTGCTTTAAATCATGCCTTCAGCAGCCCAAATAACAACCAACATAAAAGTAATGTTGTGGGGTGCAGTATGTGGAAGCTACAAGCAATACAGTATTTGGATGAAAACATGAAGCTAGTTACACTTAGCACCATACTTTTTTGCAAAAAAACTTTTTTTGTTTCTAATTCACCAAAACTGCTTTAAATCATGCCTTCAGCAGCCCAAATAACAACCAACATAAAAGTAATGTTGTGGGGTGCAGTATGTGGAAGCTACAAGCAATACAGTATTTGGATGAAAACATGAAGCTAGTTACACTTAGCACCATACTTTTTTGCAAAAAAACTTTTTGTTTCTAATTCACCAAAACTGCTTTAAATCATGCCTTCAGCATCCCAAATAACAACCAACATAAAAGTAATGTTGTGGGGTGCAGTATGTGGAAGCTACAAGCAATACAGTATTTGGATGAAAACATGAAGCTAGTTACACTTAGCACCATACTTTTTTGCAAAAAAACTTTTTTTGTTTCTAATTCACCAAAACTGCTTTAAATCATGCCTTCAGCAGCCCAAATAACAACCAACATAAAAGTAATGTTGTGGGGTGCAGTATGTGGAAGCTACAAGCAATACAGTATTTGGATGAAAACATGAAGCTCTCTACTTTTCAAATGATGAAGCTATCTACACCTAGCACCATACTTTTTTGCAAAAAAACTTTTTTTGTTTCTAATTCACCAAAACTGCTTTAAATCATGCCTTCAGCAGCCCAAATAACAACCAACATAAAAGTAATGTTGTGGGGTGCAGTATGTGGAAGCTACAAGCAATACAGTATTTGGATGAAAACATGAAGCTAGTTACACTTAGCACCATACTTTTTTGCAAAAAAACTTTTTTTGTTTCTAATTCACCAAAACTGCTTTAAATCATGCCTTCAGCAGCCCAAATAACAACCAACATAAAAGTAATGTTGTGGGGTGCAGTATGTGGAAGCTACAAGCAATACAGTATTTGGATGAAAACATGAAGCTAGTTACACTTAGCACCATACTTTTTTGCAAAAAAACTTTTTTTGTTTCTAATTCACCAAAACTGCTTTAAATCATGCCTTCAGCAGCCCAAATAACAACCAACATAAAAGTAATGTTGTGGGGTGCAGTATGTGGAAGCTACAAGCAATACAGTATTTGGATGAAAACATGAAGCTAGTTACACTTAGCACCATACTTTTTTGCAAAAAAACTTTTTTTGTTTCTAATTCACCAAAACTGCTTTAAATCATGCCTTCAGCAGCCCAAATAACAACCAACATAAAAGTAATGTTGTGGGGTGCAGTATGTGGAAGCTACAAGCAATACAGTATTTGGATGAAAACATGAAGCTAGTTACACTTAGCACCATACTTTTTTGCAAAAAAACTTTTTTTGTTTCTAATTCACCAAAACTGCTTTAAATCATGCCTTCAGCAGCCCAAATAACAACCAACATAAAAGTAATGTTGTGGGGTGCAGTATGTGGAAGCTACAAGCAATACAGTATTTGGATGAAAACATGAAGCTATCTACTTTTCAAATGATGAAGCTATCTACACCTAGCACCATACTTTTTTGCAAAAAAACTTTTTTTGTTTCTAATTCACCAAAACTGCTTTAAATCATGCCTTCAGCAGCCCAAATAACAACCAACATAAAAGTAATGTTGTGGGGTGCAGTATGTGGAAGCTACAAGCAATACAGTATTTGGATGAAAACATGAAGCTATCTACTTTTCAAATGATGAAGCTATCTACACCTAGCACCATACTTTTTTGCAAAAAAACTTTTTTTGTTTCTAATTCACCAAAACTGCTTTAAATCATGCCTTCAGCAGCCCAAATAACAACCAACATAAAAGTAATGTTGTGGGGTGCAGTATGTGGAAGCTACAAGCAATACAGTATTTGGATGAAAACATGAAGCTAGTTACACTTAGCACCATACTTTTTTGCAAAAAAACTTTTTTTGTTTCTAATTCACCAAAACTGCTTTAAATCATGCCTTCAGCAGCCCAAATAACAACCAACATAAAAGTAATGTTGTGGGGTGCAGTATGTGGAAGCTACAAGCAATACAGTATTTGGATGAAAACATGAAGCTAGTTACATGTTGAATGAAAACATGAAGCTATCTACACCTAGCACCATACTTTTTTGCAAAAAAACTTTTTTTGTTTCTAATTCACCAAAACTGCTTTAAATCATGCCTTCAGCAGCCCAAATAACAACCAACATAAAAGTAATGTTGTGGGGTGCAGTATGTGGAAGCTACACGCAATACAGTATTTGGATGAAAACATGAAGCTATCTACACATAGCACCATACTTTTTTGCAAAAAAACTTTTTTTGTTTCTAATTCACCAAAACTGCTTCAAATCATGCCTTCAGGAGCCCAAATAACAACCAACATAACAGTAATGTTGTGGGATGCAGTATGTGGAAGCTACACGCAATACAGTATTTGGATGAAAACATGAAGCTATCTACACCTAGCACCATACTTTTTTTCAAAAAAACTTTTTTTGTTTCTAATTCACCAAAACTGCTTTAAATCATGCCTTCAGCAGCCCAAATAACAACAAACATAAAAGTAATGTTGTGGGGTGCAGTATGTGGAAGGTACAAGCAATAGAGTATTTGGATGAAAACATGAAGCTAGTTACACTTAGCACCATACTTTTTTGCAAAAAAACTTTTTTTGTTTCTAATTCACCAAAACTGCTTTAAATCATGCCTTCAGCAGCCCAAATAACAACCAACATAAAAGTAATGTTGTGGGGTGCAGTATGTGGAAGCTACAAGCAATACAGTATTTGGATGAAAACATGAAGCTAGTTACACTTAGCACCATACTTTTTTGCAAAAAAACTTTTTTTGTTTCTAATTCACCAAAACTGCTTTAAATCATGCCTTCAGCAGCCCAAATAACAACCAACATAAAAGTAATGTTGTGGGGTGCAGTATGTGGAAGCTACAAGCAATACAGTATTTGGATGAAAACATGAAGCTAGTTACACTTAGCACCATACTTTTTTGCAAAAAAACTTTTTGTTTCTAATTCACCAAAACTGCTTTAAATCATGCCTTCAGCATCCCAAATAACAACCAACATAAAAGTAATGTTGTGGGGTGCAGTATGTGGAAGCTACAAGCAATACAGTATTTGGATGAAAACATGAAGCTAGTTACACTTAGCACCATACTTTTTTGCAAAAAAACTTTTTTTGTTTCTAATTCACCAAAACTGCTTTAAATCATGCCTTCAGCAGCCCAAATAACAACCAACATAAAAGTAATGTTGTGGGGTGCAGTATGTGGAAGCTACAAGCAATACAGTATTTGGATGAAAACATGAAGCTAGTTACACTTAGCACCATACTTTTTTGCAAAAAAACTTTTTGTTTCTAATTCACCAAAACTGCTTTAAATCATGCCTTCAGCAGCCCAAATAACAACCAACATAAAAGTAATGTTGTGGGATGCAGTATGTGGAAGCTACACGCAATACAGTATTTGGATGAAAACATGAAGCTATCTACACCTAGCACCATACTTTTTTGCAAAAAAACTTTTTTTGTTTCTAATTCACCAAAACTGCTTTAAATCATGCGTTCAGCAGCCCAAATAACAACCAACATAACAGTAATGTTGTGGGATGCAGTATGTGGAAGCTACACGCAATACAGTATTTGGATGAAAACATGAAGCTATCTACACCTAGCACCATACTTTTTTTCAAAAAAACTTTTTTTGTTTCTAATTCACCAAAACTGCTTTAAATCATGCCTTCAGCAGCCCAAATAACAACCAACATAAAAGTAATGTTGTGGGGTGCAGTATGTGGAAGCTACACGCAATACAGTATTTGGATGAAAACATGAAGCTAGTTACACTTAGCACCATACTTTTTTGCAAAAAAACTTTTTGTTTCTAATTCACCAAAACTGCTTTAAATCATGCCTTCAGCAGCCCAAATAACAACCAACATAAAAGTAATGTTGTGGGGTGCAGTATGTGGAAGCTACAAGCAATACAGTATTTGGATGAAAACATGAAGCTAGTTACACTTAGCACCATACTTTTTTGCAAAAAAACTTTTTTTGTTTCTAATTCACCAAAACTGCTTTAAATCATGCCTTCAGCAGCCCAAATAACAACCAACATAAAAGTAATGTTGTGGGGTGCAGTATGTGGAAGCTACAAGCAATACAGTATTTGGATGAAAACATGAAGCTAGTTACACTTAGCACCATACTTTTTTGCAAAAAAACTTTTTTTGTTTCTAATTCACCAAAACTGCTTTAAATCATGCCTTCAGCAGCCCAAATAACAACCAACATAAAAGTAATGTTGTGGGGTGCAGTATGTGGAAGCTACAAGCAATACAGTATTTGGATGAAAACATGAAGCTAGTTACACTTAGCACCATACTTTTTTGCAAAAAAACTTTTTTTGTTTCTAATTCACCAAAACTGCTTTCAGCAGCCCAAATAACAACCAACATAAAAGTAATGTTGTAATGTTTTGCAAAAAAACTTTTTTTGTTTCTAATTCACCAAAACTGCTTTAAATCATGCCTTCAGCAGCCCAAATAACAACCAACATAAAAGTAATGTTGTGAGGTGCAGTATGTGGAAGCTACAAGCAATACAGTATTTGGATGAAAACATGAAGCTAGTTACACTTAGCACCATACTTTTTTGCAATAAAACTTTTTTTGTTTCTAATTCACCAAAACTGCTTTAAATCATGCCTTTAGCAGCCCAAATAACAACCAACATTAAAGTAATGTTGTGGGGTGCAGTATGTGGAAGCTACAAGCAATACAGTATTTGGATGAAAACATGAAGCTAGTTACACTTAGCACCATACTTTTTTGCAAAAAAACTTTTTTTGTTTCTAATTCACCAAAACTGCTTTAAATCATGCCTTCAGCAGCCCAAATAACAACCAACATAAAAGTAATGTTGTGGGGTGCAGTATGTGGAAGCTACAAGCAATACAGTATTTGGATGAAAACATGAAGCTATCTACTTTTCAAATGATGAAGCTAGTTACACTTAGCACCATACTTTTTGCAAAAAAACTTTTTTTGTTTCTAATTCACCAAAACTGCTTTAAATCATGCCTTCAGCAGCCCAAATAACAACCAACATAAAAGTAATGTTGTGGGGTGCAGTATGTGGAAGCTACAAGCAATACAGTATTTGGATGAAACATGAAGCTAGTTACACTTAGCACCATACTTTTTTGCAAAAAAACTTTTTTTGTTTCTAATTCACCAAAACTGCTTTAAATCATGTCTTCAGCAGCCCAAATAACAACCAACATAACAGTAATGTTGTGGGGTGCAGTATGTGGAAGCTACACGCAATACAGTATTTGGATGAAAACATGAAGCTATCTACACCTAGCACCATACTTTTTTGCAAAAAAACTTTTTTTGTTTCTAATTCACCAAAACTGCTTTAAATCATGCCTTCAGCAGCCCAAATAACAACCAACATAAAAGTAATGTTGTGGGGTGCAGTATGTGGAAGCTACAAGCAATACAGTATTTGGATGAAAACATGAAGCTAGTTACACTTAGCACCATACTTTTTTGCAAAAAAACTTTTTTTGTTTCTAATTCACCAAAACTGCTTTAAATCATGCCTTCAGCAGCCCAAATAACAACCAACATAAAAGTAATGTTGTGGGGTGCAGTATGTGGAAGCTACAAGCAATACAGTATTTGGATGAAAACATGAAGCTAGTTACACTTAGCACCATACTTTTTTGCAAAAAAACTTTTTTTGTTTCTAATTCACCAAAACTGCTTTAAATCATGCCTTCAGCAGCCCAAATAACAACCAACATAAAAGTAATGTTGTGGGGTGCAGTATGTGGAAGCTACAAGCAATACAGTATTTGGATGAAAACATGAAGCTAGTTACACTTAGCACCATACTTTTTTGCAAAAAAACTTTTTTTGTTTCTAATTCACCAAAACTGCTTTAAATCATGCCTTTAGCAGCCCAAATAACAACCAACATTAAAGTAATGTTGTGGGGTGCAGTATGTGGAAGCTACAAGCAATACAGTATTTGGATGAAAACATGAAGCTCTCTACTTTTCAAATGATGAAGCTATCTACACCTAGCACCATACTTTTTTGCAAAAAAACTTTTTTTGTTTCTAATTCACCAAAACTGCTTTAAATCATGCCTTCAGCAGCCCAAATAACAACCAACATAAAAGTAATGTTGTGGGGTGCAGTATGTGGAAGCTACAAGCAATACAGTATTTGGATGAAAACATGAAGCTAGTTACACTTAGCACCATACTTTTTTGCAAAAAAACTTTTTTTGTTTCTAATTCACCAAAACTGCTTTAAATCATGCCTTCAGCAGCCCAAATAACAACCAACATAAAAGTAATGTTGTGGGATGCAGTATGTGGAAGCTACAAGCAATACAGTATTTGGATGAAAACATGAAGCTATCTACTTTTCAAATGATGAAGCTATCTACACCTAGCACCATACTTTTTCGCAAAAAAACTTTTTTTGTTTCTAATTCACCAAAACTGCTTTAAATCATGCCTTCAGCAGCCCTAATAACAACCAACATAAAAGTAATGTTGTGGGGTGCAGTATGTGGAAGCTACACGCAATACAGTATTTGGATGAAAACATGAAGCTATCTACACATAGCACCATACTTTTTTGCAAAAAAACTTTTTTTGTTTCTAATTCACCAAAACTGCTTCAAATCATGCCTTCAGGAGCCCAAATAACAACCAACATAACAGTAATGTTGTGGGATGCAGTATGTGGAAGCTACACGCAATACAGTATTTGGATGAAAACATGAAGCTATCTACACCTAGCACCATACTTTTTTTCAAAAAAACTTTTTTTGTTTCTAATTCACCAAAACTGCTTTAAATCATGCCTTCAGCAGCCCAAATAACAACCAACATAAAAGTAATGTTGTGGGGTGCAGTATGTGGAAGCTACAAGCAATACAGTATTTGGATGAAAACATGAAGCTATCTACTTTTCAAATGATGAAGCTATCTACACCTAGCACCATACTTTTTTGCAAAAAAACTTTTTTTGTTTCTAATTCACCAAAACTGCTTTAAATCATGCCTTCAGCAGCCCAAATAACAACCAACATAAAAGTAATGTTGTGGGGTGCAGTATGTGGAAGCTACAAGCAATAGAGTATTTGGATGAAAACATGAAGCTAGTTACACTTAGCACCATACTTTTTTGCAAAAAAACTTTTTTTGTTTCTAATTCACCAAAACTGCTTTAAATCATGCCTTCAGCAGCCCAAATAACAACCAACATAAAAGTAATGTTGTGGGGTGCAGTATGTGGAAGCTACAAGCAATACAGTATTTGGATGAAAACATGAAGCTCTCTACTTTTCAAATGATGAAGCTATCTACACCTAGCACCATACTTTTTTGCAAAAAAACTTTTTTTGTTTCTAATTCACCAAAACTGCTTTAAATCATGCCTTCAGCAGCCCAAATAACAACCAACATAAAAGTAATGTTGTGGGGTGCAGTATGTGGAAGCTACAAGCAATACAGTATTTGGATGAAAACATGAAGCTATCTACTTTTCAAATGATGAAGCTATCTACACCTAGCACCATACTTTTTTGCAAAAAAACTTTTTTTGTTTCTAATTCACCAAAACTGCTTTAAATCATGCCTTCAGCAGCCCAAATAACAACCAACATAAAAGTAATGTTGTGGGGTGCAGTATGTGGAAGCTACAAGCAATACAGTATTTGGATGAAAACATGAAGCTAGTTACACTTAGCACCATACTTTTTTGCAAAAAAACTTTTTTTGTTTCTAATTCACCAAAACTTCTTTAAATCATGCCTTCAGCAGCCCAAATAACAACCAACATAAAAGTAATGTTGTGGGGTGCAGTATGTGGAAGCTACAGGGGGCGTGGCTTGACCATCGAGTGAGATGGCAGCATAGTGCAAGAGCTCTGTGAGGATTTGGGCTTTTTTCATTAAAAAAACAGCATTCAACTTTGGACCCGTTCCAGAATCGAACTACTATTGGACTGATTGGAAGATGCAAAAGCAGAAGTTTTCAACCAAAACTTCGGGTGCCTCGAAACCTGTGGAAAAGCTTGTGATTGAAGACACTGAGTCCCCACGTAAGAAACAGGCTAAGATGGGTGAGGAATTTGAGAGATCAGGTATGACTGTTACGGAACCTCGATTAATTAAGCTGCTTACGGATCTCAGGAATGGGATTCGTGATGATTTGATGAAAGAGATTTCCGTTATTAAGAAGGATATAAACGAACTGGACATTCGTGTGGATCGTACTGAACAGGCTCTTGGTCTGCAGAGGAACTCACATTTAGAGTTAGAAAAGCGTGTGGATCTGCTTGAACACCAACTCGAGCTAAGTAAACTAAAAATTGCTGATTTGGAAGATCGTAGTAGGCGCAATAATATACGGATCAGAAATATACCTGAATCCATACAAAATCAAGATCTAGGCGCATATGTTAAAAAAATTATTGGCTCAGTTCTGAAAAATCGTGCTGAACCAGAGATTTTGATTGACCGATGCCATCGGCTGCCGAAGTCCAACCGAGCTCCTAAGGAGGCTGCAAGGGACACTATAGCACGATTACATTTCTTCCATGTTAAGGATGAGTTCCTGACTGCTGTGAGAACGGGTGCTAATCTCTGTGAGGAGTATACAAACCTCAAATTCTTTCAAGATTTTTCTGCTTCCACTATGTCACGAAGAAAAGATTTTCAATTTCTTACAAGGGAATTACAAGCTCTGAATATCCGATACAGATGGGGATTCCCTGTTAAAGTTTTATTTAGGCATGATGGTCAGAACTATGTTATAACATCACCGGAAGAGGGAAAGGATTTTTTACAAATATTTTCGCCAAGACGTCACGAATCTAAGGGACAAAGATTTGATCGCAGAATGCATACCAAAATTGCAGAAGCTGCAGCTATATTGGATGAAGAAGCCATTATTGCGGAGTAATAGGTTTGATTTATTGATATGTGCTCTATACATATAGACATTGATTTTTTTTTCCGTGTTTTTCTATTTTTTGTTTTCTTTTTGCAAGTTGATGGCGCTGACTGGGCGTGCCACACCTATTTCAAATCTCTGGAATTTCCCTATTCCTCTATTGTTCTCAGGAGTAAACAACCGGAACTTCTTTGTTAAATAAACATTGCAGTATCTCTGCAGGAGCATGGATATGTTGTTAAGAAACACTGCTACAGGGACACCGCCCAGCTATTGTTTTAAAACTATCCATATATTTTTGAGGTCTTTTTTAACTGTCTTAATTCGAACTGGCTACTTGTTGATAATGTTTCTTTTTTATTATTTATTTCCATTTTTATTTGTTTTCTTTTGTTTCTATTTTTTTCTTATATGTGTGGGTCTTTAATAGATTTCTTTTATTTTTTATTTTTTTCATTCGTTTTTATGCAACGTTATTAATTATTACATTATCCCTGTCCTCACTGTTCTCTCGCTACCACCCCAACAGTAAGGCCTTTTTTTTTTTTACCATCAATGGAGAGGAGTATATTTTTAATTTCTTTTTACTCCTCTCTTTGGGCCTATTTTTTTATCTTTGGTTTATATTTTATTTGTTCCAAATTTAGTTGGTTCCCCATTAGGAAGGGAATCATTTCTTTTTTAGTTTTGTTGTTCTTCCCCTACCCATTTGTAATCAATGGAAGCTCTTGTGTGATACTTCTTATTTTGTTTCTTTTGGTTCTCTCGCTGCGCGTGCTTGTACCTCCTTTACAATACCCTTTCATGTTTTTAAAATTTGATGTGTTAGGCCCAATCCCTTTATTTTGTGTTTTAGCCATTCACAGTCTTGTGTTCATTTTTGATGTTCCTTATAATCAATGGTATTGAAAATAATGTCCTTTAATGTTAAGGGATTGGGCTCTTTTCATAAAAGACGGCTGTTGTTGAAGGAGGCTAGGGAGAAGCGTGTAGATGTTTTGTGCATACAGGAGTCCCACTTTAAAAATGATTTTAATCCCCACATTTTTGCTAGGTATTATCCCATTCAATTTCATTCTAAGTTTTCTTCAAAGGCTAGGGGAACTTCTATTTTTTTTAACAAATCATTGGCTATCAAGACTTTGACAACTATTATTGATCCTGACGGTAGATATGTGTTATGGGTGGGTAAAGTGAATAACGTAGATTATTCAATTTTCAATGTTTATTTTCCAACGAGTTCCCAATTTCAATATTTGAAAAACGTTATGCAAACAGCTCTTGATGAATGTAGGGGGAGAGTGATTGTTTGTGGTGATACCAATTTCGTATTGGACCCTGAAAGTGATGTCTCGAGGGAGGAATCCTCTCCCAATTCAAATTCTTATATGTCCACTGCAAAGAGGTGCTCCAAATTGTTGCAATCCAAATGTTACTATGATGTGTGGCGTCTCCTACATCCTAATGAAAGAGATTATACTTTTTACTCAGCTGGCCACAATATGTACTCTCGTATCGATCGCTTTCTAGTGCCTGAAAATATGTTAGCTTTCATTGAGAAAGCTGAAATTTTAGATTTTAAATGGTCAGATCATGCTCCTATTACTTTGGGTATTCATGAAACGATACCACATGTTCCTTATAGACCTTGGAGACTGAATGATTTCATTTTGAATAACATAGATGAAAAAATCTTGGCTGAAAAAACGTTATCTTCATATTTTGAAGAAAACATTACTGAAGATATTCCATATTCTACTATTTGGAATGCTCATAAGGCTGTGTTAAGAGGACATTTTATTCAGAGAAATTCTTATATTAGGAAAACATCGTCTGCAAATGTTAAAACTTTGGAGAAAGAATTATATAATTTAAATTTAGCAAATAAGTTAGGCCCTTCTTTCTCTGTTTCAGCTTTAATTAAAGACGTGAAAACAAAATTGGATAAACTTAATTTGGAAAAGAGTGCTAAAACTTTACGATCTTTAAAAATGTCATTTTACTCAAAGGGTAATAAAGCCTCTAATTTATTAGCGAATAAATTAAAACAAAAAACTATACAATCTAGAATACCTTATATATTGGATGATTCTGGCCAGAAAATTTTACATCCTAGGGACATATCTAATTCTTTTGCTGCATATTATAAGTCACTTTATAACCTTAAAGATTCCCCTCTGGAAACGCAACCAACCTCTGCTAAAATAACTGAATTTTTGGATAAAACTAATCTCCCTAGAATCCCTGATTTTCATGTTGAATTTCTTGAGTCGGACATTTCTTTGGAGGAGGTGCTTCAAGCTATTAAAGATACTCCATCTGGTAAGGCACCGGGTCCTGATGGTTTTTCTGCTCTATACTATCACAAATTTAAAAATATCTTATTGCCACATTTAACGAAATTGTTTAACGAATATTGGAAAAATGGCTATATTCCTGATGAATCCCTTTGTGCCCAAATTTCTACTTTACCTAAACCCGGGAAGGAACCTGATAGGTGTTCCAATTTTAGGCCCATTTCTCTAATTAATAATGACACCAAATTATACTCGAAAATATTAGCTAATCGTATCTCAAGTTTATTGCCTCTGCTTGTTCATAACGATCAAGTAGGTTTTATTCCCAGACGTCAAGCAACAGACAATACGAGACGTTTTATTAATTTGATCTCATATATTCAAATATCTAAACACCCCTCTTTATTTTTATCACTCGATGCTGAAAAGGCATTTGATAGGGTCCATTGGGGATATTTGGAAGATGTTTTGATTCGGTTTGGGTTCCCAGCTGCTTTGAGAAAAGCTATTTTTGCTTTGTATCAGAAGCCTACTGCAAAAGTGCTGGCCTCTGGAGTTTTGTCCGACTCATTCTCGTTATCCAATGGGACTAGGCAGGGTTGCCCTTTGTCACCTTTACTTTTTGCTTTAGCTAGTGAGCCTTTGGCTGAGGCAATAAGAGTTGATAGTAATATTCAGGGTGTTACAATAGATGGAGATACTCACAAATTGGGTTTATTTGCAGACGATGTAATTCTTACGTTAAGTGATCCAGCTACTTCTATGGGTCATTTATTTTCTCTTCTTAGAGAATTTCGTGAAGTGTCCTTTTATAAAATTAATGATAGCAAAACACAGGCATTACCATTCCATATAAAGAGGAATGATTTGACTGCTCTTAAAAGATCGTATGACTTTGACTGGAGGAAGAGCTTTATTTCCTATTTAGGCATTAATTTATGTAAAAATTTAAAACATATGTATGCTTACAATTTAAAGACTTTTTGGCCCTCTTTGCTACTGGATCTTGAGAGGTGGGACAATCTTGAGATTTCATGGTTGGGTAGAATACACTCCATTAAGATGGTTATTCTCCCTAAGATTTTGTATTTTTTAAGAGCCATACCTTTAAGTGTGCCTATTTCTTTTTTTGATTCGGTGCGTTCTGCCCTCATAAAGTTTATATGGAGGAAGAAGCCTAGCAGAGTCAAATTTACCACTTTGACTAATTCTAGAGACAATTTCGGATTGGGGGTGCCAGATTTTAGGAATTATTATTATGCATCGAATGCGTCTAGCGCTTTCAAATTTAATTTGGACAGGGAATGGCCTAGATGGCTGATTATGGAAATTAATAAACTAAAACCTTTTTGTATAAAAGATGTTTTATGGGTTTCACATTCTAATCGGCCCAGGTTTACAAAAATGTACCCCTCAACTAAATTGGCTATACTCTCTTGGGATAGATTATTTAATAAACTACCAGGATCTATTACTTGGTCCAGGGCGATGTCACTTGGTTCCTTGAGATATGTTCTTCCAGACCTAGATATAGATTACTGGAATGGCAAACATATTTTTTCTATTAATGATTTCTTTAAGAATAATTCGGCTCTATCATTTACAAAATTACAAAAAAAATATAATTTAGATGCTGACAGGCAATGTGATTATGACTTCATTCTTCAAATTATTCAAGAACGATTTAATATATCTGATTTTGATGTGGATCAGTCTCATTTAGCTTTGACTGATATAGAGACAGTTTATATTAATGCCCCGGACCTGACAGGTACTATCTCATTGTGTTACTCTTCCCTCTCCTCAAAGGTTTCAGAAAAACTTAAATTTTTATCGGCCTGGGAAGAGGAATTAGGTAAAACATACGATCTAGCTGTCTGGAATGATGTGTTCTCGGGACTAAGGGGCATAACACAATGCGCACAACATTTTGAAAATCATTTTAAGATAATATACAGATGGTACCTGACCCCGGAAAGGCTTTTTCGCATGAAGATGACTACAAGTTTTAAATGTTGGAGAGGCTGTAATGGCCCAGGTAATCTCCTTCATATTTTTTGGGATTGTCCATTAATTAAACCTATGTGGGACTCTTTATTACCAATAATTAGACTTATAAATAGCGAGATTGAGGAACTTGGGCCAGAACTATGTATTTTTAAACATTTTCCGTCTGATTTGCCTAAAATAGATAAGATCATCATAGGTCATTTGCTGATTGCAGCTACTATCCTTATCCCTAAGTATTGGAAAACAGGAGTTGTTCCGACTATAAAAGAAATCTTATATATGACTTTGGAGAATAAATCTTATGAATCTTCCATTAGGCCACCCTCAGCTTTTAAAACACAACTTTTATTTTTTTGGGACACCTGGGAAGAGAAAATTAGAAAGAAATTTTTACTTTAGTTTATCTTTTTTGTTCCTTTAGATTATTATTTTTTCAATTTTGCATTTCTGCACGCTTCTTCTTAATCTTTCATCCATATGTATTTTTTTTATATGGCGAGATAACTTTGGTTAAAGTGAAGACAGAGACTTCCGGATTGAAGATTTTAATAATTTACATTTCCATTTTACCCCCGTTTTTTCCCCCCTTGTTTTTTTTTTCTCTCTTTCGAGTGATAATTGTTGTAACTACTATTTCCCAATTCTATGGTTTCAATTTGAATTATTATTGTACACTGTATATTGTATGTGCGAAACTGTTTGACAGTCTCATCTGTTTGATGTTATAATTACATTTACTTTTGTTTTGTATTTTATAAAACTGTAATAAAAAATATTTGAAAAGTATGTGGAAGCTACAAGCAATACAGTATTTGGATGAAAACATGAAGCTAGTTACACTTAGCACCATACTTTTTTGCAAAAAAACTTTTTTTGTTTCTAATTCACCAAAACTGCTTTAAATCATGCCTTCAGCAGCCCAAATAACAACCAACATAAAAGTAATGTTGTGGGGTGCAGTATGTGGAAGCTACAAGCAATACAGTATTTGGATGAAAACATGAAGCTAGTTACACTTAGCACCATACTTTTTTGCAAAAAAACTTTTTTTGTTTCTAATTCACCAAAACTGCTTTAAATCATGCCTTTAGCAGCCCAAATAACAACCAACATTAAAGTAATGTTGTGGGGTGCAGTATGTGGAAGCTACAAGCAATACAGTATTTGGATGAAAACATGAAGCTCTCTACTTTTCAAATGATGAAGCTATCTACACCTAGCACCATACTTTTTTGCAAAAAAACTTTTTTTGTTTCTAATTCACCAAAACTGCTTTAAATCATGCCTTCAGCAGCCCAAATAACAACCAACATAAAAGTAATGTTGTGGGGTGCAGTATGTGGAAGCTACAAGCAATACAGTATTTGGATGAAAACATGAAGCTAGTTACACTTAGCACCATACTTTTTTGCAAAAAAACTTTTTTTGTTTCTAATTCACCAAAACTGCTTTAAATCATGCCTTCAGCAGCCCAAATAACAACCAACATAAAAGTAATGTTGTGGGGTGCAGTATGTGGAAGCTACAAGCAATACAGTATTTGGATGAAAACATGAAGCTAGTTACACTTAGCACCATACTTTTTTGCAAAAAAACTTTTTTTGTTTCTAATTCACCAAAACTGCTTTAAATCATGCCTTCAGCAGCCCAAATAACAACCAACATAAAAGTAATGTTGTGGGGTGCAGAATGTGGAAGCTACAAGCAATACAGTATTTGGATGAAAACATGAAGCTAGCTACACTTAGCACCATACTTTTTTGCAAAAAAACTTTTTTTGTTTCTAATTCACCAAAACTGCTTTAAATCATGCCTTCAGCAGCCCAAATAACAACCAACATAAAAGTAATGTTGTGGGGTGCAGTATGTGGAAGCTAAAAGCAATACAGTATTTGGATGAAAACATGAAGCTAGTTACACTTAGCACCATACTTTTTTGCAAAAAAACTTTTTTTGTTTCTAATTCACCAAAACTGCTTTAAATCATGCCTTTAGCAGCCCAAATAACAACCAACATTAAAGTAATGTTGTGGGGTGCAGTATGTGGAAGCTACAAGCAATACAGTATTTGGATGAAAACATGAAGCTCTCTACTTTTCAAATGATGAAGCTATCTACACCTAGCACCATACTTTTTTGCAAAAAAACTTTTTTTGTTTCTAATTCACCAAAACTGCTTTAAATCATGCCTTCAGCAGCCCAAATAACAACCAACATAAAAGTAATGTTGTGGGGTGCAGTATGTGGAAGCTACAAGCAATACAGTATTTGGATGAAAACATGAAGCTATCTACTTTTCAAATGATGAAGCTAGTTACACTTAGCACCATACTTTTTGCAAAAAAACTTTTTTTGTTTCTAATTCACCAAAACTGCTTTAAATCATGCCTTCAGCAGCCCAAATAACAACCAACATAAAAGTAATGTTGTGGGGTGCAGTATGTGGAAGCTGCAAGCAATACAGTATTTGGATGAAAACATGAAGCTAGTTACACTTAGCACCATACTTTTTTGCAAAAAAACTTTTTTTGTTTCTAATTCACCAAAACTGCTTTAAATCATGCCTTCAGCAGCCCAAATAACAACCAACATAACAGTAATGTTGTGGGGTGCAGTATGTGGAAGCTACACGCAATACAGTATTTGGATGAAAACATGAAGCTATCTACACCTAGCACCATACTTTTTTGCAAAAAAACTTTTTTTGTTTCTAATTCACCAAAACTGCTTTAAATCATGCCTTCAGCAGCCCAAATAACAACCAACATAAAAGTAATGTTGTGGGGTGCAGTATGTGGAAGCTACAAGCAATACAGTATTTGGATGAAAACATGAAGCTAGTTACACTTAGCACCATACTTTTTTGCAAAAAAACTTTTTTTGTTTCTAATTCACCAAAACTGCTTTAAATCATGCCTTCAGCAGCCCAAATAACAACCAACATAAAAGTAATGTTGTGGGATGCAGTATGTGGAAGCTACAAGCAATACAGTATTTGGATGAAAACATGAAGCTATCTACTTTTCAAATGATGAAGCTATCTACACCTAGCACCATACTTTTTCGCAAAAAAACTTTTTTTGTTTCTAATTCACCAAAACTGCTTTAAATCATGCCTTCAGCAGCCCTAATAACAACCAACATAAAAGTAATGTTGTGGGGTGCAGTATGTGGAAGCTACACGCAATACAGTATTTGGATGAAAACATGAAGCTATCTACACATAGCACCATACTTTTTTGCAAAAAAACTTTTTTTGTTTCTAATTCACCAAAACTGCTTCAAATCATGCCTTCAGGAGCCCAAATAACAACCAACATAACAGTAATGTTGTGGGATGCAGTATGTGGAAGCTACACGCAATACAGTATTTGGATGAAAACATGAAGCTATCTACACCTAGCACCATACTTTTTTTCAAAAAAACTTTTTTTGTTTCTAATTCACCAAAACTGCTTTAAATCATGCCTTCAGCAGCCCAAATAACAACCAACATAAAAGTAATGTTGTGGGGTGCAGTATGTGGAAGGTACAAGCAATAGAGTATTTGGATGAAAACATGAAGCTAGTTACACTTAGCACCATACTTTTTTGCAAAAAAACTTTTTTTGTTTCTAATTCACCAAAACTGCTTTAAATCATGCCTTCAGCAGCCCAAATAACAACCAACATAAAAGTAATGTTGTGGGGTGCAGTATGTGGAAGCTACAAGCAATACAGTATTTGGATGAAAACATGAAGCTAGTTACACTTAGCACCATACTTTTTTGCAAAAAAACTTTTTTTGTTTCTAATTCACCAAAACTGCTTTAAATCATGCCTTCAGCAGCCCAAATAACAACCAACATAAAAGTAATGTTGTGGGGTGCAGTATGTGGAAGCTACAAGCAATACAGTATTTGGATGAAAACATGAAGCTATCTACTTTTCAAATGATGAAGCTAGTTACACTTAGCACCATACTTTTTGCAAAAAAACTTTTTTTGTTTCTAATTCACCAAAACTGCTTTAAATCATGCCTTCAGCAGCCCAAATAACAACCAACATAAAAGTAATGTTGTGGGGTGCAGTATGTGGAAGCTACAAGCAATACAGTATTTGGATGAAAACATGAAGCTATCTACACCTAGCACCATACTTTTTTGCAAAAAAACTTTTTTATTTCTAATTCACCAAAACTGCTTTAAATCATGCCTTCAGCAGCGCAAATAACAACCAACATAAAAGTAATGTTGTGGGGTGCAGTATGTGGAAGCTACAAGCAATACAGTATTTGGATGAAAACATGAAGCTAGTTACACTTAGCACCATACTTTTTTGCAAAAAAACTTTTTTTGTTTCTAATTCACCAAAACTGCTTTAAATCATGCCTTCAGCAGCCCAAATAACAACCAACATAAAAGTAATGTTGTGGGGTGCAGTATGTGGAAGCTACAAGCAATACAGTATTTGGATGAAAACATGAAGCTATCTACACCTAGCACCATACTTTTTTGCAAAAAAACTTTTTTGTTTCTAATTCACCAAAACTGCTTTAAATCATGCCTTCAGCAGCGCAAATAACAACCAACATAAAAGTAATGTTGTGGGGTGCAGTATGTGGAAGCTACAAGCAATACAGTATTTGGATGAAAACATGAAGCTAGTTACACTTAGCACCATACTTTTTCGCAAAAAAACTTTTTTTGTTTCTAATTCACCAAAACTGCTTTAAATCATGCCTTCAGCAGCCCTAATAACAACCAACATAAAAGTAATGTTGTGGGGTGCAGTATGTGGAAGCTACACGCAATACAGTATTTGAATGAAAACATGAAGCTATCTACACTTAGCACCATACTTTTTTGCAAAAAAACTTTTTTTGTTTCTAATTCACCAAAACTGCTTTAAATCATGCCTTCAGCAGCCCAAATAACAACCAACATAAAAGTAATGTTGTGGGGTGCAGTATGTGGAAGCTACAAGCAATACAGTATTTGGATGAAAACATGAAGCTAGTTACACTTAGCACCATACTTTTTTGCAAAAAAACCTTTTTTTGTTTCTAATTCACCAAAACTGCTTTAAATCATGCCTTCAGCAGCCCAAATAACAACCAACATAAAAGTAATGTTGTGGGGTGTAGTATGTGGAAGCTACACGCAATACAGTATTTGGATGAAAACATGAAGCTAGTTACACTAAGCACCATACTTTTTTGCAAAAAAACTTTTTTTGTTTCTAATTCACCAAAATTGCTTTAAATCATGCCTTCAGCAGCCCAAATAATAACCAACATAAAAGTAATGTTGTGGGATGCAGTATGTGGAAGCTACACGCAATACAGTATTTGGATGAAAACATGAAGCTATCTACACCTAGCACCATACTTTTTTGCGAAAAAACTTTTTTTGTTTCTAATTCACCAAAACTGCTTTAAATCATGCCTTCAGCAGCCCAAATAACAACCAACATAAAAGTAATGTTGTGGGGTGCAGTATGTGGAAGCTACACGCAATACAGTATTTGGATGAAAACGTGAAGCTAGTTACACTTAGCACCATACTTTTTTGCAAAAAAACTTTTTTTGTTTCTAATTCACCAAACCTGCTTTAAATCATGCCTTCAGCAGCCCAAATAACAACCAACATAAAAGTAATGTTGTGGGGTGCAGTATGTGGAAGCTACAAGCAATACAGTATTTGGATGAAAACATGAAGCTAGTTACACTTAGCACCATACTTTTTTGCAAAAAAACTTTTTTTGTTTCTAATTCACCAAAACTGCTTGAAATCATGCCTTCAGCAGCCCAAATAACAACCAACATAAAAGTAATGTTGTGGGGTGCAGTATGTGGAAGCTACAAGCAATACAGTATTTGGATGAAAACATGAAGCTAGTTACACTTAGCACCATACTTTTTTGCAAAAAAACTTTTTTTGTTTCTAATTCACCAAAACTGCTTTAAATCATGCCTTCAGCAGCCCAAATAACAACCAACATAAAAGTAATGTTGTGGGGTGCAGTATGTGGAAGCTACAAGCAATACAGTATTTGGATGAAAACATGAAGCTAGTTACACTTAGCACCATACTTTTTTGCAAAAAAACTTTTTTTGTTTCTAATTCACCAAAACTGCTTTAAATCATGCCTTCAGCAGCCCAAATAACAACCAACATAAAAGTAATGTTGTGGGGTGCAGTATGTGGAAGCTACAAGCAATACAGTATTTGGATGAAAACATGAAGCTAGTTACACTTAGCACCATACTTTTTTGCAAAAAAACTTTTTTTGTTTCTAATTCACCAAAACTGCTTTAAATCATGCCTTCAGCAGCCCAAATAACAACCAACATAAAAGTAATGTTGTGGGGTGCAGTATGTGGAAGCTACAAGCAATACAGTATTTGGATGAAAACATGAAGCTATCTACTTTTCAAATGATGAAGCTATCTACACCTAGCACCATACTTTTTTGAAAAAACCTTTTTTTGTTTCTAATTCACCAAAACTGCTTTAAATCATGCCTTCAGCAGCCCAAATAACAACCAACATAAAAGTAATGTTGTGGGGTGCAGTATGTGGAAGCTACAAGCAATGCAGTATTTGGATGAAAACATGAAGCTATCTACACCTAGCACCATACTTTTTTGCAAAAAAACTTTTTTTGTTTCTAATTCACCAAAACTGCTTTAAATCATGCCTTCAGCAGCCCAAATAACAACCAACATAAAAGTAATGTTGTGGGGTGCAGTATGTGGAAGCTACACGCAATACAGTATTTGGATGAAAACATGAAGCTATCTACACCTAGCACCATACTTTTTTGCAAAAAAACTTTTTTTGTTTCTAATTCACCAAAACTGCTTTAAATCATGCCTTCAGCAGCCCAAATAACAACCAACATAAAAGTAATGTTGTGGGGTGCAGTATGTGGAAGCTACACGCAATACAGTATTTGGATGAAAACATGAAGCTATCTACACCTAGCACCATACTTTTTTTCAAAAAAACTTTTTTTGTTTCTAATTCACCAAAACTGCTTTAAATCATGCCTTCAGCAGCCCAAATAACAACCAACATAAAAGTAATGTTGTGGGGTGCAGTATGTGGAAGCTACAAGCAATACAGTATTTGGATGAAAACATGAAGCTATCTACTTTTCAAATGATGAAGCTATCTACACCTAGCACCATACTTTTTTGCAAAAAAACTTTTTTTGTTTCTAATTCACCAAAACTGCTTTAAATCATGCCTTCAGCAGCCCAAATAACAACCAACATAAAAGTAATGTTGTGGGGTGCAGTATGTGGAAGCTACAAGCAATACAGTATTTGGATGAAAACATGAAGCTAGTTACACTTAGCACCATACTTTTTTGCAAAAAAACTTTTTTTGTTTCTAATTCACCAAAACTGCTTTAAATCATGCCTTCAGCAGCCCAAATAACAACCAACATAAAAGTAATGTTGTGGGGTGCAGTATGTGGAAGCTACAAGCAATACAGTATTTGGATGAAAACATGAAGCTAGTTACACTTAGCACCATACTTTTTTGCAAAAAAACTTTTTTTGTTTCTAATTCACCAAAACTGCTTTAAATCATGCCTTCAGCAGCCCAAATAACAACCAACATAAAAGTAATGTTGTGGGGTGCAGTATGTGGAAGCTACAAGCAATACAGTATTTGGATGAAAACATGAAGCTAGTTACACTTAGCACCATACTTTTTTGCAAAAAAACTTTTTTTGTTTCTAATTCACCAAAACTGCTTTAAATCATGCCTTCAGCAGCCCAAATAACAACCAACATAAAAGTAATGTTGTGGGGTGCAGTTTGTGGAAGCTACAAGCAATACAGTATTTGGATGAAAACATGAAGCTAGCTACACTTAGCACCATACTTTTTTGCAAAAAAACTTTTTTTGTTTCTAATTCACCAAAACTGCTTTAAATCATGCCTTCAGCAGCCCAAATAACAACCAACATAAAAGTAATGTTGTGGGAAGCAGTATGTGGAAGCTACACGCAATACAGTATTTGGATGAAAACATGAAGCTATCTACACCTAGCACCATACTTTTTTGCAAAAAAACTTTTTTTGTTTCTAATTCACCAAAACTGCTTTAAATCATGCCTTCAGCAGCCCAAATAACAACCAACATAAAAGTAATGTTGTGGGGTGCAGTATGTGGAAGCTACAAGCAATACAGTATTTGGATGAAAACATGAAGCTAGTTACACTTAGCACCATACTTTTTTGCAAAAAAACTTTTTTTGTTTCTAATTCACCAAAACTGCTTTAAATCATGCCTTCAGCAGCCCAAATAACAACCAACATAAAAGTAATGTTGTGGGGTGCAGTATGTGGAAGCTACAAGCAATACAGTATTTGGATGAAAACATGAAGCTAGTTACACTTAGCACCATACTTTTTTGCAAAAAAACTTTTTTTGTTTCTAATTCACCAAAACTGCTTTAAATCATGCCTTCAGCAGCCCAAATAACAACCAACATAAAAGTAATGTTGTGGGGTGCAGTATGTGGAAGCTACAAGCAATACAGTATTTGGATGAAAACATGAAGCTAGTTACACTTAGCACCATACTTTTTTGCAAAAAAACTTTTTGTTTCTAATTCACCAAAACTGCTTTAAATCATGCCTTCAGCAGCCCAAATAACAACCAACATAAAAGTAATGTTGTGGGGTGCAGTATGTGGAAGCTACAAGCAATACAGTATTTGGATGAAAACATGAAGCTAGTTACACTTAGCACCATACTTTTTTGCAAAAAAACTTTTTTTGTTTCTAATTCACCAAAACTGCTTTAAATCATGCCTTCAGCAGCCCAAATAACAACCAACATAAAAGTAATGTTGTGGGGTGCAGTATGTGGAAGCTACAAGCAATACAGTATTTGGATGAAAACATGAAGCTAGTTACACTTAGCACCATACTTTTTTGCAAAAAAACTTTTTTTGTTTCTAATTCACCAAAACTGCTTTAAATCATGCCTTCAGCAGCCCAAATAACAACCAACATAAAAGTAATGTTGTGGGGTGCAGTATGTGGAAGCTACAAGCAATACAGTATTTGGATGAAAACATGAAGCTAGTTACACTTAGCACCATACTTTTTTGCAAAAAAACTTTTTTTGTTTCTAATTCACCAAAACTGCTTTCAGCAGCCCAAATAACAACCAACATAAAAGTAATGTTGTAATGTTTTGCAAAAAAACTTTTTTTGTTTCTAATTCACCAAAACTGCTTTAAATCATGCCTTCAGCAGCCCAAATAACAACTTGTGTTCATTTTTGATGTTCCTTATAATCAATGGTATTGAAAATAATGTCCTTTAATGTTAAGGGATTGGGCTCTTTTCATAAAAGAAGGCTGTTGTTGAAGGAGGCTAGGGAGAAGCGTGTAGATGTTTTGTGCATACAGGAGTCCCACTTTAAAAATGATTTTAATCCCCACATTTTTGCTAGGTATTATCCCATTCAATTTCATTCTAAGTTTTCTTCAAAGGCTAGGGGAACTTCTATTTTTTTTAACAAATCATTGGCTATCAAGACTTTGACAACTATTATTGATCCTGACGGTAGATATGTGTTATGGGTGGGTAAAGTGAATAACGTGGATTATTCAATTTTCAATGTTTATTTTCCAACGAGTTCCCAATTTCAATATTTGAAAAACGTTATGCAAACAGCTCTTGATGAATGTAGGGGGAGAGTGATTGTTTGTGGTGATACTAATTTCGTATTGGACCCTGAAAGTGATGTCTCGAGGGAGGAATCCTCTCCCAATTCAAATTCTTATATGTCCACTGCAAAGAGGTGCTCCAAATTGTTGCAATCCAAATGTTACTATGATGTGTGGCGTCTCCTACATCCTAATGAAAGAGATTATACTTTTTACTCAGCTGGCCACAATATGTACTCTCGTATCGATCGCTTTCTAGTGCCTGAAAATATGTTAGCTTTCATTGAGAAAGCTGAAATTTTAGATTTTAAATGGTCAGATCATGCTCCTATTACTTTGGGTATTCATGAAACAATACCACATGTTCCTTATAGACCTTGGAGACTGAATGATTTCATTTTGAATAACATAGATGAAAAAATCTTGGCTGAAAAAACGTTATCTTCATATTTTGAAGAAAACATTACTGAAGATATTCCATATTCTACTATTTGGAATGCTCATAAGGCTGTGTTAAGAGGACATTTTATTCAGAGAAATTCTTATATTAGGAAAACATCGTCTGCAAATGTTAAAACTTTGGAGAAAGAATTATATAATTTAAATTTAGCAAATAAGTTAGGCCCTTCTTTCTCTGTTTCAGCTTTAATTAAAGACGTGAAAACAAAATTGGATAAACTTAATTTGGAAAAGAGTGCTAAAACTTTACGATCTTTAAAAATGTCATTTTACTCAAAGGGTAATAAAGCCTCTAATTTATTAGCGAATAAATTAAAACAAAAAACTATACAATCTAGAATAGCTTATATATTGGATGATTCTGGCCAGAAAATTTTACATCCTAGGGACATATCTAATTCTTTTGCTGCATATTATAAGTCACTTTATAACCTTAAAGATTCCCCTCTGGAAACGCAACCAACCTCTGCTAAAATAACTGAATTTTTGGATAAAACTAATCTCCCTAGAATCCCTGATTTTCATGTTGAATTTCTTGAGTCGGACATTTCTTTGGAGGAGGTGCTTCAAGCTATTAAAGATACTCCATCTGGTAAGGCACCGGGTCCTGATGGTTTTTCTGCTCTATACTATCACAAATTTAAAAATATCTTATTGCCACATTTAACAAAATTGTTTAACGAATATTGGAAAAATGGCTATATTCCTGATGAATCCCTTTGTGCCCAAATTTCTACTTTACCTAAACCCGGAAAGGAACCTGATAGGTGTTCCAATTTTAGGCCCATTTCTCTAATTAATAATGACACCAAATTATACTCGAAAATATTAGCTAATCGTATCTCAAGTTTATTGCCTCTGCTTGTTCATAACGATCAAGTAGGTTTTATTCCCAGACGTCAAGCAACAGACAATACGAGACGTTTTATTAATTTGATCTCATATATTCAAAAATCTAAACACCCCTCTTTATTTTTATCACTCGATGCTGAAAAGGCATTTGATAGGGTCCATTGGGGATATTTGGAAGATGTTTTGATTCGGTTTGGGTTCCCAGCTGCTTTGAGAAAAGCTATTTTTGCTTTGTATCAGAAGCCTACTGCAAAAGTGCTGGCCTCTGGAGTTTTGTCCGACTCATTCTCGTTATCCAATGGGACTAGGCAGGGTTGCCCTTTGTCACCTTTACTTTTTGCTTTAGCTATTGAGCCTTTGGCTGAGGCAATAAGAGTTGATAGTAATATTCAGGGTGTTACAATAGATGGAGATACTCACAAATTGGGTTTATTTGCAGACGATGTAATTCTTACGTTAAGTGATCCAGCTACTTCTATGGGTCATTTATTTTCTCTTCTTAGAGAATTTCGTGAAGTGTCCTTTTATAAAATTAATGATAGCAAAACACAGGCATTACCATTCCATATAAAGAGGAATGATTTGACTGCTCTTAAAAGATCGTATGACTTTGACTGGAGGAAGAGCTTTATTTCCTATTTAGGCATTAATTTATGTAAAAATGTAAAACATATGTATGCTTACAATTTAAAGACTTTTTGGCCCTCTTTGCTACTGGATCTTGAGAGGTGGGACAATCTTGAGATTTCATGGTTGGGTAGAATACACTCCATTAAGATGGTTATTCTCCCTAAGATTTTGTATTTTTTAAGAGCCATACCTTTAAGTGTGCCTATTTCTTTTTTTGATTCGGTGCGTTCTGCCCTCATAAAGTTTATATGGAGGAAGAAGCCTAGCAGAGTCAAATTTACCACTTTGACTAATTCTAGAGACAATTTCGGATTGGGGGTGCCAGATTTTAGGAATTATTATTATGCATCGAATGCGTCTAGCGCTTTCAAATTTAATTTGGACAGGGATTGGCCTAGATGGCTGATTATGGAAATTAATAAACTAAAACCTTTTTGTATAAAAGATGTTTTATGGGTTTCACATTCTAATCGGCCCAGGTTTACAAAAATGTACCCCTCAACTAAATTGGCTATACTCTCTTGGGATAGATTATTTAATAAACTACCAGGATCTATTACTTGGTCCAGGGCGATGTCACTTGGTTCCTTGAGATATGTTCTTCCAGACCTAGATATAGATTACTGGAATGGCAAACATATTTTTTCTATTAATGATTTCTTTAAGAATAATTCGGCTCTATCATTTACAAAATTACAAAAAAAATATAATTTAGATGCTGACAGGCAATGTGATTATGACTTCATTCTTCAAATTATTCAAGAACGATTTAATATATCTGATTTTGATGTGGATCAGTCTCATTTAGCTTTGACTGATATAGAGACAGTTTATATTAATGCCCCGGACCTGACAGGTACTATCTCATTGTGTTACTCTTCCCTCTCCTCGAAGGTTTCAGAAAAACTTAAATTTTTATCGGCCTGGGAAGAGGAATTAGGTAAAACATACGATCTAGCTGTCTGGAATGATGTGTTCTCGGGACTAAGGGGCATAACACAATGCGCACAACATTTTGAAAATCATTTTAAGATAATATACAGATGGTACCTGACCCCGGAAAGGCTTTTTCGCATGAAGATGACTACAAGTTTTAAATGTTGGAGAGGCTGTAATGGCCCAGGTAATCTCCTTCATATTTTTTGGGATTGTCCATTAATTAAACCTATGTGGGACTCTTTATTACCAATAATTAGACTTATAAATAGCGAGATTGAGGTACATGGGCCAGAACTATGTATTTTTAAACATTTTCCGTCTGATTTGCCTAAAATAGATAAGATCATCATAGGTCATTTGCTGATTGCAGCTACTATCCTTATCCCTAAGTATTGGAAAACAGGAGTTGTTCCGACTATAAAAGAAATCTTGTATATGACTTTGGAGAATAAATCTTATGAATCTTCCATTAGGCCACCCTCAGCTTTTAAAACACAACTTTTATTTTTTTGGGACACCTGGGAAGAGAAAATTAGAAAGAAATTTTTACTTTAGTTTATCTTTTTTGTTCCTTTAGATTATTATTTTTTTAATTTTGCATTTCTGCACGCTTCTTCTTAATCTTTCATCCATATGTATTTTTTTTATATGGCGAGATAACTTTGGTTAAAGTGAAGACAGAGACTTCCGGATTGAAGATTTTAATAATTTACATTTCCATTTTACCCCCCTGTTTTTTCCCCCCTTGTTTTTTTTTCTCTTTCGAGTGATAATTGTTGTAACTACTATTTCCCAATTCTATGGTTTCAATTTGAATTATTATTGTACACTGTATATTGTATGTGCGATACTGTTTGACAGTCTCATCTGTTTGATGTTATAATTACATTTACTTTTGTTTTGTATTTTATAAAACTGTAATAAAAAATATTTGAAAAGTATGTGGAAGCTACAAGCAATACAGTATTTGGATGAAAACATGAAGCTAGTTACACTTAGCACCATACTTTTTTGCAAAAAAACTTTTTTTGTTTCTAATTCACCAAAACTGCTTTAAATCATGCCTTCAGCAGCCCAAATAACAACCAACATAAAAGTAATGTTGTGGGGTGCAGTATGTGGAAGCTACAAGCAATACAGTATTTGGATGAAAACATGAAGCTAGTTACACTTAGCACCATACTTTTTTGCAAAAAAACTTTTTTTGTTTCTAATTCACCAAAACTGCTTTAAATCATGCCTTCAGCAGCCCAAATAACAACCAACATAAAAGTAATGTTGTGGGGTGCAGTATGTGGAAGCTACAAGCAATACAGTATTTGGATGAAAACATGAAGCTAGTTACACTTAGCACCATACTTTTTTGCAAAAAAACTTTTTTTGTTTCTAATTCACCAAAACTGCTTTAAATCATGCCTTTAGCAGCCCAAATAACAACCAACATTAAAGTAATGTTGTGGGGTGCAGTATGTGGAAGCTACAAGCAATACAGTATTTGGATGAAAACATGAAGCTCTCTACTTTTCAAATGATGAAGCTATCTACACCTAGCACCATACTTTTTTGCAAAAAAACTTTTTTTGTTTCTAATTCACCAAAACTGCTTTAAATCATGCCTTCAGCAGCCCAAATAACAACCAACATAAAAGTAATGTTGTGGGGTGCAGTATGTGGAAGCTACAAGCAATACAGTATTTGGATGAAAACATGAAGCTAGTTACACTTAGCACCATACTTTTTTGCAAAAAAACTTTTTGTTTCTAATTCACCAAAACTGCTTTAAATCATGCCTTCAGCAGCCCAAATAACAACCAACATAAAAGTAATGTTGTGGGGTGCAGTATGTGGAAGCTACAAGCAATACAGTATTTGGATGAAAACATGAAGCTAGTTACACTTAGCACCATACTTTTTTGCAAAAAAACTTTTTTTGTTTCTAATTCACCAAAACTGCTTTAAATCATGCCTTCAGCAGCCCAAATAACAACCAACATAAAAGTAATGTTGTGGGGTGCAGTATGTGGAAGCTACAAGCAATACAGTATTTGGATGAAAACATGAATCTATCTACTTTTCAAATGATGAAGCTAGTTACACTTAGCACCATACTTTTTTGCAAAAAAACTTTTTTTGTTTCTAATTCACCAAAACTGCTTTAAATCATGCATTCAGCAGCCCAAATAACAACCAACATAAATGTAATGTTGTGGGGTGCAGTATGTGGAAGCTACAAGCAATACAGTATTTGGATGAAAACATGAATCTATCTACTTTTCAAATGATGAAGCTAGTTAAACTTAGCACCATACTTTTTTGCAAAAAAACTTTTTTTGTTTCTAATTCACCAAAACTGCTTTAAATCATGCCTTCAGCAGCCCAAATAACAACCAACATAAAAGTAATGTTGTGGGGTGCAGTATGTGGAAGCTACAAGCAATACAGTATTTGGATGAAAACATGAATCTATCTACTTTTCAAATGATGAAGCTAGTTACACTTAGCACCATACTTTTTGCAAAAAAACTTTTTTTGTTTCTAATTCACCAAAACTGCTTTAAATCATGCCTTCAGCAGCCCAAATAACAACCAACATAAAAGTAATGTTGTGGGGTGCAGTATGTGGAAGCTACAAGCAATACAGTATTTGGATGAAAACATGAAGCTATCTACTTTTCAAATGATGAAGCTATCTACACCTAGCACCATACTTTTTTGCAAAAAAACTTTTTTTGTTTCTAATTCACCAAAACTGCTTTAAATCATGCCTTCAGCAGCCCAAATAACAACCTACATAAAAGTAATGTTGTGGGGTGCAGTATGTGGAAGCTACAAGCAATACAGTATTTGGATGAAAACATGAAGCTAGTTACACTTAGCACCATACTTTTTTGCAAAAAAACTTTTTTTGTTTCTAATTCACCAAAACTGCTTTAAATCATGCCTTCAGCAGCCCAAATAACAACCAACATAAAAGTAATGTTGTGGGGTGCAGTATGTGGAAGCTACAAGCAATACAGTATTTGGATGAAAACATGAAGCTAGTTACACTTAGCACCATACTTTTTTGCAAAAAAACTTTTTTTGTTTCTAATTCACCAAAACTGCTTTAAATCATGCCTTCAGCAGCCCAAATAACAACCAACATAAAAGTAATGTTGTGGAATGCAGTATGTGGAAGCTACAAGCAATACAGTATTTGGATGAAAACATGAAGCTAGTTACACTTAGCACCATACTTTTTTGCAAAAAAACTTTTTTTGTTTCTAATTCACCAAAACTGCTTTAAATCATGCCTTCAGCAGCCCAAATAACAACCAACATAAAAGTAATGTTGTGGGATGCAGTATGTGGAAGCTACAAGCAATACAGTATTTGGATGAAAACATGAAGCTATCTACTTTTCAAATGATGAAGCTATCTACACCTAGCACCATACTTTTTTGCAAAAAAACTTTTTTTGTTTCTAATTCACCAAAACTGCTTTAAATCATGCCTTCAGCAGCCCAAATAACAACCAACATAAAAGTAATGTTGTGGGATGCAGTATGTGGAAGCTACACGCAATACAGTATTTGGATGAAAACATGAAGCTATCTACACCTAGCACCATACTTTTTTGCAAAAAAACTTTTTTTGTTTCTAATTCACCAAAACTGCTTTAAATCATGCCTTCAGCAGCCCAAATAACAACCAACATAAAAGTAATGTTGTGGGATGCAGTATGTGGAAGCTACACGCAATACAGTATTTGGATGAAAACATGAAGCTATCTACACCTAGCACCATACTTTTTTGCAAAAAAACTTTTTTTGTTTCTAATTCACCAAAACTGCTTTAAATCATGCCTTCAGCAGCCCAAATAACAACCTACATAAAAGTAATGTTGTGGGGTGCAGTATGTGGAAGCTACAAGCAATACAGTATTTGGATGAAAACATGAAGCTAGTTACACTTAGCACCATACTTTTTTGCAAAAAAACTTTTTTTGTTTCTAATTCACCAAAACTGCTTTAAATCATGCCTTTAGCAGCCCAAATAACAACCAACATTAAAGTAATGTTGTGGGGTGCAGTATGTGGAAGCTACAAGCAATACAGTATTTGGATGAAAACATGAAGCTCTCTACTTTTCAAATGATGAAGCTATCTACACCTAGCACCATACTTTTTTGCAAAAAAACTTTTTTTGTTTCTAATTCACCAAAACTGCTTTAAATCATGCCTTCAGCAGCCCAAATAACAACCAACATAAAAGTAATGTTGTGGGGTGCAGTATGTGGAAGCTACAAGCAATACAGTATTTGGATGAAAACATGAAGCTATCTACTTTTCAAATGATGAAGCTATCTACACCTAGCACCATACTTTTTTGCAAAAAAACTTTTTTTGTTTCTAATTCACCAAAACTGCTTTAAATCATGCCTTCAGCAGCCCAAATAACAACCAACATAAAAGTAATGTTGTGGGGTGCAGTATGTGGAAGCTACAAGCAATACAGTATTTGGATGAAAACATGAAGCTAGTTACACTTAGCACCATACTTTTTTGCAAAAAAACTTTTTTTGTTTCTAATTCACCAAAACTGCTTTAAATCATGCCTTCAGCAGCCCAAATAACAACCAACATAAAAGTAATGTTGTGGGGTGCAGTATGTGGAAGCTACAAGCAATACAGTATTTGGATGAAAACATGAAGCTAGTTACACTTAGCACCATACTTTTTTGCAAAAAAACTTTTTTTGTTTCTAATTCACCAAAACTGCTTTAAATCATGCCTTCAGCAGCCCAAATAACAACCAACATAAAAGTAATGTTGTGGGGTGCAGTATGTGGAAGCTACAAGCAATACAGTATTTGGATGAAAACATGAAGCTAGTTACACTTAGCACCATACTTTTTTGCAAAAAAACTTTTTTTGTTTCTAATTCACCAAAACTGCTTTAAATCATGCCTTCAGCAGCCCAAATAACAACCAACATAAAAGTAATGTTGTGGGGTGCAGTATGTGGAAGCTACAAGCAATACAGTATTTGGATGAAAACATGAAGCTAGTTACACTTAGCACCATACTTTTTTGCAAAAAAACTTTTTTTGTTTCTAATTCACCAAAACTGCTTTAAATCATGCCTTTAGCAGCCCAAATAACAACCAACATTAAAGTAATGTTGTGGGGTGCAGTATGTGGAAGCTACAAGCAATACAGTATTTGGATGAAAACATGAAGCTCTCTACTTTTCAAATGATGAAGCTATCTACACCTAGCACCATACTTTTTTGCAAAAAAACTTTTTTTGTTTCTAATTCACCAAAACTGCTTTAAATCATGCCTTCAGCAGCCCAAATAACAACCAACATAAAAGTAATGTTGTGGGGTGCAGTATGTGGAAGCTACAAGCAATACAGTATTTGGATGAAAACATGAAGCTAGTTACACTTAGCACCATACTTTTTTGCAAAAAAACTTTTTTTGTTTCTAATTCACCAAAACTGCTTTAAATCATGCCTTCAGCAGCCCAAATAACAACCAACATAAAAGTAATGTTGTGGGGTGCAGTATGTGGAAGCTACAAGCAATACAGTATTTGGATGAAAACATGAAGCTAGTTACACTTAGCACCATACTTTTTCGCAAAAAAACTTTTTTTGTTTCTAATTCACCAAAACTGCTTTAAATCATGCCTTCAGCAGCCCAAATAACAACCAACATAAAAGTAATGTTGTGGGGTGCAGTATGTGGAAGCTACACGCAATACAGTATTTGGATGAAAACATGAAGCTATCTACACATAGCACCATACTTTTTTGCAAAAAAACTTTTTTTGTTTCTAATTCACCAAAACTGCTTCAAATCATGCCTTCAGGAGCCCAAATAACAACCAACATAACAGTAATGTTGTGGGATGCAGTATGTGGAAGCTACACGCAATACAGTATTTGGATGAAAACATGAAGCTATCTACACCTAGCACCATACTTTTTTGCAAAAAAACTTTTTTTGTTTCTAATTCACCAAAACTGCTTTAAATCATGCCTTCAGCAGCCCAAATAACAACCAACATAAAAGTAATGTTGTGGGGTGCAGTATGTGGAAGCTACAAGCAATACAGTATTTGGATGAAAACATGAAGCTAGTTACACTTAGCACCATACTTTTTTGCAAAAAAACTTTTTTTGTTTCTAATTCACCAAAACTGCTTTAAATCATGCCTTTAGCAGCCCAAATAAAAATCAACATTAAAGTAATGTTGTGGGGTGCAGTATGTGGAAGCTACAAGCAATACAGTATTTGGATGAAAACATGAAGCTCTCTACTTTTCAATTGATGAAGCACCATACTTTTTTGCAAAAAAACTTTTTTTGTTTCTAATTCACCAAAACTGCTTTAAATCATGCCTTCAGCAGCCCAAATAACAACCAACATAAAAGTAATGTTGTGGGGTGCAGTATGTGGAAGCTACGCGCAATACAGTATTTGAATGAAAACATGAAGCTAGTTACACTTAGCACCATACTTTTTTGCAAAAAAACTTTTTTTGTTTCTAATTCACCAAAACTGCTTTAAATCATGCCTTCAGCAGCCCAAATCACAACCAATACTTTTTGCAAAAAAACTTTTTTTGTTTCTAATTCACCAAAACTGCTTTAAATCATGCCTTCAGCAGCCCAAATAACAACCTACATAAAAGTAATGTTGTGGGGTGCAGTATGTGGAAGCTACAAGCAATACAGTATTTGGATGAAAACATGAAGCTAGTTACACTTAGCACCATACTTTTTTGCAAAAAAACTTTTTTTGTTTCTAATTCACCAAAACTGCTTTAAATCATGCCTTTAGCAGCCCAAATAACAACCAACATTAAAGTAATGTTGTGGGGTGCAGTATGTGGAAGCTACAAGCAATACAGTATTTGGATGAAAACATGAAGCTCTCTACTTTTCAAATGATGAAGCTATCTACACCTAGCACCATACTTTTTTGCAAAAAAACTTTTTTTGTTTCTAATTCACCAAAACTGCTTTAAATCATGCCTTCAGCAGCCCAAATAACAACCAACATAAAAGTAATGTTGTGGGGTGCAGTATGTGGAAGCTACAAGCAATACAGTATTTGGATGAAAACATGAAGCTATCTACTTTTCAAATGATGAAGCTATCTACACCTAGCACCATACTTTTTTGCAAAAAAACTTTTTTTGTTTCTAATTCACCAAAACTGCTTTAAATCATGCCTTCAGCAGCCCAAATAACAACCAACATAAAAGTAATGTTGTGGGGTGCAGTATGTGGAAGCTACAAGCAATACAGTATTTGGATGAAAACATGAAGCTAGTTACACTTAGCACCATACTTTTTTGCAAAAAAACTTTTTTTGTTTCTAATTCACCAAAACTGCTTTAAATCATGCCTTCAGCAGCCCAAATAACAACCAACATAAAAGTAATGTTGTGGGGTGCAGTATGTGGAAGCTACAAGCAATACAGTATTTGGATGAAAACATGAAGCTAGTTACACTTAGCACCATACTTTTTTGCAAAAAAACTTTTTTTGTTTCTAATTCACCAAAACTGCTTTAAATCATGCCTTCAGCAGCCCAAATAACAACCAACATAAAAGTAATGTTGTGGGGTGCAGTATGTGGAAGCTACAAGCAATACAGTATTTGGATGAAAACATGAAGCTAGTTACACTTAGCACCATACTTTTTTGCAAAAAAACTTTTTTTGTTTCTAATTCACCAAAACTGCTTTAAATCATGCCTTCAGCAGCCCAAATAACAACCAACATAAAAGTAATGTTGTGGGGTGCAGTATGTGGAAGCTACAAGCAATACAGTATTTGGATGAAAACATGAAGCTATCTACTTTTCAAATGATGAAGCTATCTACACCTAGCACCATACTTTTTTGCAAAAAAACTTTTTTTGTTTCTAATTCACCAAAACTGCTTTAAATCATGCCTTCAGCAGCCCAAATAACAACCAACATAAAAGTAATGTTGTGGGGTGCAGTATGTGGAAGCTACAAGCAATACAGTATTTGGATGAAAACATGAAGCTATCTACTTTTCAAATGATGAAGCTATCTACACCTAGCACCATACTTTTTTGCAAAAAAACTTTTTTTGTTTCTAATTCACCAAAACTGCTTTAAATCATGCCTTCAGCAGCCCAAATAACAACCAACATAAAAGTAATGTTGTGGGGTGCAGTATGTGGAAGCTACAAGCAATACAGTATTTGGATGAAAACATGAAGCTAGTTACACTTAGCACCATACTTTTTTGCAAAAAAACTTTTTTTGTTTCTAATTCACCAAAACTGCTTTAAATCATGCCTTCAGCAGCCCAAATAACAACCAACATAAAAGTAATGTTGTGGGGTGCAGTATGTGGAAGCTACAAGCAATACAGTATTTGGATGAAAACATGAAGCTATCTACTTTTCAAATGATGAAGCTATCTACACCTAGCACCATACTTTTTTGCAAAAAAACTTTTTTTGTTTCTAATTCACCAAAACTGCTTTAAATCATGCCTTCAGCAGCCCAAATAACAACCAACATAAAAGTAATGTTGTGGGGTGCAGTATGTGGAAGCTACAAGCAATACAGTATTTGGATGAAAACATGAAGCTAGTTACACTTAGCACCATACTTTTTTGCAAAAAAACTTTTTTTGTTTCTAATTCACCAAAACTGCTTTAAATCATGCCTTCAGCAGCCCAAATAACAACCAACATAAAAGTAATGTTGTGGGGTGCAGTATGTGGAAGCTACAAGCAATACAGTATTTGGATGAAAACATGAAGCTAGTTACACTTAGCACCATACTTTTTTGCAAAAAAACTTTTTTTGTTTCTAATTCACCAAAACTGCTTTAAATCATGCCTTCAGCAGCCCAAATAACAACCAACATAAAAGTAATGTTGTGGGGTGCAGTATGTGGAAGCTACAAGCAATACAGTATTTGGATGAAAACATGAAGCTAGTTACACTTAGCACCATACTTTTTTGCAAAAAAACTTTTTTTGTTTCTAATTCACCAAAACTGCTTTAAATCATGCCTTCAGCAGCCCAAATAACAACCAACATAAAAGTAATGTTGTGGGGTGCAGTATGTGGAAGCTACAAGCAATACAGTATTTGGATGAAAACATGAAGCTATCTACTTTTCAAATGATGAAGCTATCTACACCTAGCACCATACTTTTTTGCAAAAAAACTTTTTTTGTTTCTAATTCACCAAAACTGCTTTAAATCATGCCTTCAGCAGCCCAAATAACAACCAACATAAAAGTAATGTTGTGGGGTGCAGTATGTGGAAGCTACAAGCAATACAGTATTTGGATGAAAACATGAAGCTAGTTACACTTAGCACCATACTTTTTTGCAAAAAAACTTTTTTTGTTTCTAATTCACCAAAACTGCTTTAAATCATGCCTTCAGCAGCCCAAATAACAACCAACATAAAAGTAATGTTGTGGGGTGCAGTATGTGGAAGCTACAAGCAATACAGTATTTGGATGAAAACATGAAGCTAGTTACACTTAGCACCATACTTTTTTGCAAAAAAACTTTTTTTGTTTCTAATTCACCAAAACTGCTTTAAATCATGCCTTCAGCAGCCCAAATAACAACCAACATAAAAGTAATGTTGTGGGGTGCAGTATGTGGAAGCTACAAGCAATACAGTATTTGGATGAAAACATGAAGCTAGTTACACTTAGCACCATACTTTTTTGCAAAAAAACTTTTTTTGTTTCTAATTCACCAAAACTGCTTTAAATCATGCCTTCAGCAGCCCAAATAACAACCAACATAAAAGTAATGTTGTGGGGTGCAGTATGTGGAAGCTACAAGCAATACAGTATTTGGATGAAAACATGAAGCTAGTTACACTTAGCACCATACTTTTTTGCAAAAAAACTTTTTTTGTTTCTAATTCACCAAAACTGCTTTAAATCATGCCTTTAGCAGCCCAAATAACAACCAACATTAAAGTAATGTTGTGGGGTGCAGTATGTGAAAGCTACAAGCAATACAGTATTTGGATGAAAACATGAAGCTCTCTACTTTTCAAATGATGAAGCTATCTACACCTAGCACCATACTTTTTTGCAAAAAAACTTTTTTTGTTTCTAATTCACCAAAACTGCTTTAAATCATGCCTTCAGCAGCCCTAATAACAACCAACATAAAAGTAATGTTGTGGGGTGCAGTATGTGGAAGCTACAAGCAATACAGTATTTGAATGAAAACATGAAGCTATCTACACCTAGCACCATACTTTTTTGCAAAAAAACTTTTTTTGTTTCTAATTCACCAAAACTGCTTTAAATCATGCCTTCAGCAGCCCAAATAACAACCAACATAAAAGTAATGTTGTGGGGTGCAGTATGTGGAAGCTACACGCAATACAGTATTTGGATGAAAACATGAAGCTATCTACACATAGCACCATACTTTTTTGCAAAAAAACTTTTTTTGTTTCTAATTCACCAAAACTGCTTCAAATCATGCCTTCAGGAGCCCAAATAACAACCAACATAACAGTAATGTTGTGGGATGCAGTATGTGGAAGCTACACGCAATACAGTATTTGGATGAAAACATGAAGCTATCTACACCTAGCACCATACTTTTTTTCAAAAAAACTTTTTTTGTTTCTAATTCACCAAAACTGCTTTAAATCATGCCTTCAGCAGCCCAAATAACAACAAACATAAAAGTAATGTTGTGGGGTGCAGTATGTGGAAGGTACAAGCAATAGAGTATTTGGATGAAAACATGAAGCTAGTTACACTTAGCACCATACTTTTTTGCAAAAAAACTTTTTTTGTTTCTAATTCACCAAAACTGCTTTAAATCATGCCTTCAGCAGCCCAAATAACAACCAACATAAAAGTAATGTTGTGGGGTGCAGTATGTGGAAGCTACAAGCAATACAGTATTTGGATGAAAACATGAAGCTAGTTACACTTAGCACCATACTTTTTTGCAAAAAAACTTTTTTTGTTTCTAATTCACCAAAACTGCTTTAAATCATGCCTTTAGCAGCCCAAATAAAAATCAACATTAAAGTAATGTTGTGGGGTGCAGTATGTGGAAGCTACAAGCAATACAGTATTTGGATGAAAACATGAAGCTCTCTACTTTTCAATTGATGAAGCACCATACTTTTTTGCAAAAAAACTTTTTTTGTTTCTAATTCACCAAAACTGCTTTAAATCATGCCTTCAGCAGCCCAAATAACAACCAACATAAAAGTAATGTTGTGGGGTGCAGTATGTGGAAGCTACGCGCAATACAGTATTTGAATGAAAACATGAAGCTAGTTACACTTAGCACCATACTTTTTTGCAAAAAAACTTTTTTTGTTTCTAATTCACCAAAACTGCTTTAAATCATGCCTTCAGCAGCCCAAATCACAACCAATACTTTTTGCAAAAAAACTTTTTTTGTTTCTAATTCACCAAAACTGCTTTAAATCATGCCTTCAGCAGCCCAAATAACAACCAACATAAAAGTAATGTTGTGGGGTGCAGTATGTGGAAGCTACATGCAATACAGTATTTGGATGAAAACATGAAGCTAGTTACACTTAGCACCATACTTTTTTGCAAAAAACTTTTTTTTGTTTCTAATTCACCAAAACTGCTTTAAATCATGCCTTTAGCAGCCCAAATAAAAATCAACATTAAAGTAATGTTGTGGGGTGCAGTATGTGGAAGCTACAAGCAATACAGTATTTGGATGAAAACATGAAGCTATCTACTTTTCAATTGATGAAGCTATCTACACCTAGCACCATACTTTTTTGCAAAAAAACTTTTTTTGTTTCTAATTCACCAAAACTGCTTTAAATCATGCCTTCAGCAGCCCAAATAACAACCAACATAAAAGTAATGTTGTGGGGTGCAGTATGTGGAAGCTACAAGCAATACAGTATTTGAATGAAAACATGAAGCTAGTTACACTTAGCACCATACTTTTTTGCAAAAAAACTTTTTTTGTTTCTAATTCACCAAAACTGCTTTAAATCATGCCTTCAGCAGCCCAAATAACAACCAACATAAAAGTAATGTTGTGGGGTGCAGTATGTGGAAGCTACAAGCAATACAGTATTTGGATGAAAACATGAATCTATCTACTTTTCAAATGATGAAGCTAGTTACACTTAGCACCATACTTTTTTGCAAAAAAACTTTTTTTGTTTCTAATTCACCAAAACTGCTTTAAATCATGCATTCAGCAGCCCAAATAACAACCAACATAAAAGTAATGTTGTGGGGTGCAGTATGTGGAAGCTACAAGCAATACAGTATTTGAATGAAAACATGAAGCTAGTTAAACTTAGCACCATACTTTTTTGCAAAAAAACTTTTTTTGTTTCTAATTCACCAAAACTGCTTTAAATCATGCCTTCAGCAGCCCAAATAACAACCAACATAAAAGTAATGTTGTGGGGTGCAGTATGTGGAAGCTACAAGCAATACAGTATTTGGATGAAAACATGAATCTATCTACTTTTCAAATGATGAAGCTAGTTACACTTAGCACCATACTTTTTGCAAAAAAACTTTTTTTGTTTCTAATTCACCAAAACTGCTTTAAATCATGCCTTCAGCAGCCCAAATAACAACCAACATAAAAGTAATGTTGTGGGGTGCAGTATGTGGAAGCTACAAGCAATACAGTATTTGGATGAAAACATGAAGCTATCTACTTTTCAAATGATGAAGCTATCTACACCTAGCACCATACTTTTTTGCAAAAAAACTTTGTTTGTTTCTAATTCACCAAAACTGCTTTAAATCATGCCTTCAGCAGCCCAAATAACAACCTACATAAAAGTAATGTTGTGGGGTGCAGTATGTGGAAGCTACAAGCAATACAGTATTTGGATGAAAACATGAAGCTAGTTACACTTAGCACCATACTTTTTTGCAAAAAAACTTTTTTTGTTTCTAATTCACCAAAACTGCTTTAAATCATGCCTTCAGCAGCCCAAATAACAACCAACATAAAAGTAATGTTGTGGGGTGCAGTATGTGGAAGCTACAAGCAATACAGTATTTGGATGAAAACATGAAGCTAGTTACACTTAGCACCATACTTTTTTGCAAAAAAACTTTTTTTGTTTCTAATTCACCAAAACTGCTTTAAATCATGCCTTCAGCAGCCCAAATAACAACCAACATAAAAGTAATGTTGTGGAATGCAGTATGTGGAAGCTACACGCAATACAGTATTTGGATGAAAACATGAAGCTATCTACACCTAGCACCATACTTTTTTGCAAAAAAACTTTTTTTGTTTCTAATTCACCAAAACTGCTTTAAATCATACCTTCAGCAGCCCAAATAACAACCAACATAAATGTAATGTTGTGGGGTGCAGTATGTGGAAGCTACAAGCAATACAGTATTTGGATGAAAACATGAAGCTAGTTACACTTAGCACCATACTTTTTTGCAAAAAAACTTTTTTTGTTTCTAATTCACCAAAACTGCTTTAAATCATGCCTTCAGCAGCCCAAATAACAACCAACATAAAAGTAATGTTGTGGGATGCAGTATGTGGAAGCTACAAGCAATACAGTATTTGGATGAAAACATGAAGCTATCTACTTTTCAAATGATGAAGCTATCTACACCTAGCACCATACTTTTTTGCAAAAAAACTTTTTTTGTTTCTAATTCACCAAAACTGCTTTAAATCATGCCTTCAGCAGCCCAAATAACAACCAACATAAAAGTAATGTTGTGGGATGCAGTATGTGGAAGCTACACGCAATACAGTATTTGGATGAAAACATGAAGCTATCTACACCTAGCACCATACTTTTTTGCAAAAAAACTTTTTTTGTTTCTAATTCACCAAAACTGCTTTAAATCATGCCTTCAGCAGCCCAAATAACAACCTACATAAAAGTAATGTTGTGGGATGCAGTATGTGGAAGCTACACGCAATACAGTATTTGGATGAAAACATGAAGCTATCTACACCTAGCACCATACTTTTTTGCAAAAAAACTTTTTTTGTTTCTAATTCACCAAAACTGCTTTAAATCATGCCTTCAGCAGCCCAAATAACAACCAACATAAAAGTAATGTTGTGGGGTGCAGTATGTGGAAGCTACACGCAATACAGTATTTGGATGAAAACATGAAGCTAGTTACACTTAGCACCATACTTTTTTGCAAAAAAACTTTTTTTGTTTCTAATTCACCAAAACTGCTTTAAATCATGCCTTTAGCAGCCCAAATAACAACCAACATTAAAGTAATGTTGTGGGGTGCAGTATGTGGAAGCTACAAGCAATACAGTATTTGGATGAAAACATGAAGCTCTCTACTTTTCAAATGATGAAGCTATCTACACCTAGCACCATACTTTTTTGCAAAAAAACTTTTTTTGTTTCTAATTCACCAAAACTGCTTTAAATCATGCCTTCAGCAGCCCAAATAACAACCAACATAAAAGTAATGTTGTGGGGTGCAGTATGTGGAAGCTACAAGCAATACAGTATTTGGATGAAAACATGAAGCTAGTTACACTTAGCACCATACTTTTTTGCACAAAAACTTTTTTTGTTTCTAATTCACCAAAACTGCTTTAAATCATGCCTTCAGCAGCCCAAATAACAACCAACATAAAAGTAATGTTGTGGAATGCAGTATGTGGAAGCTACAAGCAATACAGTATTTGGATGAAAACATGAAGCTATCTACACCTAGCACCATACTTTTTTGCAAAAAAACTTTTTTTGTTTCTAATTCACCAAAACTGCTTTAAATCATACCTTCAGCAGCCCAAATAACAACCAACATAAATGTAATGTTGTGGGGTGCAGTATGTGGAAGCTACAAGCAATACAGTATTTGGATGAAAACATGAAGCTAGTTACACTTAGCACCATACTTTTTTGCAAAAGAACTTTTTTTGTTTCTAATTCACCAAAACTGCTTTAAATCATGCCTTCAGCAGCCCAAATAACAACCAACATAAAAGTAATGTTGTGGGATGCAGTATGTGGAAGCTACAAGCAATACAGTATTTGGATGAAAACATGAAGCTATCTACTTTTCAAATGATGAAGCTATCTACACCTAGCACCATACTTTTTTTCAAAAAAACTTTTTTTGTTTCTAATTCACCAAAACTGCTTTAAATCATGCCTTCAGCAGCCCAAATAACAACAAACATAAAAGTAATGTTGTGGGGTGCAGTATGTGGAAGGTACAAGCAATAGAGTATTTGGATGAAAACATGAAGCTAGTTACACTTAGCACCATACTTTTTTGCAAAAAAACTTTTTTTGTTTCTAATTCACCAAAACTGCTTTAAATCATGCCTTCAGCAGCCCAAATAACAACCAACATAAAAGTAATGTTGTGGGGTGCAGTATGTGGAAGCTACAAGCAATACAGTATTTGGATGAAAACATGAAGCTAGTTACACTTAGCACCATACTTTTTTGCAAAAAAACTTTTTTTGTTTCTAATTCACCAAAACTGCTTTAAATCATGCCTTTAGCAGCCCAAATAAAAATCAACATTAAAGTAATGTTGTGGGGTGCAGTATGTGGAAGCTACAAGCAATACAGTATTTGGATGAAAACATGAAGCTCTCTACTTTTCAATTGATGAAGCACCATACTTTTTTGCAAAAAAACTTTTTTTGTTTCTAATTCACCAAAACTGCTTTAAATCATGCCTTCAGCAGCCCAAATAACAACCAACATAAAAGTAATGTTGTGGGGTGCAGTATGTGGAAGCTACGCGCAATACAGTATTTGAATGAAAACATGAAGCTAGTTACACTTAGCACCATACTTTTTTGCAAAAAAACTTTTTTTGTTTCTAATTCACCAAAACTGCTTTAAATCATGCCTTCAGCAGCCCAAATCACAACCAATACTTTTTGCAAAAAAACTTTTTTTGTTTCTAATTCACCAAAACTGCTTTAAATCATGCCTTCAGCAGCCCAAATAACAACCAACATAAAAGTAATGTTGTGGGGTGCAGTATGTGGAAGCTACAAGCAATACAGTATTTGGATGAAAACATGAAGCTAGTTACACTTAGCACCATACTTTTTTGCAAAAAACTTTTTTTTGTTTCTAATTCACCAAAACTGCTTTAAATCATGCCTTTAGCAGCCCAAATAAAAATCAACATTAAAGTAATGTTGTGGGGTGCAGTATGTGGAAGCTACAAGCAATACAGTATTTGGATGAAAACATGAAGCTATCTACTTTTCAATTGATGAAGCTATCTACACCTAGCACCATACTTTTTTGCAAAAAAACTTTTTTTGTTTCTAATTCACCAAAACTGCTTTAAATCATGCCTTCAGCAGCCCAAATAACAACCAACATAAAAGTAATGTTGTGGGGTGCAGTATGTGGAAGCTACAAGCAATACAGTATTTGAATGAAAACATGAAGCTAGTTACACTTAGCACCATACTTTTTTGCAAAAAAACTTTTTTTGTTTCTAATTCACCAAAACTGCTTTAAATCATGCCTTCAGCAGCCCAAATCACAACCAATACTTTTTGCAAAAAAACTTTTTTTGTTTCTAATTCACCAAAACTGCTTTAAATCATGCCTTCAGCAGCCCAAATAACAACCAACATAAAAGTAATGTTGTGGGGTGCAGTATGTGGAAGCTACAAGCAATACAGTATTTGGATGAAAACATGAAGCTAGTTACACTTAGCACCATACTTTTTTGCAAAAAACTTTTTTTTGTTTCTAATTCACCAAAACTGCTTTAAATCATGCCTTTAGCAGCCCAAATAAAAATCAACATTAAAGTAATGTTGTGGGGTGCAGTATGTGGAAGCTACAAGCAATACAGTATTTGGATGAAAACATGAAGCTATCTACTTTTCAATTGATGAAGCTATCTACACCTAGCACCATACTTTTTTGCAAAAAAACTTTTTTTGTTTCTAATTCACCAAAACTGCTTTAAATCATGCCTTCAGCAGCCCAAATAACAACCAACATAAAAGTAATGTTGTGGGGTGCAGTATGTGGAAGCTACAAGCAATACAGTATTTGAATGAAAACATGAAGCTAGTTACACTTAGCACCATACTTTTTTGCAAAAAAACTTTTTTTGTTTCTAATTCACCAAAACTGCTTTAAATCATGCCTTCAGCAGCCCAAATAACAACCAACATAAAAGTAATGTTGTGGGGTGCAGTATGTGGAAGCTACAAGCAATACAGTATTTGGATGAAAACATGAATCTATCTACTTTTCAAATGATGAAGCTAGTTACACTTAGCACCATACTTTTTTGCAAAAAAACTTTTTTTGTTTCTAATTCACCAAAACTGCTTTAAATCATGCATTCAGCAGCCCAAATAACAACCAACATAAAAGTAATGTTGTGGGGTGCAGTATGTGGAAGCTACAAGCAATACAGTATTTGAATGAAAACATGAAGCTAGTTAAACTTAGCACCATACTTTTTTGCAAAAAAACTTTTTTTGTTTCTAATTCACCAAAACTGCTTTAAATCATGCCTTCAGCAGCCCAAATAACAACCAACATAAAAGTAATGTTGTGGGGTGCAGTATGTGGAAGCTACAAGCAATACAGTATTTGGATGAAAACATGAATCTATCTACTTTTCAAATGATGAAGCTAGTTACACTTAGCACCATACTTTTTGCAAAAAAACTTTTTTTGTTTCTAATTCACCAAAACTGCTTTAAATCATGCCTTCAGCAGCCCAAATAACAACCAACATAAAAGTAATGTTGTGGGGTGCAGTATGTGGAAGCTACAAGCAATACAGTATTTGGATGAAAACATGAAGCTATCTACTTTTCAAATGATGAAGCTATCTACACCTAGCACCATACTTTTTTGCAAAAAAACTTTTTTTGTTTCTAATTCACCAAAACTGCTTTAAATCATGCCTTCAGCAGCCCAAATAACAACCTACATAAAAGTAATGTTGTGGGGTGCAGTATGTGGAAGCTACAAGCAATACAGTATTTGGATGAAAACATGAAGCTAGTTACACTTAGCACCATACTTTTTTGCAAAAAAACTTTTTTTGTTTCTAATTCACCAAAACTGCTTTAAATCATGCCTTCAGCAGCCCAAATAACAACCAACATAAAAGTAATGTTGTGGGGTGCAGTATGTGGAAGCTACAAGCAATACAGTATTTGGATGAAAACATGAAGCTAGTTACACTTAGCACCATACTTTTTTGCAAAAAAACTTTTTTTGTTTCTAATTCACCAAAACTGCTTTAAATCATGCCTTCAGCAGCCCAAATAACAACCAACATAAAAGTAATGTTGTGGAATGCAGTATGTGGAAGCTACACGCAATACAGTATTTGGATGAAAACATGAAGCTATCTACACCTAGCACCATACTTTTTTGCAAAAAAACTTTTTTTGTTTCTAATTCACCAAAACTGCTTTAAATCATACCTTCAGCAGCCCAAATAACAACCAACATAAATGTAATGTTGTGGGGTGCAGTATGTGGAAGCTACAAGCAATACAGTATTTGGATGAAAACATGAAGCTAGTTACACTTAGCACCATACTTTTTTGCAAAAAAACTTTTTTTGTTTCTAATTCACCAAAACTGCTTTAAATCATGCCTTCAGCAGCCCAAATAACAACCAACATAAAAGTAATGTTGTGGGATGCAGTATGTGGAAGCTACAAGCAATACAGTATTTGGATGAAAACATGAAGCTATCTACTTTTCAAATGATGAAGCTATCTACACCTAGCACCATACTTTTTTGCAAAAAAACTTTTTTTGTTTCTAATTCACCAAAACTGCTTTAAATCATGCCTTCAGCAGCCCAAATAACAACCAACATAAAAGTAATGTTGTGGGATGCAGTATGTGGAAGCTACACGCAATACAGTATTTGGATGAAAACATGAAGCTATCTACACCTAGCACCATACTTTTTTGCAAAAAAACTTTTTTTGTTTCTAATTCACCAAAACTGCTTTAAATCATGCCTTCAGCAGCCCAAATAACAACCTACATAAAAGTAATGTTGTGGGATGCAGTATGTGGAAGCTACACGCAATACAGTATTTGGATGAAAACATGAAGCTATCTACACCTAGCACCATACTTTTTTGCAAAAAAACTTTTTTTGTTTCTAATTCACCAAAACTGCTTTAAATCATGCCTTCAGCAGCCCAAATAACAACCAACATAAAAGTAATGTTGTGGGGTGCAGTATGTGGAAGCTACACGCAATACAGTATTTGGATGAAAACATGAAGCTAGTTACACTTAGCACCATACTTTTTTGCAAAAAAACTTTTTTTGTTTCTAATTCACCAAAACTGCTTTAAATCATGCCTTTAGCAGCCCAAATAACAACCAACATTAAAGTAATGTTGTGGGGTGCAGTATGTGGAAGCTACAAGCAATACAGTATTTGGATGAAAACATGAAGCTCTCTACTTTTCAAATGATGAAGCTATCTACACCTAGCACCATACTTTTTTGCAAAAAAACTTTTTTTGTTTCTAATTCACCAAAACTGCTTTAAATCATGCCTTCAGCAGCCCAAATAACAACCAACATAAAAGTAATGTTGTGGGGTGCAGTATGTGGAAGCTACAAGCAATACAGTATTTGGATGAAAACATGAAGCTAGTTACACTTAGCACCATACTTTTTTGCAAAAAAACTTTTTTTGTTTCTAATTCACCAAAACTGCTTTAAATCATGCCTTCAGCAGCCCAAATAACAACCAACATAAAAGTAATGTTGTGGAATGCAGTATGTGGAAGCTACAAGCAATACAGTATTTGGATGAAAACATGAAGCTATCTACACCTAGCACCATACTTTTTTGCAAAAAAACTTTTTTTGTTTCTAATTCACCAAAACTGCTTTAAATCATACCTTCAGCAGCCCAAATAACAACCAACATAAATGTAATGTTGTGGGGTGCAGTATGTGGAAGCTACAAGCAATACAGTATTTGGATGAAAACATGAAGCTAGTTACACTTAGCACCATACTTTTTTGCAAAAGAACTTTTTTTGTTTCTAATTCACCAAAACTGCTTTAAATCATGCCTTCAGCAGCCCAAATAACAACCAACATAAAAGTAATGTTGTGGGATGCAGTATGTGGAAGCTACAAGCAATACAGTATTTGGATGAAAACATGAAGCTATCTACTTTTCAAATGATGAAGCTATCTACACCTAGCACCATACTTTTTTGCAAAAAAACTTTTTTTGTTTCTAATTCACCAAAACTGCTTTAAATCATGCCTTCAGCAGCCAAAATAACAACCAACATAAAAGTAATGTTGTGGGGTGCAGTATGTGGAAGCTACACGCAATACAGTATTTGGATGAAAACATGAAGCTATCTACACCTAGCACCATACTTTTTTGCAAAAAAACTTTTTTTGTTTCTAATTCACCAAAACTGCTTTAAATCATGCGTTCAGCAGCCCAAATAACAACCAACATAACAGTAATGTTGTGGGATGCAGTATGTGGAAGCTACAAGCAATACAGTATTTGGATGAAAACATGAAGCTAGTTACACTTAGCACCATACTTTTTTGCAAAAAAACTTTTTGTTTCTAATTCACCAAAACTGCTTTAAATCATGCCTTCAGCAGCCCAAATAACAACCAACATAAAAGTAATGTTGTGGGGTGCAGTATGTGGAAGCTACAAGCAATACAGTATTTGGATGAAAACATGAAGCTAGTTACACTTAGCACCATACTTTTTTGCAAAAAAACTTTTTTTGTTTCTAATTCACCAAAACTGCTTTAAATCATGCCTTCAGCAGCCCAAATAACAACCAACATAAAAGTAATGTTGTGGGGTGCAGTATGTGGAAGCTACAAGCAATACAGTATTTGGATGAAAACATGAAGCTAGTTACACTTAGCACCATACTTTTTTGCAAAAAAACTTTTTTTGTTTCTAATTCACCAAAACTGCTTTAAATCATGCCTTCAGCAGCCCAAATAACAACCAACATAAAAGTAATGATGTGGGGTGCAGTATGTGGAAGCTACAAGCAATACAGTATTTGGATGAAAACATGAAGCTAGTTACACTTAGCACCATACTTTTTTGCAAAAAAACTTTTTTTGTTTCTAATTCACCAAAACTGCTTTAAATCATGCCTTCAGCAGCCCAAATAACAACCAACATAAAAGTAATGTTGTGGGGTGCAGTATGTGGAAGCTACAAGCAATACAGTATTTGGATGAAAACATGAAGCTCTCTACTTTTCAAATGATGAAGCTATCTACACCTAGCACCATACTTTTTTGCAAAAAAACTTTTTTTGTTTCTAATTCACCAAAACTGCTTTAAATCATGCCTTCAGCAGCCCAAATAACAACCAACATAAAAGTAATGTTGTGGGGTGCAGTATGTGGAAGCTACAAGCAATACAGTATTTGGATGAAAACATGAAGCTATCTACTTTTCAAATGATGAAGCTATCTACACCTAGCACCATACTTTTTTGCAAAAAAACTTTTTTTGTTTCTAATTCACCAAAACTGCTTTAAATCATGCCTTCAGCAGCCCAAATAACAACCAACATAAAAGTAATGTTGTGGGGTGCAGTATGTGGAAGCTACAAGCAATACAGTATTTGGATGAAAACATGAAGCTAGTTACACTTAGCACCATACTTTTTTGCAAAAAAACTTTTTTTGTTTCTAATTCACCAAAACTGCTTTAAATCATGCCTTCAGCAGCCCAAATAACAACCAACATAAAAGTAATGTTGTGGGGTGCAGTATGTGGAAGCTACAAGCAATACAGTATTTGGATGAAAACATGAAGCTAGTTACACTTAGCACCATACTTTTTTGCAAAAAAACTTTTTTTGTTTCTAATTCACCAAAACTGCTTTAAATCATGCCTTCAGCAGCCCAAATAACAACCAACATAAAAGTAATGTTGTGGGGTGCAGTATGTGGAAGCTACAAGCAATACAGTATTTGGATGAAAACATGAAGCTAGTTACACTTAGCACCATACTTTTTTGCAAAAAAACTTTTTTTGTTTCTAATTCACCAAAACTGCTTTAAATCATGCCTTCAGCAGCCCAAATAACAACCAACATAAAAGTAATGTTGTGGGGTGCAGTATGTGGAAGCTACAAGCAATACAGTATTTGGATGAAAACATGAAGCTAGTTACACTTAGCACCATACTTTTTTGCAAAAAAACTTTTTTTGTTTCTAATTCACCAAAACTGCTTTAAATCATGCCTTTAGCAGCCCAAATAACAACCAACATTAAAGTAATGTTGTGGGGTGCAGTATGTGAAAGCTACAAGCAATACAGTATTTGGATGAAAACATGAAGCTCTCTACTTTTCAAATGATGAAGCTATCTACACCTAGCACCATACTTTTTTGCAAAAAAACTTTTTTTGTTTCTAATTCACCAAAACTGCTTTAAATCATGCCTTCAGCAGCCCTAATAACAACCAACATAAAAGTAATGTTGTGGGGTGCAGTATGTGGAAGCTACAAGCAATACAGTATTTGAATGAAAACATGAAGCTATCTACACCTAGCACCATACTTTTTTGCAAAAAAACTTTTTTTGTTTCTAATTCACCAAAACTGCTTTAAATCATGCCTTCAGCAGCCCAAATAACAACCAACATAAAAGTAATGTTGTGGGGTGCAGTATGTGGAAGCTACACGCAATACAGTATTTGGATGAAAACATGAAGCTATCTACACATAGCACCATACTTTTTTGCAAAAAAACTTTTTTTGTTTCTAATTCACCAAAACTGCTTTAAATCATGCCTTCAGCAGCCCAAATCACAACCAATACTTTTTGCAAAAAAACTTTTTTTGTTTCTAATTCACCAAAACTGCTTTAAATCATGCCTTCAGCATCCCAAATAACAACCAACATAAAAGTAATGTTGTGGGGTGCAGTATGTGGAAGCTACAAGCAATACAGTATTTGGATGAAAACATGAAGCTAGTTACACTTAGCACCATACTTTTTTGCAAAAAACTTTTTTTTGTTTCTAATTCACCAAAACTGCTTTAAATCATGCCTTTAGCAGCCCAAATAAAAATCAACATTAAAGTAATGTTGTGGGGTGCAGTATGTGGAAGCTACAAGCAATACAGTATTTGGATGAAAACATGAAGCTATCTACTTTTCAATTGATGAAGCTATCTACACCTAGCACCATACTTTTTTGCAAAAAAACTTTTTTTGTTTCTAATTTACCAAAACTGCTTTAAATCATGCCTTCAGCAGCCCAAATAACAACCAACATAAAAGTAATGTTGTGGGGTGCAGTATGTGGAAGCTACAAGCAATACAGTATTTGAATGAAAACATGAAGCTAGTTACACTTAGCACCATACTTTTTTGCAAAAAAACTTTTTTTGTTTCTAATTCACCAAAACTGCTTTAAATCATGCCTTCAGCAGCCCAAATAACAACCAACATAAAAGTAATGTTGTGGGGTGCAGTATGTGGAAGCTACAAGCAATACAGTATTTGGATGAAAACATGAATCTATCTACTTTTCAAATGATGAAGCTAGTTACACTTAGCACCATACTTTTTGCAAAAAAACTTTTTTTGTTTCTAATTCACCAAAACTGCTTTAAATCATGCCTTCAGCAGCCCAAATAACAACCAACATAAAAGTAATGTTGTGGGGTGCAGTATGTGGAAGCTACAAGCAATACAGTATTTGGATGAAAACATGAAGCTATCTACTTTTCAAATGATGAAGCTATCTACACCTAGCACCATACTTTTTTGCAAAAAAACTTTTTTTGTTTCTAATTCACCAAAACTGCTTTAAATCATGCCTTCAGCAGCCCAAATAACAACCTACATAAAAGTAATGTTGTGGGGTGCAGTATGTGGAAGCTACAAGCAATACAGTATTTGGATGAAAACATGAAGCTAGTTACACTTAGCACCATACTTTTTTGCAAAAAAACTTTTTTTGTTTCTAATTCACCAAAACTGCTTTAAATCATGCCTTCAGCAGCCCAAATAACAACCAACATAAAAGTAATGTTGTGGGGTGCAGTATGTGGAAGCTACAAGCAATACAGTATTTGGATGAAAACATGAAGCTAGTTACACTTAGCACCATACTTTTTTGCAAAAAAACTTTTTTTGTTTCTAATTCACCAAAACTGCTTTAAATCATGCCTTCAGCAGCCCAAATAACAACCAACATAAAAGTAATGTTGTGGAATGCAGTATGTGGAAGCTACACGCAATACAGTATTTGGATGAAAACATGAAGCTATCTACACCTAGCACCATACTTTTTTGCAAAAAAACTTTTTTTGTTTCTAATTCACCAAAACTGCTTTAAATCATACCTTCAGCAGCCCAAATAACAACCAACATAAATGTAATGTTGTGGGGTGCAGTATGTGGAAGCTACAAGCAATACAGTATTTGGATGAAAACATGAAGCTAGTTACACTTAGCACCATACTTTTTTGCAAAAAAACTTTTTTTGTTTCTAATTCACCAAAACTGCTTTAAATCATGCCTTCAGCAGCCCAAATAACAACCAACATAAAAGTAATGTTGTGGGATGCAGTATGTGGAAGCTACAAGCAATACAGTATTTGGATGAAAACATGAAGCTATCTACTTTTCAAATGATGAAGCTATCTACACCTAGCACCATACTTTTTTGCAAAAAAACTTTTTTTGTTTCTAATTCACCAAAACTGCTTTAAATCATGCCTTCAGCAGCCCAAATAACAACCAACATAAAAGTAATGTTGTGGGATGCAGTATGTGGAAGCTACACGCAATACAGTATTTGGATGAAAACATGAAGCTATCTACACCTAGCACCATACTTTTTTGCAAAAAAACTTTTTTTGTTTCTAATTCACCAAAACTGCTTTAAATCATGCCTTCAGCAGCCCAAATAACAACCTACATAAAAGTAATGTTGTGGGATGCAGTATGTGGAAGCTACACGCAATACAGTATTTGGATGAAAACATGAAGCTATCTACACCTAGCACCATACTTTTTTGCAAAAAAACTTTTTTTGTTTCTAATTCACCAAAACTGCTTTAAATCATGCCTTCAGCAGCCCAAATAACAACCTACATAAAAGTAATGTTGTGGGGTGCAGTATGTGTAAGCTACAAGCAATACAGTATTTGGATGAAAACATGAAGCTAGTTACACTTAGCACCATACTTTTTTGCAAAAAAACTTTTTTTGTTTCTAATTCACCAAAACTGCTTTAAATCATGCCTTCAGCAGCCCAAATAACAACCAACATAAAAGTAATGTTGTGGGGTGCAGTATGTGGAAGCTACACGCAATACAGTATTTGGATGAAAACATGAAGCTAGTTACACTTAGCACCATACTTTTTTGCAAAAAAACTTTTTTTGTTTCTAATTCACCAAAACTGCTTTAAATCATGCCTTTAGCAGCCCAAATAACAACCAACATTAAAGTAATGTTGTGGGGTGCAGTATGTGGAAGCTACAAGCAATACAGTATTTGGATGAAAACATGAAGCTCTCTACTTTTCAAATGATGAAGCTATCTACACCTAGCACCATACTTTTTTGCAAAAAAACTTTTTTTGTTTCTAATTCACCAAAACTGCTTTAAATCATGCCTTCAGCAGCCCAAATAACAACCAACATAAAAGTAATGTTGTGGGGTGCAGTATGTGGAAGCTACAAGCAATACAGTATTTGGATGAAAACATGAAGCTAGTTACACTTAGCACCATACTTTTTTGCAAAAAAACTTTTTTTGTTTCTAATTCACCAAAACTGCTTTAAATCATGCCTTCAGCAGCCCAAATAACAACCAACATAAAAGTAATGTTGTGGAATGCAGTATGTGGAAGCTACAAGCAATACAGTATTTGGATGAAAACATGAAGCTATCTACACCTAGCACCATACTTTTTTGCAAAAAAACTTTTTTTGTTTCTAATTCACCAAAACTGCTTTAAATCATACCTTCAGCAGCCCAAATAACAACCAACATAAATGTAATGTTGTGGGGTGCAGTATGTGGAAGCTACAAGCAATACAGTATTTGGATGAAAACATGAAGCTAGTTACACTTAGCACCATACTTTTTTGCAAAAGAACTTTTTTTGTTTCTAATTCACCAAAACTGCTTTAAATCATGCCTTCAGCAGCCCAAATAACAACCAACATAAAAGTAATGTTGTGGGATGCAGTATGTGGAAGCTACAAGCAATACAGTATTTGGATGAAAACATGAAGCTATCTACTTTTCAAATGATGAAGCTATCTACACCTAGCACCATACTTTTTTGCAAAAAAACTTTTTTTGTTTCTAATTCACCAAAACTGCTTTAAATCATGCCTTCAGCAGCCAAAATAACAACCAACATAAAAGTAATGTTGTGGGGTGCAGTATGTGGAAGCTACACGCAATACAGTATTTGGATGAAAACATGAAGCTATCTACACCTAGCACCATACTTTTTTGCAAAAAAACTTTTTTTGTTTCTAATTCACCAAAACTGCTTTAAATCATGCGTTCAGCAGCCCAAATAACAACCAACATAACAGTAATGTTGTGGGATGCAGTATGTGGAAGCTACAAGCAATACAGTATTTGGATGAAAACATGAAGCTAGTTACACTTAGCACCATACTTTTTTGCAAAAAAACTTTTTGTTTCTAATTCACCAAAACTGCTTTAAATCATGCCTTCAGCAGCCCAAATAACAACCAACATAAAAGTAATGTTGTGGGGTGCAGTATGTGGAAGCTACAAGCAATACAGTATTTGGATGAAAACATGAAGCTAGTTACACTTAGCACCATACTTTTTTGCAAAAAAACTTTTTTTGTTTCTAATTCACCAAAACTGCTTTAAATCATGCCTTCAGCAGCCCAAATAACAACCAACATAAAAGTAATGTTGTGGGGTGCAGTATGTGGAAGCTACAAGCAATACAGTATTTGGATGAAAACATGAAGCTAGTTACACTTAGCACCATACTTTTTTGCAAAAAAACTTTTTTTCTTTCTAATTCACCAAAACTGCTTTAAATCATGCCTTCAGCAGCCCAAATAACAACCAACATAAAAGTAATGATGTGGGGTGCAGTATGTGGAAGCTACAAGCAATACAGTATTTGGATGAAAACATGAAGCTAGTTACACTTAGCACCATACTTTTTTGCAAAAAAACTTTTTTTGTTTCTAATTCACCAAAACTGCTTTAAATCATGCCTTCAGCAGCCCAAATAACAACCAACATAAAAGTAATGTTGTGGGGTGCAGTATGTGGAAGCTACAAGCAATACAGTATTTGGATGAAAACATGAAGCTCTCTACTTTTCAAATGATGAAGCTATCTACACCTAGCACCATACTTTTTTGCAAAAAAACTTTTTTTGTTTCTAATTCACCAAAACTGCTTTAAATCATGCCTTCTGCAGCCCAAATAACAACCAACATAAAAGTAATGTTGTGGGGTGCAGTATGTGGAAGCTACAAGCAATACAGTATTTGGATGAAAACATGAAGCTATCTACTTTTCAAATGATGAAGCTATCTACACCTAGCACCATACTTTTTTGCAAAAAAACTTTTTTTGTTTCTAATTCACCAAAACTGCTTTAAATCATGCCTTCAGCAGCCCAAATAACAACCAACATAAAAGTAATGTTGTGGGGTGCAGTATGTGGAAGCTACAAGCAATACAGTATTTGGATGAAAACATGAAGCTAGTTACACTTAGCACCATACTTTTTTGCAAAAAAACTTTTTTTGTTTCTAATTCACCAAAACTGCTTTAAATCATGCCTTCAGCAGCCCAAATAACAACCAACATAAAAGTAATGTTGTGGGGTGCAGTATGTGGAAGCTACAAGCAATACAGTATTTGGATGAAAACATGAAGCTAGTTACACTTAGCACCATACTTTTTTGCAAAAAAACTTTTTTTGTTTCTAATTCACCAAAACTGCTTTAAATCATGCCTTCAGCAGCCCAAATAACAACCAACATAAAAGTAATGTTGTGGGGTGCAGTATGTGGAAGCTACAAGCAATACAGTATTTGGATGAAAACATGAAGCTCTCTACTTTTCAAATGATGAAGCTATCTACACCTAGCACCATACTTTTTTGCAAAAAAACTTTTTTTGTTTCTAATTCACCAAAACTGCTTTAAATCATGCCTTCAGCAGCCCAAATAACAACCAACATAAAAGTAATGTTGTGGGGTGCAGTATGTGGAAGCTACAAGCAATACAGTATTTGGATGAAAACATGAAGCTATCTACTTTTCAAATGATGAAGCTATCTACACCTAGCACCATACTTTTTTGCAAAAAAACTTTTTTTGTTTCTAATTCACCAAAACTGCTTTAAATCATGCCTTCAGCAGCCCAAATAACAACCAACATAAAAGTAATGTTGTGGGGTGCAGTATGTGGAAGCTACAAGCAATACAGTATTTGGATGAAAACATGAAGCTAGTTACACTTAGCACCATACTTTTTTGCAAAAAAACTTTTTTTGTTTCTAATTCACCAAAACTGCTTTAAATCATGCCTTCAGCAGCCCAAATAACAACCAACATAAAAGTAATGTTGTGGGGTGCAGTATGTGGAAGCTACAAGCAATACAGTATTTGGATGAAAACATGAAGCTAGTTACACTTAGCACCATACTTTTTTGCAAAAAAACTTTTTTTGTTTCTAATTCACCAAAACTGCTTTAAATCATGCCTTCAGCAGCCCAAATAACAACCAACATAAAAGTAATGTTGTGGGGTGCAGTATGTGGAAGCTACACGCAATACAGTATTTGGATGAAAACATGAAGCTAGTTACACTTAGCACCATACTTTTTTGCAAAAAAACTTTTTTTGTTTCTAATTCACCAAAACTGCTTTAAATCATGCCTTTAGCAGCCCAAATAACAACCAACATTAAAGTAATGTTGTGGGGTGCAGTATGTGGAAGCTACAAGCAATACAGTATTTGGATGAAAACATGAAGCTCTCTACTTTTCAAATGATGAAGCTATCTACACCTAGCACCATACTTTTTTGCAAAACAACTTTTTTTGTTTCTAATTCACCAAAACTGCTTTAAATCATGCCTTCAGCAGCCCTAATAACAACCAACATAAAAGTAATGTTGTGGGGTGCAGTATGTGGAAGCTACAAGCAATACAGTATTTGAATGAAAACATGAAGCTATCTACACCTAGCACCATACTTTTTTGCAAAAAAACTTTTTTTGTTTCTAATTCACCAAAACTGCTTTAAATCATGCCTTCAGCAGCCCAAATAACAACCAACATAAAAGTAATGTTGTGGGGTGCAGTATGTGGAAGCTACACGCAATACAGTATTTGGATGAAAACATGAAGCTATCTACACATAGCACCATACTTTTTTGCAAAAAAACTTTTTTTGTTTCTAATTCACCAAAACTGCTTCAAATCATGCCTTCAGGAGCCCAAATAACAACCAACATAACAGTAATGTTGTGGGATGCAGTATGTGGAAGCTACACGCAATACAGTATTTGGATGAAAACATGAAGCTATCTACACCTAGCACCATACTTTTTTTCAAAAAAACTTTTTTTGTTTCTAATTCACCAAAACTGCTTTAAATCATGCCTTCAGCAGCCCAAATAACAACAAACATAAAAGTAATGTTGTGGGGTGCAGTATGTGGAAGGTACAAGCAATAGAGTATTTGGATGAAAACATGACGCTAGTTACACTTAGCACCATACTTTTTTGCAAAAAAACTTTTTTTGTTTCTAATTCACCAAAACTGCTTTAAATCATGCCTTCAGCAGCCCAAATAACAACCAACATAAAAGTAATGTTGTGGGGTGCAGTATGTGGAAGCTACAAGCAATACAGTATTTGGATGAAAACATGAAGCTAGTTACACTTAGCACCATACTTTTTTGCAAAAAAACTTTTTTTGTTTCTAATTCACCAAAACTGCTTTAAATCATGCCTTTAGCAGCCCAAATAAAAATCAACATTAAAGTAATGTTGTGGGGTGCAGTATGTGGAAGCTACAAGCAATACAGTATTTGGATGAAAACATGAAGCTCTCTACTTTTCAATTGATGAAGCACCATACTTTTTTGCAAAAAAACTTTTTTTGTTTCTAATTCACCAAAACTGCTTTAAATCATGCCTTCAGCAGCCCAAATAACAACCAACATAAAAGTAATGTTGTGGGGTGCAGTATGTGGAAGCTACGCGCAATACAGTATTTGAATGAAAACATGAAGCTAGTTACACTTAGCACCATACTTTTTTGCAAAAAAACTTTTTTTGTTTCTAATTCACCAAAACTGCTTTAAATCATGCCTTCAGCAGCCCAAATCACAACCAATACTTTTTGCAAAAAAACTTTTTTTGTTTCTAATTCACCAAAACTGCTTTAAATCATGCCTTCAGCAGCCCAAATAACAACCAACATAAAAGTAATGTTGTGGGGTGCAGTATGTGGAAGCTACAAGCAATACAGTATTTGGATGAAAACATGAAGCTAGTTACACTTAGCACCATACTTTTTTGCAAAAAACTTTTTTTTGTTTCTAATTCACCAAAACTGCTTTAAATCATGCCTTTAGCAGCCCAAATAAAAATCAACATTAAAGTAATGTTGTGGGGTGCAGTATGTGGAAGCTACAAGCAATACAGTATTTGGATGAAAACATGAAGCTATCTACTTTTCAATTGATGAAGCTATCTACACCTAGCACCATACTTTTTTGCAAAAAAACTTTTTTTGTTTCTAATTCACCAAAACTGCTTTAAATCATGCCTTCAGCAGCCCAAATAACAACCAACATAAAAGTAATGTTGTGGGGTGCAGTATGTGGAAGCTACAAGCAATACAGTATTTGAATGAAAACATGAAGCTAGTTACACTTAGCACCATACTTTTTTGCAAAAAAACTTTTTTTGTTTCTAATTCACCAAAACTGCTTTAAATCATGCCTTCAGCAGCCCAAATAACAACCAACATAAAAGTAATGTTGTGGGGTGCAGTATGTGGAAGCTACAAGCAATACAGTATTTGGATGAAAACATGAATCTATCTACACCTAGCACCATACTTTTTTGCAAAAAAACTTTTTTTGTTTCTAATTCACCAAAACTGCTTTAAATCATGCCTTCAGCAGCCCAAATAACAACCTACATAAAAGTAATGTTGTGGGGTGCAGTATGTGGAAGCTACAAGCAATACAGTATTTGGATGAAAACATGAAGCTATCTACACCTAGCACCATACTTTTTTGCAAAAAAACTTTTTTTGTTTCTAATTCACCAAAACTGCTTTAAATCATACCTTCAGCAGCCCAAATAACAACCAACATAAATGTAATGTTGTGGGGTGCAGTATGTGGAAGCTACAAGCAATACAGTATTTGGATGAAAACATGAAGCTAGTTACACTTAGCACCATACTTTTTTGCAAAAAAACTTTTTTTGTTTCTAATTCACCAAAACTGCTTTAAATCATGCCTTCAGCAGCCCAAATAACAACCAACATAAAAGTAATGTTGTGGGATGCAGTATGTGGAAGCTACAAGCAATACAGTATTTGGATGAAAACATGAAGCTATCTACTTTTCAAATGATGAAGCTATCTACACCTAGCACCATACTTTTTTGCAAAAAAACTTTTTTTGTTTCTAATTCACCAAAACTGCTTTAAATCATGCCTTCAGCAGCCCAAATAACAACCAACATAAAAGTAATGTTGTGGGGTGCAGTATGTGGAAGCTACAAGCAATACAGTATTTGGATGAAAACATGAAGCTAGTTACACTTAGCACCATACTTTTTTGCAAAAAAACTTTTTTTGTTTCTAATTCACCAAAACTGCTTTAAATCATGCCTTCAGCAGCCCAAATAACAACCAACATAAAAGTAATGTTGTGGGATGCAGTATGTGGAAGCTACAAGCAATACAGTATTTGGATGAAAACATGAAGCTATCTACTTTTCAAATGATGAAGCTATCTACACCTAGCACCATACTTTTTTGCAAAAAAACTTTTTTTGTTTCTAATTCACCAAAACTGCTTTAAATCATGCCTTCAGCAGCCCAAATAACAACCAACATAAAAGTAATGTTGTGGAATGCAGTATGTGGAAGCTACACGCAATACAGTATTTGGATGAAAACATGAAGCTATCTACACCTAGCACCATACTTTTTTGCAAAAAAACTTTTTTTGTTTCTAATTCACCAAAACTGCTTTAAATCATACCTTCAGCAGCCCAAATAACAACCAACATAAATGTAATGTTGTGGGGTGCAGTATGTGGAAGCTACAAGCAATACAGTATTTGGATGAAAACATGAAGCTAGTTACACTTAGCACCATACTTTTTTGCAAAAAAACTTTTTTTGTTTCTAATTCACCAAAACTGCTTTAAATCATGCCTTCAGCAGCCCAAATAACAACCAACATAAAAGTAATGTTGTGGGATGCAGTATGTGGAAGCTACAAGCAATACAGTATTTGGATGAAAACATGAAGCTATCTACTTTTCAAATGATGAAGCTATCTACACCTAGCACCATACTTTTTTGCAAAAAAACTTTTTTTGTTTCTAATTCACCAAAACTGCTTTAAATCATGCCTTCAGCAGCCCAAATAACAACCAACATAAAAGTAATGTTGTGGGGTGCAGTATGTGGAAGCTACAAGCAATACAGTATTTGGATGAAAACATGAAGCTAGTTACACTTAGCACCATACTTTTTTGCAAAAAAACTTTTTTTGTTTCTAATTCACCAAAACTGCTTTAAATCATGCCTTCAGCAGCCCAAATAACAACCAACATAAAAGTAATGTTGTGGGATGCAGTATGTGGAAGCTACAAGCAATACAGTATTTGGATGAAAACATGAAGCTATCTACTTTTCAAATGATGAAGCTATCTACACCTAGCACCATACTTTTTTGCAAAAAAACTTTTTTTGTTTCTAATTCACCAAAACTGCTTTAAATCATGCCTTCAGCAGCCCAAATAACAACCAACATAAAAGTAATGTTGTGGGGTGCAGTATGTGGAAGCTACAAGCAATACAGTATTTGGATGAAAACATGAAGCTAGTTACACTTAGCACCATACTTTTTTGCAAAAAAACTTTTTTTGTTTCTAATTCACCAAAACTGCTTTAAATCATGCCTTCAGCAGCCCAAATAACAACCAACATAAAAGTAATGTTGTGGGGTGCAGTATGTGGAAGCTACAAGCAATACAGTATTTGGATGAAAACATGAAGCTAGTTACACTTAGCACCATACTTTTTTGCAAAAAACCTTTTTTTGTTTCTAATTCACCAAAACTGCTTTAAATCATGCCTTCAGCAGCCCAAATAACAACCAACATAAAAGTAATGTTGTGGGGTGCAGTATGTGGAAGCTACAAGCAATACAGTATTTGGATGAAAACATGAAGCTAGTTACACTTAGCACCATACTTTTTTGCAAAAAAACTTTTTTTGTTTCTAATTCACCAAAACTGCTTTAAATCATGCCTTTAGCAGCCCAAATAACAACCAACATTAAAGTAATGTTGTGGGGTGCAGTATGTGGAAGCTACAAGCAATACAGTATTTGGATGAAAACATGAAGCTCTCTACTTTTCAAATGATGAAGCTATCTACACCTAGCACCATACTTTTTTGCAAAAAAACTTTTTTTGTTTCTAATTCACCAAAACTGCTTTAAATCATGCCTTCAGCAGCCCAAATAACAACCAACATAAAAGTAATGTTGTGGAATGCAGTATGTGGAAGCTACAAGCAATACAGTATTTGGATGAAAACATGAAGCTATCTACACCTAGCACCATACTTTTTTGCAAAAAAACTTTTTTTGTTTCTAATTCACCAAAACTGCTTTAAATCATACCTTCAGCAGCCCAAATAACAACCAACATAAATGTAATGTTGTGGGGTGCAGTATGTGGAAGCTACAAGCAATACAGTATTTGGATGAAAACATGAAGCTAGTTACACTTAGCACCATACTTTTTTGCAAAAGAACTTTTTTTGTTTCTAATTCACCAAAACTGCTTTAAATCATGCCTTCAGCAGCCCAAATAACAACCAACATAAAAGTAATGTTGTGGGATGCAGTATGTGGAAGCTACAAGCAATACAGTATTTGGATGAAAACATGAAGCTATCTACTTTTCAAATGATGAAGCTATCTACACCTAGCACCATACTTTTTTGCAAAAAAACTTTTTTTGTTTCTAATTCACCAAAACTGCTTTAAATCATGCCTTCAGCAGCCAAAATAACAACCAACATAAAAGTAATGTTGTGGGGTGCAGTATGTGGAAGCTACACGCAATACAGTATTTGGATGAAAACATGAAGCTATCTACACCTAGCACCATACTTTTTTGCAAAAAAACTTTTTTTGTTTCTAATTCACCAAAACTGCTTTAAATCATGCGTTCAGCAGCCCAAATAACAACCAACATAACAGTAATGTTGTGGGATGCAGTATGTGGAAGCTACACGCAATACAGTATTTGGATGAAAACATGAAGCTATCTACACCTAGCACCATACTTTTTTTCAAAAAAACTTTTTTTGTTTCTAATTCACCAAAACTGCTTTAAATCATGCCTTCAGCAGCCCAAATAACAACCAACATAAAAGTAATGTTGTGGGGTGCAGTATGTGGAAGCTACAAGCAATACAGTATTTGGATGAAAACATGAAGCTATCTACTTTTCAAATGATGAAGCTAGTTACACTTAGCACCATACTTTTTTGCAAAAAAACTTTTTTTGTTTCTAATTCACCAAATCTGCTTTAAATCATGCCTTCAGCAGCCCAAATAACAACCAACATAAAAGTAATGTTGTGGGGTGCAGTATGTGGAAGCTACAAGCAATACAGTATTTGGATGAAAACATGAAGCTAGTTACACTTAGCACCATACTTTTTTGCAAAAAACCTTTTTTTGTTTCTAATTCACCAAAACTGCTTTAAATCATGCCTTCAGCAGCCCAAATAACAACCAACATAAAAGTAATGTTGTGGGGTGCAGTATGTGGAAGCTACAAGCAATACAGTATTTGGATGAAAACATGAAGCTAGTTACACTTAGCACCATACTTTTTTGCAAAAAAACTTTTTTTGTTTCTAATTCACCAAAACTGCTTTAAATCATGCCTTTAGCAGCCCAAATAACAACCAACATTAAAGTAATGTTGTGGGGTGCAGTATGTGGAAGCTACAAGCAATACAGTATTTGGATGAAAACATGAAGCTCTCTACTTTTCAAATGATGAAGCTATCTACACCTAGCACCATACTTTTTTGCAAAAAAACTTTTTTTGTTTCTAATTCACCAAAACTGCTTTAAATCATACCTTCAGCAGCCCAAATAACAACCAACATAAATGTAATGTTGTGGGGTGCAGTATGTGGAAGCTACAAGCAATACAGTATTTGGATGAAAACATGAAGCTAGTTACACTTAGCACCATACTTTTTTGCAAAAGAACTTTTTTTGTTTCTAATTCACCAAAACTGCTTTAAATCATGCCTTCAGCAGCCCAAATAACAACCAACATAAAAGTAATGTTGTGGGATGCAGTATGTGGAAGCTACAAGCAATACAGTATTTGGATGAAAACATGAAGCTATCTACTTTTCAAATGATGAAGCTATCTACACCTAGCACCATACTTTTTTGCAAAAAAACTTTTTTTGTTTCTAATTCACCAAAACTGCTTTAAATCATGCCTTCAGCAGCCAAAATAACAACCAACATAAAAGTAATGTTGTGGGGTGCAGTATGTGGAAGCTACACGCAATACAGTATTTGGATGAAAACATGAAGCTATCTACACCTAGCACCATACTTTTTTGCAAAAAAACTTTTTTTGTTTCTAATTCACCAAAACTGCTTTAAATCATGCGTTCAGCAGCCCAAATAACAACCAACATAACAGTAATGTTGTGGGATGCAGTATGTGGAAGCTACACGCAATACAGTATTTGGATGAAAACATGAAGCTATCTACACCTAGCACCATACTTTTTTTCAAAAAAACTTTTTTTGTTTCTAATTCACCAAAACTGCTTTAAATCATGCCTTCAGCAGCCCAAATAACAACCAACATAAAAGTAATGTTGTGGGGTGCAGTATGTGGAAGCTACAAGCAATACAGTATTTGGATGAAAACATGAAGCTAGTTACACTTAGCACCATACTTTTTTGCAAAAAAACTTTTTGTTTCTAATTCACCAAAACTGCTTTAAATCATGCCTTCAGCAGCCCAAATAACAACCAACATAAAAGTAATGTTGTGGGGTGCAGTATGTGGAAGCTACAAGCAATACAGTATTTGGATGAAAACATGAAGCTAGTTACACTTAGCACCATACTTTTTTGCAAAAAAACTTTTTTTGTTTCTAATTCACCAAAACTGCTTTAAATCATGCCTTCAGCAGCCCAAATAACAACCAACATAAAAGTAATGTTGTGGGGTGCAGTATGTGGAAGCTACAAGCAATACAGTATTTGGATGAAAACATGAAGCTATCTACACCTAGCACCATACTTTTTTGCAAAAAAACTTTTTTTGTTTCTAATTCACCAAAACTGCTTTAAATCATGCCTTCAGCAGCCCAAATAACAACCAACATAAAAGTAATGTTGTGGGGTGCAGTATGTGGAAGCTACAAGCAATACAGTATTTGGATGAAAACATGAAGCTATCTACACCTAGCACCATACTTTTTGCAAAAAAACTTTTTTTGTTTCTAATTCACCAAAACTGCTTTAAATCATGCCTTCAGCAGCCCAAATAACAACCAACATAAAAGTAATGTTGTGGAATGCAGTATGTGGAAGCTACACGCAATACAGTATTTGGATGAAAACATGAAGCTATCTACACCTAGCACCATACTTTTTTGCAAAAAAACTTTTTTTGTTTCTAATTCACCAAAACTGCTTTAAATCATGCGTTCAGCAGCCCAAATAACAACCAACATTAAAGTAATGTTGTGGGGTGCAGTATGTGGAAGCTACAAGCAATACAGTATTTGGATGAAAACATGAAGCTATCTACTTTTCAAATGATGAAGCTATCTACACCTAGCACCATACTTTTTTGCAAAAAAACTTTTTTTGTTTCTAATTCACCAAAACTGCTTTAAATCATGCCTTCAGCAGCCCAAATAACAACCAACATAAAAGTAATGTTGTGGGGTGCAGTATGTGGAAGCTACAAGCAATACAGTATTTGGATGAAAACATGAAGCTATCTACTTTTCAAATGATGAAGCTATCTACACCTAGCACCATACTTTTTTGCAAAAAAACTTTTTTTGTTTCTAATTCACCAAAACTGCTTTAAATCATGCCTTCAGCAGCCCAAATAACAACCAACATAAAAGTTATGTTGTGGGGTGCAGTATGTGGAAGCTACAAGCAATACAGTATTTGGATGAAAACATGAAGCTAGTTACACTTAGCACCATACTTTTTTTGCAAAAAAACTTTTTTGTTTCTAATTCACCAAAACTGCTTTAAATCATGCCTTTAACAGCCCAAATAACAACCAACATTAAAGTAATGTTGTGGGGTGCAGTATGTGGAAGCTACAAGCAATATAGTATTTGGATGAAAACATGAAGCTAGTTACACTTAGCACCATACTTTTTTGCAAAAAAACTTTTTTTGTTTCTAATTCACCAAAACTGCTTTAAATTAATGCCTTCAGCAGCCCAAATAACAACCAACAAAAAAGTAATGTTGTGGGGTGCAGTATGTGGAAGCTACAAGCAATACAGTATTTGGATGAAAACATGAAGCTAGTTACACTTAGCACCATACTTTTTTGCAAAAAAACTTTTTTTGTTTCTAATTCACCAAAACTGCTTTAAATCATGCCTTCAGCAGCCCAAATAACAACCAACATAAAAGTAATGTTGTGGGGTGCAGTATGTGGAAGCTACAAGCAATACAGTATTTGGATGAAAACATGAAGCTATCTACACCTAGCACCATACTTTTTGCAAAAAAAACTTTTTTTGTTTCTAATTCACCAAAACTGCTTTAAATCATGCCTTCAGCAGCCCAAATAACAACCAACATAAAAGTAATGTTGTGGAATGCAGTATGTGGAAGCTACACGCAATACAGTATTTGGATGAAAACATGAAGCTATCTACACCTAGCACCATACTTTTTTGCAAAAAAACTTTTTTTGTTTCTAATTCACCAAAACTGCTTTAAATCATGCCTTCAGCAGCCCAAATAACAACCAACATAAAAGTAATGTTGTGGGGTGCAGTATGTGGAAGCTACAAGCAATACAGTATTTGGATGAAAACATGAAGCTCTCTACTTTTCAAATGATGAAGCTATCTACACCTAGCACCATACTTTTTTGCAAAAAAACTTTTTTTGTTTCTAATTCACCAAAACTGCTTTAAATCATGCCTTCAGCAGCCCAAATAACAACCAACATAAAAGTAATGTTGTGGGGTGCAGTATGTGGAAGCTACAAGCAATACAGTATTTGGATGAAAACATGAAGCTATCTACTTTTCAAATGATGAAGCTATCTACACCTAGCACCATACTTTTTTGCAAAAAAACTTTTTTTGTTTCTAATTCACCAAAACTGCTTTAAATCATGCCTTCAGCAGCCCAAATAACAACCAACATAAAAGTAATGTTGTGGGGTGCAGTATGTGGAAGCTACAAGCAATACAGTATTTGGATGAAAACATGAAGCTAGTTACACTTAGCACCATACTTTTTTGCAAAAAAACTTTTTTTGTTTCTAATTCACCAAAACTGCTTTAAATCATGCCTTCAGCAGCCCAAATAACAACCAACATAAAAGTAATGTTGTGGGGTGCAGTATGTGGAAGCTACAAGCAATACAGTATTTGGATGAAAACATGAAGCTAGTTACACTTAGCACCATACTTTTTTGCAAAAAAACTTTTTTTGTTTCTAATTCACCAAAACTGCTTTAAATCATGCCTTCAGCAGCCCAAATAACAACCAACATAAAAGTAATGTTGTGGAATGCAGTATGTGGAAGCTACAAGCAATACAGTATTTGGATGAAAACATGAAGCTATCTACACCTAGCACCATACTTTTTTGCAAAAAAACTTTTTTTGTTTCTAATTCACCAAAACTGCTTTAAATCATACCTTCAGCAGCCCAAATAACAACCAACATAAATGTAATGTTGTGGGGTGCAGTATGTGGAAGCTACAAGCAATACAGTATTTGGATGAAAACATGAAGCTAGTTACACTTAGCACCATACTTTTTTGCAAAAAAACTTTTTTTGTTTCTAATTCACCAAAACTGCTTTAAATCATGCCTTCAGCAGCCCAAATAACAACCAACATAAAAGTAATGTTGTGGGATGCAGTATGTGGAAGCTACAAGCAATACAGTATTTGGATGAAAACATGAAGCTATCTACTGTTCAAATGATGAAGCTATCTACACCTAGCACCATACTTTTTTGCGAAAAAACTTTTTTTGTTTCTAATTCACCAAAACTGCTTTAAATCATGCCTTCAGCAGCCCAAATAACAACCAACATAAAAGTAATGTTGTGGGATGCAGTATGTGGAAGCTACACGCAATACAGTATTTGGATGAAAACATGAAGCTATCTACACCTAGCACCATACTTTTTTGCAAAAAAACTTTTTTTGTTTCTAATTCACCAAAACTGCTTTAAATCATGCGTTCAGCAGCCCAAATAACAACCAACATAACAGTAATGTTGTGGGATGCAGTATGTGGAAGCTACACGCAATACAGTATTTGGATGAAAACATGAAGCTATCTACACCTAGCACCATACTTTTTTTCAAAAAAACTTTTTTTGTTTCTAATTCACCAAAACTGCTTTAAATCATGCCTTCAGCAGCCCAAATAACAACCAACATAAAAGTAATGTTGTGGGGTGCAGTATGTGGAAGCTACAAGCAATACAGTATTTGGATGAAAACATGAAGCTAGCTACACTTAGCACCATACTTTTTTGCAAAAAAACTTTTTTTGTTTCTAATTCACCAAAACTGCTTTAAATCATGCCTTCAGCAGCCCAAATAACAACCAACATTAAAGTAATGTTGTGGGGTGCAGTATGTGGAAGCTACAAGCAATACAGTATTTGGATGAAAACATGAAGCTATCTACTTTTCAAATGATGAAGCTAGTTACACTTAGCACCATACTTTTTGCAAAAAAACTTTTTTTGTTTCTAATTCATCAAAACTGCTTTAAATCATGCCTTCAGCAGCCCAAATAACAACCAACATAAAAGTAATGTTGTGGGGTGCAGTATGTGGAAGCTACAAGCAATACAGTATTTGGATGAAAACATGAAGCTAGTTACACTTAGCACCATACTTTTTTGCAAAAAAACTTTTTTTGTTTCTAATTCACCAAAACTGCTTTAAATCATGCCTTCAGCAGCCCAAATAACAACCAACATAACAGTAATGTTGTGGGGTGCAGTATGTGGAAGCTACACGCAATACAGTATTTGGATGAAAACATGAAGCTATCTACACCTAGCACCATACTTTTTTGCAAAAAAACTTTTTTTGTTTCTAATTCACCAAAACTGCTTTAAATCATGCCTTCAGCAGCCCAAATAACAACCAACATAAAAGTAATGTTGTGGGGTGCAGTATGTGGAAGCTACAAGCAATACAGTATTTGGATGAAAACATGAAGCTAGTTACACTTAGCACCATACTTTTTTGCAAAAAAACTTTTTTTGTTTCTAATTCACCAAAACTGCTTTAAATCATGCCTTCAGCAGCCCAAATAACAACCAACATAAAAGTAATGTTGTGGGGTGCAGTATGTGGAAGCTACAAGCAATACAGTATTTGGATGAAAACATGAAGCTAGTTACACTTAGCACCATACTTTTTTGCAAAAAAACTTTTTTTGTTTCTAATTCACCAAAACTGCTTTAAATCATGCCTTCAGCAGCCCAAATAACAACCAACATAAAAGTAATGTTGTGGGGTGCAGTATGTGGAAGCTACAAGCAATACAGTATTTGGATGAAAACATGAAGCTAGTTACACTTAGCACCATACTTTTTTGCAAAAAACCTTTTTTTGTTTCTAATTCACCAAAACTGCTTTAAATCATGCCTTCAGCAGCCCAAATAACAACCAACATAAAAGTAATATTGTGGGGTGCAGTATGTGGAAGCTACAAGCAATACAGTATTTGGATGAAAACATGAAGCTATCTACTTTTCAAATGATGAAGCTATCTACACCTAGCACCATACTTTTTTGCAAAAAAACTTTTTTTGTTTCTAATTCACCAAAACTGCTTTAAATCATGCGTTCAGCAGCCCAAATAACAACCAACATAACAGTAATGTTGTGGGATGCAGTATGTGGAAGCTACACGCAATACAGTATTTGGATGAAAACATGAAGCTAGTTACACTTAGCACCATACTTTTTTGCAAAAAAACTTTTTTTGTTTCTAATTCACCAAAACTGCTTTAAATCATGCCTTCAGCAGCCCAAATAACAACCAACATAAAAGTAATGTTGTGGGGTGCAGTATGTGGAAGCTACAAGCAATACAGTATTTGGATGAAAACATGAAGCTAGTTACACTTAGCACCATACTTTTTTGCAAAAAAACTTTTTTTGTTTCTAATTCACCAAAACTGCTTTAAATCATGCCTTCAGCAGCCCAAATAACAACCAACATAAAAGTAATGTTGTGGGGTGCAGTATGTGGAAGCTACAAGCAATACAGTATTTGGATGAAAACATGAAGCTAGTTACACTTAGCACCATACTTTTTTGCAAAAAAACTTTTTTTGTTTCTAATTCACCAAAACTGCTTTAAATCATGCCTTCAGCAGCCCAAATAACAACCAACATAAAAGTAATGTTGTGGGGTGCAGTATGTGGAAGCTACACGCAATACAGTATTTGGATGAAAACATGAAGCTATCTACACCTAGCACCATACTTTTTTTCAAAAAAACTTTTTTTGTTTCTAATTCACCAAAACTGCTTTAAATCATGCCTTTACTAGCCCAAATAACAACCAACATAAAAGTAATCTTGTGGGGTGCAGTATGTGTAAGCTACAAGCAATACAGTATTTGGATGAAAACATGAAGATATCTACTTTTCAAATGATGAAGCTAGGTACACTTAGCACCATACTTTTTTGCAAAAAAACTTTTTTTGTTTCTAATTCACCAAAACTGCTTTAAATCCTGCCTTCAGCAGCCCAAATAACAACCAACATAAAAGTAATGTTGTGGGGTGCAGTATGTGGAAGCTACAAGCAATACAGTATTTGGATGAAAACATGAAGCTATCTACTTTTCAAATGATGAAGCTATCTACACCTAGCACCATACTTTTTTGCAAAAAAACTTTTTTTGTTTCTAATTCACCAAAACTGCTTTAAATCATGCCTTCAGCAGCCCAAATAACAACCAACATAAAAGTAATGTTGTGGGGTGCAGTATGTGGAAGCTACAAGCAATACAGTATTTGGATGAAAACATGAAGCTAGTTACACTTAGCACCATACTTTTTTGCAAAAAAACTTTTTTTGTTTCTAATTCACCAAAACTGCTTTAAATCATGCCTTCAGCAGCCCAAATAACAACCAACATAAAAGTAATGTTGTGGGGTGCAGTATGTGGAAGCTACAAGCAATACAGTATTTGGATGAAAACATGAAGCTAGTTACACTTAGCACCGTACTTTTTTGCAAAAAAACTTTTTTTGTTTCTAATTCACCAAAACTGCTTTAAATCATGCCTTCAGCAGCCCAAATAACAACCAACATAAAAGTAATGTTGTGGGGTGCAGTATGTGGAAGCTACAAGCAATACAGTATTTGGATGAAAACATGAAGCTAGTTACACTTAGCACCATACTTTTTTGCAAAAAACTTTTTTTTGTTTCTAATTCACCAAAACTGCTTTAAATCATGCCTTCAGCAGCCCAAATAACAACCAACATAAAAGTAATGTTGTGGGGTGCAGTATGTGGAAGCTACAAGCAATACAGTATTTGGATGAAAACATGAAGCTAGTTACACTTAGCACCATACTTTTTTGCAAAAAAACTTTTTTTGTTTCTAATTCACCAAAACTGCTTTAAATCATGCCTTCAGCAGCCCAAATAACAACCAACATAAAAGTAATGTTGTGGGGTGCAGTATGTGGAAGCTACAAGCAATACAGTATTTGGATGAAAACATGAAGCTAGTTACACTTAGCACCATACTTTTTTGCAAAAAAACTTTTTTTGTTTCTAATTCACCAAAACTGCTTTAAATCATGCCTTCAGCAGCCCAAATAACAACCAACATAAAAGTAATGTTGTGGGGTGCAGTATGTGGAAGCTACAAGCAATACAGTATTTGGATGAAAACATGAAGCTAGTTACACTTAGCACCATACTTTTTTGCAAAAAAACTTTTTTTGTTTCTAATTCACCAAAACTGCTTTAAATCATGCCTTCAGCAGCCCAAATAACAACCAACATAAAAGTAATGTTGTGGGGTGCAGTATGTGGAAGCTACAAGCAATACAGTATTTGGATGAAAACATGAAGCTAGTTACACTTAGCACCATACTTTTTTGCAAAAAAACTTTTTTTGTTTCTAATTCACCAAAACTGCTTTAAATCATGCCTTTAGCAGCCCAAATAACAACCAACATTAAAGTAATGTTGTGGGGTGCAGTATGTGGAAGCTACAAGCAATACAGTATTTGGATGAAAACATGAAGCTCTCTACTTTTCAAATGATGAAGCTATCTACACCTAGCACCATACTTTTTTGCAAAAAAACTTTTTTTGTTTCTAATTCACCAAAACTGCTTTAAATCATGCCTTCAGCAGCCCAAATAACAACCAACATAAAAGTAATGTTGTGGGGTGCAGTATGTGGAAGCTACAAGCAATACAGTATTTGGATGAAAACATGAAGCTATCTACTTTTCAAATGATGAAGCTATCTACACCTAGCACCATACTTTTTTGCAAAAAAACTTTTTTTGTTTCTAATTCACCAAAACTGCTTTAAATCATGCCTTCAGCAGCCCAAATAACAACCAACATAAAAGTAATGTTGTGGGGTGCAGTATGTGGAAGCTACAAGCAATACAGTATTTGGATGAAAACATGAAGCTAGTTACACTTAGCACCATACTTTTTTGCAAAAAAACTTTTTTTGTTTCTAATTCACCAAAACTGCTTTAAATCATGCCTTCAGCAGCCCAAATAACAACCAACATAAAAGTAATGTTGTGGAATGCAGTATGTGGAAGCTACAAGCAATACAGTATTTGGATGAAAACATGAAGCTATCTACACCTAGCACCATACTTTTTTGCAAAAAAACTTTTTTTGTTTCTAATTCACCAAAACTGCTTTAAATCATACCTTCAGCAGCCCAAATAACAACCAACATAAATGTAATGTTGTGGGGTGCAGTATGTGGAAGCTACAAGCAATACAGTATTTGGATGAAAACATGAAGCTAGTTACACTTAGCACCATACTTTTTTGCAAAAAAACTTTTTTTGTTTCTAATTCACCAAAACTGCTTTAAATCATGCCTTCAGCAGCCCAAATAACAACCAACATAAAAGTAATGTTGTGGGATGCAGTATGTGGAAGCTACAAGCAATACAGTATTTGGATGAAAACATGAAGCTATCTACTTTTCAAATGATGAAGCTATCTACACCTAGCACCATACTTTTTTGCGAAAAAACTTTTTTTGTTTCTAATTCACCAAAACTGCTTTAAATCATGCCTTCAGCAGCCCAAATAACAACCAACATAAAAGTAATGTTGTGGGATGCAGTATGTGGAAGCTACACGCAATACAGTATTTGGATGAAAACATGAAGCTATCTACACCTAGCACCATACTTTTTTGCAAAAAAACTTTTTTTGTTTCTAATTCACCAAAACTGCTTTAAATCATGCGTTCAGCAGCCCAAATAACAACCAACATAACAGTAATGTTGTGGGATGCAGTATGTGGAAGCTACACGCAATACAGTATTTGGATGAAAACATGAAGCTATCTACACCTAGCACCATACTTTTTTTCAAAAAAACTTTTTTTGTTTCTAATTCACCAAAACTGCTTTAAATCATGCCTTCAGCAGCCCAAATAACAACCAACATAAAAGTAATGTTGTGGGGTGCAGTATGTGGAAGCTACAAGCAATACAGTATTTGGATGAAAACATGAAGCTAGCTACACTTAGCACCATACTTTTTTGCAAAAAAACTTTTTTTGTTTCTAATTCACCAAAACTGCTTTAAATCATGCCTTCAGCAGCCCAAATAACAACCAACATTAAAGTAATGTTGTGGGGTGCAGTATGTGGAAGCTACAAGCAATACAGTATTTGGATGAAAACATGAAGCTATCTACTTTTCAAATGATGAAGCTAGTTACACTTAGCACCATACTTTTTGCAAAAAAACTTTTTTTGTTTCTAATTCATCAAAACTGCTTTAAATCATGCCTTCAGCAGCCCAAATAACAACCAACATAAAAGTAATGTTGTGGGGTGCAGTATGTGGAAGCTACAAGCAATACAGTATTTGGATGAAAACATGAAGCTAGTTACACTTAGCACCATACTTTTTTGCAAAAAAACTTTTTTTGTTTCTAATTCACCAAAACTGCTTTAAATCATGCCTTCAGCAGCCCAAATAACAACCAACATAACAGTAATGTTGTGGGGTGCAGTATGTGGAAGCTACACGCAATACAGTATTTGGATGAAAACATGAAGCTATCTACACCTAGCACCATACTTTTTTGCAAAAAAACTTTTTTTGTTTCTAATTCACCAAAACTGCTTTAAATCATGCCTTCAGCAGCCCAAATAACAACCAACATAAAAGTAATGTTGTGGGGTGCAGTATGTGGAAGCTACAAGCAATACAGTATTTGGATGAAAACATGAAGCTAGTTACACTTAGCACCATACTTTTTTGCAAAAAAACTTTTTTTGTTTCTAATTCACCAAAACTGCTTTAAATCATGCCTTCAGCAGCCCAAATAACAACCAACATAAAAGTAATGTTGTGGGGTGCAGTATGTGGAAGCTACAAGCAATACAGTATTTGGATGAAAACATGAAGCTAGTTACACTTAGCACCATACTTTTTTGCAAAAAAACTTTTTTTGTTTCTAATTCACCAAAACTGCTTTAAATCATGCCTTCAGCAGCCCAAATAACAACCAACATAAAAGTAATGTTGTGGGGTGCAGTATGTGGAAGCTACAAGCAATACAGTATTTGGATGAAAACATGAATCTAGTTACACTTAGCACCATACTTTTTTGCAAAAAACCTTTTTTTGTTTCTAATTCACCAAAACTGCTTTAAATCATGCCTTCAGCAGCCCAAATAACAACCAACATAAAAGTAATATTGTGGGGTGCAGTATGTGGAAGCTACAAGCAATACAGTATTTGGATGAAAACATGAAGCTAGCTACACTTAGCACCATACTTTTTTGCAAAAAAACTTTTTTTGTTTCTAATTCACCAAAACTGCTTTAAATCATGCCTTCAGCAGCCCAAATAACAACCAACATAAAAGTAATGTTGTGGGGTGCAGTATGTGGAAGCTACAAGCAATACAGTATTTGGATGAAAACATGAAGCTAGTTACACTTAGCACCATACTTTTTTGCAAAAAAACTTTTTTTGTTTCTAATTCACCAAAACTGCTTTAAATCATGCCTTTAGCAGCCCAAATAACAACCAACATTAAAGTAATGTTGTGGGGTGCAGTATGTGGAAGCTACAAGCAATACAGTATTTGGATGAAAACATGAAGCTCTCTACTTTTCAAATGATGAAGCTATCTACACCTAGCACCATACTTTTTTGCAAAAAAACTTTTTTTGTTTCTAATTCACCAAAACTGCTTTAAATCATGCCTTCAGCAGCCCAAATAACAACCAACATAAAAGTAATGTTGTGGGGTGCAGTATGTGGAAGCTACAAGCAATACAGTATTTGGATGAAAACATGAAGCTAGTTACACCTAGCACCATACTTTTTTTGCAAAAAAACTTTTTTTGTTTCTAATTCACCAAAACTGCTTTAAATCATGCCTTCAGCAGCCCAAATAACAACCAACATAAAAGTAATGTTGTGGGGTGCAGTATGTGGAAGCTACAAGCAATACAGTATTTGGATGAAAACATGAAGCTAGTTACACTTAGCACCATACTTTTTTGCAAAAAAACTTTTTTTGTTTCTAATTCACCAAAACTGCTTTAAATCATACCTTCAGCAGCCCAAATAACAACCAACATAAAAGTAATGTTGTGGGGTGCAGTATGTGGAAGCTACAAGCAATACAGTATTTGGATGAAAACATGAAGCTAGTTACACTTAGCACCAAACTTTTTTGCAAAAAAACTTTTTTTGTTTCTAATTCACCAAAACTGCTTTAAATCATGCCTTCAGCAGCCCAAATAACAACCAACATAAAAGTAATGTTGTGGGATGCAGTATGTGGAAGCTACAAGCAATACAGTATTTGAATGAAAACATGAAGCTATCTACACCTAGCACCATACTTTTTTGCAAAAAAACTTTTTTTGTTTCTAATTCACCAAAACTGCTTTAAATCATGCCTTCAGCAGCCCAAATAACAACCAACATAAAAGTAATGTTGTGAGATGCAGTATGTGGAAGCTACAAGCAATACAGTATTTGAATGAAAACATGAAGCTATCTACACCTAGCACCATACTTTTTTGCAAAAAAAACTTTTTTTGTTTCTAATTCACCAAAACTGCTTTAAATCATGCCTTCAGCAGCCCAAATAACAACCAACATAAAAGTAATGTTGTGGGGTGCAGTATGTGGAAGCTACAAGCAATACAGTATTTGGATGAAAACATGAAGCTAGTTACACTTAGCACCATACTTTTTTGCAAAAAAACTTTTTTTGTTTCTAATTCACCAAAACTGCTTTAAATCATGCCTTCAGCAGCCCAAATAACAACCAACATAAAAGTAATGTTGTGGGGTGCAGTATGTGGAAGCTACAAGCAATACAGTATTTGGATGAAAACATGAAGCTATCTACTTTTCAAATGATGAAGCTATCTACACCTAGCACCATACTTTTTTGCAAAAAAACTTTTTTTGTTTCTAATTCACCAAAACTGCTTTAAATCATGCGTTCAGCAGCCCAAATAACAACCAACATAACAGTAATGTTGTGGGATGCAGTATGTGGAAGCTACACGCAATACAGTATTTGGATGAAAACATGAAGCTAGTTACACTTAGCACCATACTTTTTTGCAAAAAAACTTTTTTTGTTTCTAATTCACCAAAACTGCTTTAAATCATGCCTTCAGCAGCCCAAATAACAACCAACATAAAAGTAATGTTGTGGGGTGCAGTATGTGGAAGCTACAAGCAATACAGTATTTGGATGAAAACATGAAGCTAGTTACACTTAGCACCATACTTTTTTGCAAAAAAACTTTTTTTGTTTCTAATTCACCAAAACTGCTTTAAATCATGCCTTCAGCAGCCCAAATAACAACCAACATAAAAGTAATGTTGTGGGGTGCAGTATGTGGAAGCTACACGCAATACAGTATTTGGATGAAAACATGAAGCTATCTACTTTTCAAAGGATGAAGCTATCTACACCTAGCACCATACTTTTTTGCAAAAAAAACTTTTTTTGTTTCTAATTCACCAAAACTGCTTTAAATCATGCCTTCAGCAGCCCAAATAACAACCAACATAAAAGTAATGTTGTGGGGTGCAGTATGTGGAAGCTACAAGCAATACAGTATTTGGATGAAAACATGAAGCTAGTTACACTTAGCACCATACTTTTTTGCAAAAAAACTTTTTTTGTTTCTAATTCACCAAAACTGCTTTAAATCATGCCTTCAGCAGCCCAAATAACAACCAACATAAAAGTAATGTTGTGGGGTGCAGTATGTGGAAGCTACACGCAATACAGTATTTGGATGAAAACATGAAGCTATCTACACCTAGCACCATACTTTTTTTCAAAAAAACTTTTTTTGTTTCTAATTCACCAAAACTGCTTTAAATCATGCCTTTACTAGCCCAAATAACAACCAACATAAAAGTAATCTTGTGGGGTGCAGTATGTGTAAGCTACAAGCAATACAGTATTTGGATGAAAACATGAAGATATCTACTTTTCAAATGATGAAGCTAGGTACACTTAGCACCATACTTTTTTGCAAAAAAACTTTTTTTGTTTCTAATTCACCAAAACTGCTTTAAATCCTGCCTTCAGCAGCCCAAATAACAACCAACATAAAAGTAATGTTGTGGGGTGCAGTATGTGGAAGCTACAAGCAATACAGTATTTGGATGAAAACATGAAGCTATCTACTTTTCAAATGATGAAGCTATCTACACCTAGCACCATACTTTTTTGCAAAAAAACTTTTTTTGTTTCTAATTCACCAAAACTGCTTTAAATCATGCCTTCAGCAGCCCAAATAACAACCAACATAAAAGTAATGTTGTGGGGTGCAGTATGTGGAAGCTACAAGCAATACAGTATTTGGATGAAAACATGAAGCTAGTTACACTTAGCACCATACTTTTTTGCAAAAAAACTTTTTTTGTTTCTAATTCACCAAAACTGCTTTAAATCATGCCTTCAGCAGCCCAAATAACAACCAACATAAAAGTAATGTTGTGGGGTGCAGTATGTGGAAGCTACAAGCAATACAGTATTTGGATGAAAACATGAAGCTAGTTACACTTAGCACCGTACTTTTTTGCAAAAAAACTTTTTTTGTTTCTAATTCACCAAAACTGCTTTAAATCATGCCTTCAGCAGCCCAAATAACAACCAACATAAAAGTAATGTTGTGGGGTGCAGTATGTGGAAGCTACAAGCAATACAGTATTTGGATGAAAACATGAAGCTAGTTACACTTAGCACCATACTTTTTTGCAAAATACCTTTTTTTGTTTCTAATTCACCAAAACTGCTTTAAATCATGCCTTCAGCAGCCCAAATAACAACCAACATAAAAGTAATGTTGTGGGGTGCAGTATGTGGAAGCTACAAGCAATACAGTATTTGGATGAAAACATGAAGCTAGTTACACTTAGCACCATACTTTTTTGCAAAAAACCTTTTTTTGTTTCTAATTCACCAAAACTGCTTTAAATCATGCCTTCAGCAGCCCAAATAACAACCAACATAAAAGTAATGTTGTGGGGTGCAGTATGTGGAAGCTACAAGCAATACAGTATTTGGATGAAAACATGAAGCTAGTTACACTTAGCACCATACTTTTTTGCAAAAAAACTTTTTTTGTTTCTAATTCACCAAAACTGCTTTAAATCATGCCTTCAGCAGCCCAAATAACAACCAACATAAAAGTAATGTTGTGGGGTGCAGTATGTGGAAGCTACAAGCAATACAGTATTTGGATGAAAACATGAAGCTAGTTACACTTAGCACCATACTTTTTTGCAAAAAAACTTTTTTTGTTTCTAATTCACCAAAACTGCTTTAAATCATGCCTTCAGCAGCCCAAATAACAACCAACATAAAAGTAATGTTGTGGGGTGCAGTATGTGGAAGCTACAAGCAATACAGTATTTGGATGAAAACATGAAGCTAGTTACACTTAGCACCATACTTTTTTGCAAAAAAACTTTTTTTGTTTCTAATTCACCAAAACTGCTTTAAATCATGCCTTTAGCAGCCCAAATAACAACCAACATTAAAGTAATGTTGTGGGGTGCAGTATGTGGAAGCTACAAGCAATACAGTATTTGGATGAAAACATGAAGCTCTCTACTTTTCAAATGATGAAGCTATCTACACCTAGCACCATACTTTTTTGCAAAAAAACTTTTTTTGTTTCTAATTCACCAAAACTGCTTTAAATCATGCCTTCAGCAGCCCAAATAACAACCAACATAAAAGTAATGTTGTGGGGTGCAGTATGTGGAAGCTACAAGCAATACAGTATTTGGATGAAAACATGAAGCTATCTACTTTTCAAATGATGAAGCTATCTACACCTAGCACCATACTTTTTTGCAAAAAAACTTTTTTTGTTTCTAATTCACCAAAACTGCTTTAAATCATGCCTTCAGCAGCCCAAATAACAACCAACATAAAAGTAATGTTGTGGGGTGCAGTATGTGGAAGCTACAAGCAATACAGTATTTGGATGAAAACATGAAGCTAGTTACACTTAGCACCATACTTTTTTGCAAAAAAACTTTTTTTGTTTCTAATTCACCAAAACTGCTTTAAATCATGCCTTCAGCAGCCCAAATAACAACCAACATAAAAGTAATGTTGTGGAATGCAGTATGTGGAAGCTACAAGCAATACAGTATTTGGATGAAAACATGAAGCTATCTACACCTAGCACCATACTTTTTTGCAAAAAAACTTTTTTTGTTTCTAATTCACCAAAACTGCTTTAAATCATACCTTCAGCAGCCCAAATAACAACCAACATAAATGTAATGTTGTGGGGTGCAGTATGTGGAAGCTACAAGCAATACAGTATTTGGATGAAAACATGAAGCTAGTTACACTTAGCACCATACTTTTTTGCAAAAAAACTTTTTTTGTTTCTAATTCACCAAAACTGCTTTAAATCATGCCTTCAGCAGCCCAAATAACAACCAACATAAAAGTAATGTTGTGGGATGCAGTATGTGGAAGCTACAAGCAATACAGTATTTGGATGAAAACATGAAGCTATCTACTTTTCAAATGATGAAGCTATCTACACCTAGCACCATACTTTTTTGCGAAAAAACTTTTTTTGTTTCTAATTCACCAAAACTGCTTTAAATCATGCCTTCAGCAGCCCAAATAACAACCAACATAAAAGTAATGTTGTGGGATGCAGTATGTGGAAGCTACACGCAATACAGTATTTGGATGAAAACATGAAGCTATCTACACCTAGCACCATACTTTTTTGCAAAAAAACTTTTTTTGTTTCTAATTCACCAAAACTGCTTTAAATCATGCGTTCAGCAGCCCAAATAACAACCAACATAACAGTAATGTTGTGGGATGCAGTATGTGGAAGCTACACGCAATACAGTATTTGGATGAAAACATGAAGCTATCTACACCTAGCACCATACTTTTTTTCAAAAAAACTTTTTTTGTTTCTAATTCACCAAAACTGCTTTAAATCATGCCTTCAGCAGCCCAAATAACAACCAACATAAAAGTAATGTTGTGGGGTGCAGTATGTGGAAGCTACAAGCAATACAGTATTTGGATGAAAACATGAAGCTAGCTACACTTAGCACCATACTTTTTTGCAAAAAAACTTTTTTTGTTTCTAATTCACCAAAACTGCTTTAAATCATGCCTTCAGCAGCCCAAATAACAACCAACATTAAAGTAATGTTGTGGGGTGCAGTATGTGGAAGCTACAAGCAATACAGTATTTGGATGAAAACATGAAGCTATCTACTTTTCAAATGATGAAGCTAGTTACACTTAGCACCATACTTTTTGCAAAAAAACTTTTTTTGTTTCTAATTCATCAAAACTGCTTTAAATCATGCCTTCAGCAGCCCAAATAACAACCAACATAAAAGTAATGTTGTGGGGTGCAGTATGTGGAAGCTACAAGCAATACAGTATTTGGATGAAAACATGAAGCTAGTTACACTTAGCACCATACTTTTTTGCAAAAAAACTTTTTTTGTTTCTAATTCACCAAAACTGCTTTAAATCATGCCTTCAGCAGCCCAAATAACAACCAACATAACAGTAATGTTGTGGGGTGCAGTATGTGGAAGCTACACGCAATACAGTATTTGGATGAAAACATGAAGCTATCTACACCTAGCACCATACTTTTTTGCAAAAAAACTTTTTTTGTTTCTAATTCACCAAAACTGCTTTAAATCATGCCTTCAGCAGCCCAAATAACAACCAACATAAAAGTAATGTTGTGGGGTGCAGTATGTGGAAGCTACAAGCAATACAGTATTTGGATGAAAACATGAAGCTAGTTACACTTAGCACCATACTTTTTTGCAAAAAAACTTTTTTTGTTTCTAATTCACCAAAACTGCTTTAAATCATGCCTTCAGCAGCCCAAATAACAACCAACATAAAAGTAATGTTGTGGGGTGCAGTATGTGGAAGCTACAAGCAATACAGTATTTGGATGAAAACATGAAGCTAGTTACACTTAGCACCATACTTTTTTGCAAAAAAACTTTTTTTGTTTCTAATTCACCAAAACTGCTTTAAATCATGCCTTCAGCAGCCCAAATAACAACCAACATAAAAGTAATGTTGTGGGGTGCAGTATGTGGAAGCTACAAGCAATACAGTATTTGGATGAAAACATGAAGCTAGTTACACTTAGCACCATACTTTTTTGCAAAAAACCTTTTTTTGTTTCTAATTCACCAAAACTGCTTTAAATCATGCCTTCAGCAGCCCAAATAACAACCAACATAAAAGTAATATTGTGGGGTGCAGTATGTGGAAGCTACAAGCAATACAGTATTTGGATGAAAACATGAAGCTAGCTACACTTAGCACCATACTTTTTTGCAAAAAAACATTTTTTGTTTCTAATTCACCAAAACTGCTTTAAATCATGCCTTCAGCAGCCCAAATAACAACCAACATAAAAGTAATGTTGTGGGGTGCAGTATGTGGAAGCTACAAGCAATACAGTATTTGGATGAAAACATGAAGCTAGTTACACTTAGCACCATACTTTTTTGCAAAAAAACTTTTTTTGTTTCTAATTCACCAAAACTGCTTTAAATCATGCCTTTAGCAGCCCAAATAACAACCAACATTAAAGTAATGTTGTGGGGTGCAGTATGTGGAAGCTACAAGCAATACAGTATTTGGATGAAAACATGAAGCTCTCTACTTTTCAAATGATGAAGCTATCTACACCTAGCACCATACTTTTTTGCAAAAAAACTTTTTTTGTTTCTAATTCACCAAAACTGCTTTAAATCATGCCTTCAGCAGCCCAAATAACAACCAACATAAAAGTAATGTTGTGGGGTGCAGTATGTGGAAGCTACAAGCAATACAGTATTTGGATGAAAACATGAAGCTAGTTACACCTAGCACCATACTTTTTTTGCAAAAAAACTTTTTTTGTTTCTAATTCACCAAAACTGCTTTAAATCATGCCTTCAGCAGCCCAAATAACAACCAACATAAAAGTAATGTTGTGGGGTGCAGTATGTGGAAGCTACAAGCAATACAGTATTTGGATGAAAACATGAAGCTAGTTACACTTAGCACCATACTTTTTTGCAAAAAAACTTTTTTTGTTTCTAATTCACCAAAACTGCTTTAAATCATACCTTCAGCAGCCCAAATAACAACCAACATAAAAGTAATGTTGTGGGGTGCAGTATGTGGAAGCTACAAGCAATACAGTATTTGGATGAAAACATGAAGCTAGTTACACTTAGCACCAAACTTTTTTGCAAAAAAACTTTTTTTGTTTCTAATTCACCAAAACTGCTTTAAATCATGCCTTCAGCAGCCCAAATAACAACCAACATAAAAGTAATGTTGTGGGATGCAGTATGTGGAAGCTACAAGCAATACAGTATTTGAATGAAAACATGAAGCTATCTACACCTAGCACCATACTTTTTTGCAAAAAAACTTTTTTTGTTTCTAATTCACCAAAACTGCTTTAAATCATGCCTTCAGCAGCCCAAATAACAACCAACATAAAAGTAATGTTGTGAGATGCAGTATGTGGAAGCTACAAGCAATACAGTATTTGAATGAAAACATGAAGCTATCTACACCTAGCACCATACTTTTTTGCAAAAAAAACTTTTTTTGTTTCTAATTCACCAAAACTGCTTTAAATCATGCCTTCAGCAGCCCAAATAACAACCAACATAAAAGTAATGTTGTGGGGTGCAGTATGTGGAAGCTACAAGCAATACAGTATTTGGATGAAAACATGAAGCTAGTTACACTTAGCACCATACTTTTTTGCAAAAAAACTTTTTTTGTTTCTAATTCACCAAAACTGCTTTAAATCATGCCTTCAGCAGCCCAAATAACAACCAACATAAAAGTAATGTTGTGGGGTGCAGTATGTGGAAGCTACAAGCAATACAGTATTTGGATGAAAACATGAAGCTATCTACTTTTCAAATGATGAAGCTATCTACACCTAGCACCATACTTTTTTGCAAAAAAACTTTTTTTGTTTCTAATTCACCAAAACTGCTTTAAATCATGCGTTCAGCAGCCCAAATAACAACCAACATAACAGTAATGTTGTGGGATGCAGTATGTGGAAGCTACACGCAATACAGTATTTGGATGAAAACATGAAGCTAGTTACACTTAGCACCATACTTTTTTGCAAAAAAACTTTTTTTGTTTCTAATTCACCAAAACTGCTTTAAATCATGCCTTCAGCAGCCCAAATAACAACCAACATAAAAGTAATGTTGTGGGGTGCAGTATGTGGAAGCTACAAGCAATACAGTATTTGGATGAAAACATGAAGCTAGTTACACTTAGCACCATACTTTTTTGCAAAAAAACTTTTTTTGTTTCTAATTCACCAAAACTGCTTTAAATCATGCCTTCAGCAGCCCAAATAACAACCAACATAAAAGTAATGTTGTGGGGTGCAGTATGTGGAAGCTACACGCAATACAGTATTTGGATGAAAACATGAAGCTATCTACTTTTCAAAGGATGAAGCTATCTACACCTAGCACCATACTTTTTTGCAAAAAAAACTTTTTTTGTTTCTAATTCACCAAAACTGCTTTAAATCATGCCTTCAGCAGCCCAAATAACAACCAACATAAAAGTAATGTTGTGGGGTGCAGTATGTGGAAGCTACAAGCAATACAGTATTTGGATGAAAACATGAAGCTAGTTACACTTAGCACCATACTTTTTTGCAAAAAAACTTTTTTTGTTTCTAATTCACCAAAACTGCTTTAAATCATGCCTTCAGCAGCCCAAATAACAACCAACATAAAAGTAATGTTGTGGGGTGCAGTATGTGGAAGCTACACGCAATACAGTATTTGGATGAAAACATGAAGCTATCTACACCTAGCACCATACTTTTTTTCAAAAAAACTTTTTTTGTTTCTAATTCACCAAAACTGCTTTAAATCATGCCTTTACTAGCCCAAATAACAACCAACATAAAAGTAATCTTGTGGGGTGCAGTATGTGTAAGCTACAAGCAATACAGTATTTGGATGAAAACATGAAGATATCTACTTTTCAAATGATGAAGCTAGGTACACTTAGCACCATACTTTTTTGCAAAAAAACTTTTTTTGTTTCTAATTCACCAAAACTGCTTTAAATCCTGCCTTCAGCAGCCCAAATAACAACCAACATAAAAGTAATGTTGTGGGGTGCAGTATGTGGAAGCTACAAGCAATACAGTATTTGGATGAAAACATGAAGCTATCTACTTTTCAAATGATGAAGCTATCTACACCTAGCACCATACTTTTTTGCAAAAAAACTTTTTTTGTTTCTAATTCACCAAAACTGCTTTAAATCATGCCTTCAGCAGCCCAAATAACAACCAACATAAAAGTAATGTTGTGGGGTGCAGTATGTGGAAGCTACAAGCAATACAGTATTTGGATGAAAACATGAAGCTAGTTACACTTAGCACCATACTTTTTTGCAAAAAAACTTTTTTTGTTTCTAATTCACCAAAACTGCTTTAAATCATGCCTTCAGCAGCCCAAATAACAACCAACATAAAAGTAATGTTGTGGGGTGCAGTATGTGGAAGCTACAAGCAATACAGTATTTGGATGAAAACATGAAGCTAGTTACACTTAGCACCGTACTTTTTTGCAAAAAAACTTTTTTTGTTTCTAATTCACCAAAACTGCTTTAAATCATGCCTTCAGCAGCCCAAATAACAACCAACATAAAAGTAATGTTGTGGGGTGCAGTATGTGGAAGCTACAAGCAATACAGTATTTGGATGAAAACATGAAGCTAGTTACACTTAGCACCATACTTTTTTGCAAAAAACCTTTTTTTGTTTCTAATTCACCAAAACTGCTTTAAATCATGCCTTCAGCAGCCCAAATAACAACCAACATAAAAGTAATGTTGTGGGGTGCAGTATGTGGAAGCTACAAGCAATACAGTATTTGGATGAAAACATGAAGCTAGTTACACTTAGCACCATACTTTTTTGCAAAAAAACTTTTTTTGTTTCTAATTCACCAAAACTGCTTTAAATCATGCCTTCAGCAGCCCAAATAACAACCAACATAAAAGTAATGTTGTGGGGTGCAGTATGTGGAAGCTACAAGCAATACAGTATTTGGATGAAAACATGAAGCTAGTTACACTTAGCACCATACTTTTTTGCAAAAAAACTTTTTTTGTTTCTAATTCACCAAAACTGCTTTAAATCATGCCTTCAGCAGCCCAAATAACAACCAACATAAAAGTAATGTTGTGGGGTGCAGTATGTGGAAGCTACAAGCAATACAGTATTTGGATGAAAACATGAAGCTAGTTACACTTAGCACCATACTTTTTTGCAAAAAAACTTTTTTTGTTTCTAATTCACCAAAACTGCTTTAAATCATGCCTTCAGCAGCCCAAATAACAACCAACATAAAAGTAATGTTGTGGGGTGCAGTATGTGGAAGCTACAAGCAATACAGTATTTGGATGAAAACATGAAGCTAGTTACACTTAGCACCATACTTTTTTGCAAAAAAACTTTTTTTGTTTCTAATTCACCAAAACTGCTTTAAATCATGCCTTTAGCAGCCCAAATAACAACCAACATTAAAGTAATGTTGTGGGGTGCAGTATGTGGAAGCTACAAGCAATACAGTATTTGGATGAAAACATGAAGCTCTCTACTTTTCAAATGATGAAGCTATCTACACCTAGCACCATACTTTTTTGCAAAAAAACTTTTTTTGTTTCTAATTCACCAAAACTGCTTTAAATCATGCCTTCAGCAGCCCAAATAACAACCAACATAAAAGTAATGTTGTGGGGTGCAGTATGTGGAAGCTACAAGCAATACAGTATTTGGATGAAAACATGAAGCTATCTACTTTTCAAATGATGAAGCTATCTACACCTAGCACCATACTTTTTTGCAAAAAAACTTTTTTTGTTTCTAATTCACCAAAACTGCTTTAAATCATGCCTTCAGCAGCCCAAATAACAACCAACATAAAAGTAATGTTGTGGGGTGCAGTATGTGGAAGCTACAAGCAATACAGTATTTGGATGAAAACATGAAGCTAGTTACACTTAGCACCATACTTTTTTGCAAAAAAACTTTTTTTGTTTCTAATTCACCAAAACTGCTTTAAATCATGCCTTCAGCAGCCCAAATAACAACCAACATAAAAGTAATGTTGTGGAATGCAGTATGTGGAAGCTACAAGCAATACAGTATTTGGATGAAAACATGAAGCTATCTACACCTAGCACCATACTTTTTTGCAAAAAAACTTTTTTTGTTTCTAATTCACCAAAACTGCTTTAAATCATACCTTCAGCAGCCCAAATAACAACCAACATAAATGTAATGTTGTGGGGTGCAGTATGTGGAAGCTACAAGCAATACAGTATTTGGATGAAAACATGAAGCTAGTTACACTTAGCACCATACTTTTTTGCAAAAAAACTTTTTTTGTTTCTAATTCACCAAAACTGCTTTAAATCATGCCTTCAGCAGCCCAAATAACAACCAACATAAAAGTAATGTTGTGGGATGCAGTATGTGGAAGCTACAAGCAATACAGTATTTGGATGAAAACATGAAGCTATCTACTTTTCAAATGATGAAGCTATCTACACCTAGCACCATACTTTTTTGCGAAAAAACTTTTTTTGTTTCTAATTCACCAAAACTGCTTTAAATCATGCCTTCAGCAGCCCAAATAACAACCAACATAAAAGTAATGTTGTGGGATGCAGTATGTGGAAGCTACACGCAATACAGTATTTGGATGAAAACATGAAGCTATCTACACCTAGCACCATACTTTTTTGCAAAAAAACTTTTTTTGTTTCTAATTCACCAAAACTGCTTTAAATCATGCGTTCAGCAGCCCAAATAACAACCAACATAACAGTAATGTTGTGGGATGCAGTATGTGGAAGCTACACGCAATACAGTATTTGGATGAAAACATGAAGCTATCTACACCTAGCACCATACTTTTTTTCAAAAAAACTTTTTTTGTTTCTAATTCACCAAAACTGCTTTAAATCATGCCTTCAGCAGCCCAAATAACAACCAACATAAAAGTAATGTTGTGGGGTGCAGTATGTGGAAGCTACAAGCAATACAGTATTTGGATGAAAACATGAAGCTAGTTACACTTAGCACCATACTTTTTTGCAAAAAAACGTTTTTTGTTTCTAATTCACCAAAACTGCTTCAAATCATGCCTTCAGGAGCCCAAATAACAACCAACATAAAAGTAATGTTGTGGGGTGCAGTATGTGGAAGCTACAAGCAATACAGTATTTGGATGAAAACATGAAGCTAGTTACACCTAGCACCATACTTTTTTGCAAAAAAACTTTTTTTGTTTCTAATTCACCAAAACTGCTTTAAATCATGCCTTCAGCAGCCCAAATAACAACCAACATAAAAGTAATGTTGTGGGGTGCAGTATGTGGAAGCTACAAGCAATACAGTATTTGGATGAAAACATGAAGCTAGTTACACTTAGCACCATACTTTTTTGCAAAAAAACTTTTTTTGTTTCTAATTCACCAAAACTGCTTTAAATCATGCCTTCAGCAGCCCAAATAACAACCAACATAAAAGTAATGTTGTGGGGTGCAGTATGTGGAAGCTACAAGCAATACAGTATTTGGATGAAAACATGAAGCTAGTTACACTTAGCACCATACTTTTTTGCAAAAGAACTTTTTTTGTTTCTAATTCACCAAAACTGCTTTAAATCATGCCTTCAGCAGCCCAAATAACAACCAACATAAAAGTAATGTTGTGGGGTGCAGTATGTGGAAGCTACAAGCAATACAGTATTTGGATGAAAACATGAAGCTAGTTACACTTAGCACCATACTTTTTTGCAAAAAAACTTTTTTTGTTTCTAATTCACCAAAACTGCTTTAAATCATGCCTTCAGCAGCCCAAATAACAACCAACATAAAAGTAATGTTGTGGGGTGCAGTATGTGGAAGCTACAAGCAATACAGTATTTGGATGAAAACATGAAGCTAGCTACACTTAGCACCATACTTTTTTGCAAAAAAACTTTTTTTGTTTCTAATTCACCAAAACTGCTTTAAATCATGCCTTCAGCAGCCCAAATAACAACCAACATTAAAGTAATGTTGTGGGGTGCAGTATGTGGAAGCTACAAGCAATACAGTATTTGGATGAAAACATGAAGCTATCTACTTTTCAAATGATGAAGCTAGTTACACTTAGCACCATACTTTTTGCAAAAAAACTTTTTTTGTTTCTAATTCATCAAAACTGCTTTAAATCATGCCTTCAGCAGCCCAAATAACAACCAACATAAAAGTAATGTTGTGGGGTGCAGTATGTGGAAGCTACAAGCAATACAGTATTTGGATGAAAACATGAAGCTAGTTACACTTAGCACCATACTTTTTTGCAAAAAAACTTTTTTTGTTTCTAATTCACCAAAACTGCTTTAAATCATGCCTTCAGCAGCCCAAATAACAACCAACATAACAGTAATGTTGTGGGGTGCAGTATGTGGAAGCTACACGCAATACAGTATTTGGATGAAAACATGAAGCTATCTACACCTAGCACCATACTTTTTTGCAAAAAAACTTTTTTTGTTTCTAATTCACCAAAACTGCTTTAAATCATGCCTTCAGCAGCCCAAATAACAACCAACATAAAAGTAATGTTGTGGGGTGCAGTATGTGGAAGCTACAAGCAATACAGTATTTGGATGAAAACATGAAGCTAGTTACACTTAGCACCATACTTTTTTGCAAAAAAACTTTTTTTGTTTCTAATTCACCAAAACTGCTTTAAATCATGCCTTTAGCAGCCCAAATAACAACCAACATTAAAGTAATGTTGTGGGGTGCAGTATGTGGAAGCTACAAGCAATACAGTATTTGGATGAAAACATGAAGCTCTCTACTTTTCAAATGATGAAGCTATCTACACCTAGCACCATACTTTTTTGCAAAAATACTTTTTTTGTTTCTAATTCACCAAAACTGCTTTAAATCATGCCTTCAGCAGCCCAAATAACAACCAACATAAAAGTAATGTTGTGGGGTGCAGTATGTGGAAGCTACAAGCAATACAGTATTTGGATGAAAACATGAAGCTATCTACACCTAGCACCATACTTTTTGCAAAAAAACTTTTTTTGTTTCTAATTCACCAAAACTGCTTTAAATCATGCCTTCAGCAGCCCAAATAACAACCAACATAAAAGTAATGTTGTGGAATGCAGTATGTGGAAGCTACACGCAATACAGTATTTGGATGAAAACATGAAGCTATCTACACCTAGCACCATACTTTTTTGCAAAAAAACTTTTTTTGTTTCTAATTCACCAAAACTGCTTTAAATCATGCGTTCAGCAGCCCAAATAACAACCAACATAACAGTAATGTTGTGGGATGCAGTATGTGGAAGCTACACGCAATACAGTATTTGGATGAAAACATGAAGCTATCTACACCTAGCACCATACTTTTTTTCAAAAAAACTTTTTTTGTTTCTAATTCACCAAAACTGCTTTAAATCATGCCTTCAGGAGCCCAAATAACAACCAACATAAAAGTAATGTTGTGGGGTGCAGTATGTGGAAGCTACAAGCAATACTGTATTTGGATGAAAACATGAAGCTAGTTACACTTAGCACCATACTTTTTTGCAAAAAAACTTTTTTGGTTTCTAATTCACCAAAACTGCTTTAAATCATGCCTTCAGCAGCCCAAATAACAACCAACATAAAAGTAATGTTGTGGGGTGCAGTATGTGGAAGCTACAAGCAATACAGTATTTGGATGAAAACATGAAGCTAGTTACACTTAGCACCATACTTTTTTGCAAAAAAAATTTTTTTGTTTCTAATTCACCAAAACTGCTTTAAATCATACCTTCAGCAGCCCAAATAACAACCAACATAAATGTAATGTTGTGGGGTGCAGTATGTGGAAGCTACAAGCAATACAGTATTTGGATGAAAACATGAAGCTAGTTACACTTAGCACCATACTTTTTTGCAAAAAAACTTTTTTTGTTTCTAATTCACCAAAACTGCTTTAAATCATGCCTTCAGCAGCCCAAATAACAACCAACATAAAAGTAATGTTGTGGGATGCAGTATGTGGAAGCTACAAGCAATACAGTATTTGGATGAAAACATGAAGCTATCTACTTTTCAAATGATGAAGCTATCTACACCTAGCACCATACTTTTTTGCAAAAAAACTTTTTTTGTTTCTAATTCACCAAAACTGCTTTAAATCATGCCTTCAGCAGCCCAAATAACAACCAACATAAAAGTAATGTTGTGGGATGCAGTATGTGGAAGCTACACGCAATACAGTATTTGGATGAAAACATGAAGCTATCTACACCTAGCACCATACTTTTTTGCAAAAAAACTTTTTTTGTTTCTAATTCACCAAAACTGCTTTAAATCATGCCTTCAGCAGCCCAAATAACAACCAACATAAAAGTAATGTTGTGAGATGCAGTATGTGGAAGCTACAAGCAATACAGTATTTGAATGAAAACATGAAGCTATCTACACCTAGCACCATACTTTTTTGCAAAAAAACTTTTTTTGTTTCTAATTCACCAAAACTGCTTTAAATCATGCCTTCAGCAGCCCAAATAACAACCAACATAAAAGTAATGTTGTGGGGTGCAGTATGTGGAAGCTACACGCAATACAGTATTTGGATGAAAACATGAAGCTATCTACTTTTCAAATGATGAAGCTATCTACACCTAGCACCATACTTTTTTGCAAAAAAACTTTTTTTGTTTCTAATTCACCAAAACTGCTTTAAATCATGCGTTCAGCAGCCCAAATAACAACCAACATAACAGTAATGTTGTGGGATGCAGTATGTGGAAGCTACACGCAATACAGTATTTGGATGAAAACATGAAGCTATCTACACCTAGCACCATACTTTTTTTCAAAAAAACTTTTTTTGTTTCTAATTCACCAAAACTGCTTTAAATTATGCCTTCAGGAGCCCAAATAACAACCAACATAAAAGTAATGTTGTGGGGTGCAGTATGTGGAAGCTACAAGCAATACAGTATTTGGATGAAAACATGAAGCTAGTTACACTTAGCACCATACTTTTTTGCAAAAAAACTTTTTTGGTTTCTAATTCACCAAAACTGCTTTAAATCATGCCTTCAGCAGCCCAAATAACAACCAACATAAAAGTAATGTTGTGGGGTGCAGTATGTGGAAGCTACAAGCAATACAGTATTTGGATGAAAACATGAAGCTAGTTACACTTAGCACCATACTTTTTTGCAAAAAAACTTTTTTTGTTTCTAATTCACCAAAACTGCTTTAAATCATGCCTTCAGCAGCCCAAATAACAACCAACATAAAAGTAATGTTGTGGGATGCAGTATGTGGAAGGTACAAGCAATAGAGTATTTGGATGAAAACATGAAGCTATCTACTTTTCAAATGATGAAGCTATCTACACCTAGCACCATACTTTTTTGCAAAAAAACTTTTTTTGTTTCTAATTCACCAAAACTGCTTTAAATCATGCCTTCAGCAGCCCAAATAACAACCAACATAAAAGTAATGTTGTGGGATGCAGTATGTGGAAGCTACACGCAATACAGTATTTGGATGAAAACATGAAGCTATCTACACCTAGCACCATACTTTTTTGCAAAAAAACTTTTTTTGTTTCTAATTCACCAAAACTGCTTTAAATCATGCCTTCAGCAGCCCAAATAACAACCAACATAAAAGTAATGTTGTGAGATGCAGTATGTGGAAGCTACAAGCAATACAGTATTTGAATGAAAACATGAAGCTATCTACACCTAGCACCATACTTTTTTGCAAAAAAACTTTTTTTGTTTCTAATTCACCAAAACTGCTTTAAATCATGCCTTCAGCAGCCCAAATAACAACCAACATAAAAGTAATGTTGTGGGGTGCAGTATGTGGAAGCTACACGCAATACAGTATTTGGATGAAAACATGAAGCTATCTACTTTTCAAATGATGAAGCTATCTACACCTAGCACCATACTTTTTTGCAAAAAAACTTTTTTTGTTTCTAATTCACCAAAACTGCTTTAAATCATGCGTTCAGCAGCCCAAATAACAACCAACATAACAGTAATGTTGTGGGATGCAGTATGTGGAAGCTACACGCAATACAGTATTTGGATGAAAACATGAAGCTATCTACACCTAGCACCATACTTTTTTTCAAAAAAACTTTTTTTGTTTCTAATTCACCAAAACTGCTTTAAATTATGCCTTCAGGAGCCCAAATAACAACCAACATAAAAGTAATGTTGTGGGGTGCAGTATGTGGAAGCTACAAGCAATACAGTATTTGGATGAAAACATGAAGCTAGTTACACTTAGCACCATACTTTTTTGCAAAAAAACTTTTTTGGTTTCTAATTCACCAAAACTGCTTTAAATCATGCCTTCAGCAGCCCAAATAACAACCAACATAAAAGTAATGTTGTGGGGTGCAGTATGTGGAAGCTACAAGCAATACAGTATTTGGATGAAAACATGAAGCTAGTTACACTTAGCACCATACTTTTTTGCAAAAAAACTTTTTTTGTTTCTAATTCACCAAAACTGCTTTAAATCATGCCTTCAGCAGCCCAAATAACAACCAACATAAAAGTAATGTTGTGGGATGCAGTATGTGGAAGCTACAAGCAATACAGTATTTGGATGAAAACATGAAGCTATCTACTTTTCAAATGATGAAGCTATCTACACCTAGCACCATACTTTTTTGCAAAAAAACTTTTTTTGTTTCTAATTCACCAAAACTGCTTTAAATCATGCCTTCAGCAGCCCAAATAACAACCAACATAAAAGTAATATTGTGGGATGCAGTATGTGGAAGCTACAAGCAATACAGTATTTGGATGAAAACATGAAGCTAGTTACACTTAGCACCATACTTTTTTGCAAAAAAACTTTTTTTGTTTCTAATTCACCAAAACTGCTTTAAATCATGCCTTTAGCAGCCCAAATAACAACCAACATTAAAGTAATGTTGTGGGGTGCAGTATGTGGAAGCTACAAGCAATACAGTATTTGGATGAAAACATGAAGCTCTCTACTTTTCAAATGATGAAGCTATCTACACCTAGCACCATACTTTTTAGCAAAAAAACTTTTTTTGTTTCTAATTCACCAAAACTGCTTTAAATCATGCCTTCAGCAGCCCAAATAACAACCAACATAAAAGTAATGTTGTGGGGTGCAGTATGTGGAAGCTACAAGCAATACAGTATTTGGATGAAAACATGAAGCTATCTACTTTTCAAATGATGAAGCTAGTTACACTTAGCACCATACTTTTTGCAAAAAAACTTTTTTTGTTTCTAATTCACCAAAACTGCTTTAAATCATGCCTTCAGCAGCCCAAATAACAACCAACATAAAAGTAATGTTGTGGGGTGCAGTATGTGGAAGCTACAAGCAATACAGTATTTGGATGAAAACATGAAGCTAGTTACACTTAGCACCATACTTTTTTGCAAAAAAACTTTTTTTGTTTCTAATTCACCAAAACTGCTTTAAATCATGCCTTCAGCAGCCCAAATAACAACCAACATAAAAGTAATGTTGTGGGGTGCAGTATGTGGAAGCTACAAGCAATACAGTATTTGGATGAAAACATGAAGCTAGTTACACTAAGCACCATACTTTTTTGCAAAAAAACTTTTTTTGTTTCTAATTCACCAAAACTGCTTTAAATCATGCCTTCAGCAGCCCAAATAACAACCAACATAAAAGTAATGTTGTGGGGTGCAGTATGTGGAAGCTACAAGCAATACAGTATTTGGATGAAAACATGAAGCTAGCTACACTTAGCACCATACTTTTTTGCAAAAAAACTTTTTTTGTTTCTAATTCACCAAAACTGCTTTAAATCATGCCTTCAGCAGCCCAAATAACAACCAACATAAAAGTAATGTTGTGGGGTGCAGTATGTGGAAGCTACAAGCAATACAGTATTTGGATGAAAACATGAAGCTAGTTACACTTAGCACCATACTTTTTTACAAAAAAACTTTTTTTGTTTCTAATTCACCAAAACTGCTTTAAATCATGCCTTTAGCAGCCCAAATAACAACCAACATTAAAGTAATGTTGTGGGGTGCAGTATGTGGAAGCTACAAGCAATACAGTATTTGGATGAAAACATGAAGCTCTCTACTTTTCAAATGATGAAGCTATCTACACCTAGCACCATACTTTTTTGCAAAAAAACTTTTTTTGTTTCTAATTCACCAAAACTGCTTTAAATCATGCCTTCAGCAGCCCAAATAACAACCAACATAAAAGTAATGTTGTGGGGTGCAGTATGTGGAAGCTACAAGCAATACAGTATTTGGTTGAAAACATGAAGCTAGTTACACTTAGCACCATACTTTTTTGCAAAAAAACTTTTTTTGTTTCTAATTCACCAAAACTGCTTTAAATCATGCCTTCAGCAGCCCAAATAACAACCAACATAAAAGTAATATTGTGGGATGCAGTATGTGGAAGCTACAAGCAATACAGTATTTGGATGAAAACATGAAGCTAGTTACACTTAGCACCATACTTTTTTGCAAAAAAACTTTTTTTGTTTCTAATTCACCAAAACTGCTTTAAATCATGCCTTCAGCAGCCCAAATAACAACCAACATAAAAGTAATGTTGTGGGGTGCAGTATGTGGAAGCTACAAGCAATACAGTATTTGGATGAAAACATGAAGCTAGTTACACTTAGCACCATACTTTTTTGCAAAAAAACTTTTTTTGTTTCTAATTCACCAAAACTGCTTTAAATCATGCCTTCAGCAGCCCAAATAACAACCAACATTAAAGTAATGTTGTGGGGTGCAGTATGTGGAAGCTACACGCAATACAGTATTTGGATGAAAACATGAAGCTATCTACACCTAGCACCATACTTTTTTGCAAAAAAACTTTTTTTGTTTCTAATTCACCAAAACTGCTTTAAATCATGCCTTCAGCAGCCCAAATAACAACCAACATAAAAGTAATGTTGTGAGATGCAGTATGTGGAAGCTACAAGCAATACAGTATTTGAATGAAAACATGAAGCTATCTACACCTAGCACCATACTTTTTTGCAAAAAAACTTTTTTTGTTTCTAATTCACCAAAACTGCTTTAAATCATGCCTTCAGCAGCCCAAATAACAACCAACATAAAAGTAATGTTGTGGGGTGCAGTATGTGGAAGCTACACGCAATACAGTATTTGGATGAAAACATGAAGCTATCTACTTTTCAAATGATGAAGCTATCTACACCTAGCACCATACTTTTTTGCAAAAAAACTTTTTTTGTTTCTAATTCACCAAAACTGCTTTAAATCATGCGTTCAGCAGCCCAAATAACAACCAACATAACAGTAATGTTGTGGGATGCAGTATGTGGAAGCTACACGCAATACAGTATTTGGATGAAAACATGAAGCTATCTACACCTAGCACCATACTTTTTTTCAAAAAAACTTTTTTTGTTTCTAATTCACCAAAACTGCTTTAAATTATGCCTTCAGGAGCCCAAATAACAACCAACATAAAAGTAATGTTGTGGGGTGCAGTATGTGGAAGCTACAAGCAATACAGTATTTGGATGAAAACATGAAGCTAGTTACACTTAGCACCATACTTTTTTGCAAAAAAACTTTTTTGGTTTCTAATTCACCAAAACTGCTTTAAATCATGCCTTCAGCAGCCCAAATAACAACCAACATAAAAGTAATGTTGTGGGGTGCAGTATGTGGAAGCTACAAGCAATACAGTATTTGGATGAAAACATGAAGCTAGTTACACTTAGCACCATACTTTTTTGCAAAAAAACTTTTTTTGTTTCTAATTCACCAAAACTGCTTTAAATCATGCCTTCAGCAGCCCAAATAACAACCAACATAAAAGTAATGTTGTGGGATGCAGTATGTGGAAGCTACAAGCAATACAGTATTTGGATGAAAACATGAAGCTATCTACTTTTCAAATGATGAAGCTATCTACACCTAGCACCATACTTTTTTGCAAAAAAACTTTTTTTGTTTCTAATTCACCAAAACTGCTTTAAATCATGCCTTCAGCAGCCCAAATAACAACCAACATAAAAGTAATGTTGTGGGGTGCAGTATGTGGAAGCTACAAGCAATACAGTATTTGGATGAAAACATGAAGCTAGCTACACTTAGCACCATACTTTTTTGCAAAAAAACTTTTTTTGTTTCTAATTCACCAAAACTGCTTTAAATCATGCCTTCAGCAGCCCAAATAACAACCAACATAAAAGTAATGTTGTGGGGTGCAGTATGTGGAAGCTACAAGCAATACAGTATTTGGATGAAAACATGAAGCTAGTTACACTTAGCACCATACTTTTTTGCAAAAAAACTTTTTTTGTTTCTAATTCACCAAAACTGCTTTAAATCATGCCTTTAGCAGCCCAAATAACAACCAACATTAAAGTAATGTTGTGGGGTGCAGTATGTGGAAGCTACAAGCAATACAGTATTTGGATGAAAACATGAAGCTCTCTACTTTTCAAATGATGAAGCTATCTACACCTAGCACCATACTTTTTTGCAAAAAAACTTTTTTTGTTTCTAATTCACCAAAACTGCTTTAAATCATGCCTTCAGCAGCCCAAATAACAACCAACATAAAAGTAATGTTGTGGGGTGCAGTATGTGGAAGCTACAAGCAATACAGTATTTGGTTGAAAACATGAAGCTAGTTACACTTAGCACCATACTTTTTTGCAAAAAAACTTTTTTTGTTTCTAATTCACCAAAACTGCTTTAAATCATGCCTTCAGCAGCCCAAATAACAACCAACATAAAAGTAATGTTGTGGGGTGCAGTATGTGGAAGCTACAAGCAATACAGTATTTGGATGAAAACATGAAGCTAGTTACACTTAGCACCATACTTTTTTGCAAAAAAACTTTTTGTTTCTAATTCACCAAAACTGCTTTAAATCATGCCTTCAGCAGCCCAAATAACAACCAACATAAAAGTAATGTTGTGGGGTGCAGTATGTGGAAGCTACAAGCAATACAGTATTTGGATGAAAACATGAAGCTAGTTACACTTAGCACCATACTTTTTTGCAAAAAAACTTTTTGTTTCTAATTCACCAAAACTGCTTTAAATCATGCCTTCAGCAGCCCAAATAACAACCAACATAAAAGAAATGTTGTGGGGTGCAGTATGTGGAAGCTACAAGCAATACAGTATTTGGATGAAAACATGAAGCTAGTTACACTTAGCACCATACTTTTTTGCAAAAAAACTTTTTTTGTTTCTAATTCACCAAAACTGCTTTAAATCATGCCTTCAGCAGCCCAAATAACAACCAACATAAAAGTAATGTTGTGGGGTGCAGTATGTGGAAGCTACAAGCAATACAGTATTTGGATGAAAACATGAAGCTAGTTACACTTAGCACCATACTTTTTTGCAAAAAAACTTTTTTTGTTTCTAATTCACCAAAACTGCTTTAAATCATGCCTTTAGCAGCCCAAATAACAACCAACATTAAAGTAATGTTGTGGGGTGCAGTATGTGGAAGCTACAAGCAATACAGTATTTGAATGAAAACATGAAGCTATCTACTTTTCAAATGATGAAGCTATCTACACCTAGCACCATACTTTTTTGCAAAAAAACTTTTTTTGTTTCTAATTCACCAAAACTGCTTTAAATCATGCCTTCAGCAGCCCAAATAACAACCAACATAAAAGTAATGTTGTGGGATGCAGTATGTGGAAGCTACACGCAATACAGTATTTGGATGAAAACATGAAGCTATCTACACCTAGCACCATACTTTTTTGCAAAAAAACTTTTTTTGTTTCTAATTCACCAAAACTGCTTTAAATCATGCCTTCAGCAGCCCAAATAACAACCAACATAAAAGTAATGTTGTGAGATGCAGTATGTGGAAGCTACAAGCAATACAGTATTTGAATGAAAACATGAAGCTATCTACACCTAGCACCATACTTTTTTGCAAAAAAACTTTTTTTGTTTCTAATTCACCAAAACTGCTTTAAATCATGCCTTCAGCAGCCCAAATAACAACCAACATAAAAGTAATGTTGTGGGGTGCAGTATGTGGAAGCTACACGCAATACAGTATTTGGATGAAAACATGAAGCTATCTACTTTTCAAATGATGAAGCTATCTACACCTAGCACCATACTTTTTTGCAAAAAAACTTTTTTTGTTTCTAATTCACCAAAACTGCTTTAAATCATGCGTTCAGCAGCCCAAATAACAACCAACATAACAGTAATGTTGTGGGATGCAGTATGTGGAAGCTACACGCAATACAGTATTTGGATGAAAACATGAAGCTATCTACACCTAGCACCATACTTTTTTTCAAAAAAACTTTTTTTGTTTCTAATTCACCAAAACTGCTTTAAATTATGCCTTCAGGAGCCCAAATAACAACCAACATAAAAGTAATGTTGTGGGGTGCAGTATGTGGAAGCTACAAGCAATACAGTATTTGGATGAAAACATGAAGCTAGTTACACTTAGCACCATACTTTTTTGCAAAAAAACTTTTTTGGTTTCTAATTCACCAAAACTGCTTTAAATCATGCCTTCAGCAGCCCAAATAACAACCAACATAAAAGTAATGTTGTGGGGTGCAGTATGTGGAAGCTACAAGCAATACAGTATTTGGATGAAAACATGAAGCTAGTTACACTTAGCACCATACTTTTTTGCAAAAAAACTTTTTTTGTTTCTAATTCACCAAAACTGCTTTAAATCATGCCTTCAGCAGCCCAAATAACAACCAACATAAAAGTAATGTTGTGGGATGCAGTATGTGGAAGCTACAAGCAATACAGTATTTGGATGAAAACATGAAGCTATCTACTTTTCAAATGATGAAGCTATCTACACCTAGCACCATACTTTTTTGCAAAAAAACTTTTTTTGTTTCTAATTCACCAAAACTGCTTTAAATCATGCCTTCAGCAGCCCAAATAACAACCAACATAAAAGTAATATTGTGGGATGCAGTATGTGGAAGCTACAAGCAATACAGTATTTGGATGAAAACATGAAGCTAGTTACACTTAGCACCATACTTTTTTGCAAAAAAACTTTTTTTGTTTCTAATTCACCAAAACTGCTTTAAATCATGCCTTCAGCAGCCCAAATAACAACCAACATAAAAGTAATGTTGTGGGGTGCAGTATGTGGAAGCTACAAGCAATACAGTATTTGGATGAAAACATGAAGCTAGTTACACTTAGCACCATACTTTTTTGCAAAAAAACTTTTTTTGTTTCTAATTCACCAAAACTGCTTTAAATCATGCCTTTAGCAGCCCAAATAACAACCAACATTAAAGTAATGTTGTGGGGTGCAGTATGTGGAAGCTACAAGCAATACAGTATTTGGATGAAAACATGAAGCTCTCTACTTTTCAAATGATGAAGCTATCTACACCTAGCACCATACTTTTTAGCAAAAAAACTTTTTTTGTTTCTAATTCACCAAAACTGCTTTAAATCATGCCTTCAGCAGCCCAAATAACAACCAACATAAAAGTAATGTTGTGGGGTGCAGTATGTGGAAGCTACAAGCAATACAGTATTTGGATGAAAACATGAAGCTATCTACTTTTCAAATGATGAAGCTAGTTACACTTAGCACCATACTTTTTGCAAAAAAACTTTTTTTGTTTCTAATTCACCAAAACTGCTTTAAATCATGCCTTCAGCAGCCCAAATAACAACCAACATAAAAGTAATGTTGTGGGGTGCAGTATGTGGAAGCTACAAGCAATACAGTATTTGGATGAAAACATGAAGCTAGTTACACTTAGCACCATACTTTTTTGCAAAAAAACTTTTTTTGTTTCTAATTCACCAAAACTGCTTTAAATCATGCCTTCAGCAGCCCAAATAACAACCAACATAAAAGTAATGTTGTGGGGTGCAGTATGTGGAAGCTACAAGCAATACAGTATTTGGATGAAAACATGAAGCTAGTTACACTAAGCACCATACTTTTTTGCAAAAAAACTTTTTTTGTTTCTAATTCACCAAAACTGCTTTAAATCATGCCTTCAGCAGCCCAAATAACAACCAACATAAAAGTAATGTTGTGGGGTGCAGTATGTGGAAGCTACAAGCAATACAGTATTTGGATGAAAACATGAAGCTAGCTACACTTAGCACCATACTTTTTTGCAAAAAAACTTTTTTTGTTTCTAATTCACCAAAACTGCTTTAAATCATGCCTTCAGCAGCCCAAATAACAACCAACATAAAAGTAATGTTGCGGGGTGCAGTATGTGGAAGCTACAAGCAATACAGTATTTGGATGAAAACATGAAGCTAGTTACACCTAGCACCATACTTTTTTTGCAAAAAAACTTTTTTTGTTTCTAATTCACCAAAACTGCTTTAAATCATGCCTTCAGCAGCCCAAATAACAACCAACATAAAAGTAATGTTGTGGGATGCAGTATGTGGAAGCTACAAGCAATACAGTATTTGAATGAAAACATGAAGCTATCTACACCTAGCACCATACTTTATTGAAAAAAAACTTTTTTTGTTTCTAATTCACCAAAACTGCTTTAAATCATGCCTTCAGCAGCCCAAATAACAACCAACATAAAAGTAATGTTGTGGGATGCAGTATGTGGAAGCTACACGCAATACAGTATTTGGATGAAAACATGAAGCTATCTACACCTAGCACCATACTTTTTTGCAAAAAAACTTTTTTTGTTTCTAATTCACCAAAACTGCTTTAAATCATGCCTTCAGCAGCCCAAATAACAACCAACATAAAAGTAATGTTGTGGGGTGCAGTATGTGGAAGCTACAAGCAATACAGTATTTGGATGAAAACATGAAGCTATCTACTTTTCAAATGATGAAGCTATCTACACCTAGCACCATACTTTTTTGCAAAAAAACTTTTTTTGTTTCTAATTCACCAAAACTGCTTTAAATCATGCCTTCAGCAGCCCAAATAACAACCAACATAAAAGTAATGTTGTGGGATGCAGTATGTGGAAGCTAAACGCAATACAGTATTTGGATGAAAACATGAAGCTATCTACACCTAGCACCATACTTTTTTGCAAAAAAACTTTTTTTGTTTCTAATTCACCAAAACTGCTTTAAATCATGCCTTCAGCAGCCCAAATAACAACCAACATAAAAGTAATGTTGTGGGATGCAGTATGTGGAAGCTACACGCAATACAGTATTTGGATGAAAACATGAAGCTATCTACTTTTCAAATGATGAAGCTATCTACACCTAGCACCATACTTTTTTGCAAAAAAACTTTTTTTGTTTCTAATTCACCAAAACTGCTTTAAATCGTGCGTTCAGCAGCCCAAATAACAACCAACATAACAGTAATGTTGTGGGATGCAGTATGTGGAAGCTACACGCAATACAGTATTTGGATGAAAACATGAAGCTATCTACACCTAGCACCATACTTTTTTTCAAAAAAACTTTTTTTGTTTCTAATTCACCAAAACTGCTTTAAATCATGCCTTCAGCAGCCCAAATAACAACCAACATAAAAGTAATGTTGTGGGGTGCAGTATGTGGAAGCTACAAGCAATACAGTATTTGGATGAAAACATGAAGCTAGTTACACTTAGCACCATACTTTTTTGCAAAAAAACTTTTTTTGTTTCTAATTCACCAAAACTGCTTTAAATCATGCCTTCAGCAGCCCAAATAACAACCAACATAAAAGTAATGTTGTGGGGTGCAGTATGTGGAAGCTACAAGCAATACAGTATTTGGATGAAAACATGAAGCTAGTTACACTTAGCACCATACTTTTTTGCAAAAAAACTTTTTTTGTTTCTAATTCACCAAAACTGCTTTAAATCATGCCTTCAGCAGCCCAAATAACAACCAACATAAAAGTAATGTTGTGGGATGCAGTATGTGGAAGCTAAACGCAATACAGTATTTGGATGAAAACATGAAGCTATCTACACCTAGCACCATACTTTTTTGCAAAACAACTTTTTTTGTTTCTAATTCACCAAAACTGCTTTAAATCATGCCTTCAGCAGCCCAAATAACAACCAACATAAAAGTAATGTTGTGGGGTGCAGTATGTGGAAGCTACAAGCAATACAGTATTTGGATGAAAACATGAAGCTAGTTACACTTAGCACCATACTTTTTTGCAAAAAAACTTTTTTTGTTTCTAATTCACCAAAACTGCTTTAAATCATGCCTTCAGCAGCCCAAATAACAACCAACATAAAAGTAATGTTGTGGGGTGCAGTATGTGGAAGCTACAAGCAATACAGTATTTGGATGAAAACATGAAGCTAGTTACACTTAGCACCATACTTTTTTGCAAAAAAACTTTTTTTGTTTCTAATTCACCAAAACTGCTTTAAATCATACCTTCAGCAGCCCAAATAACAACCAACATAAAAGTAATGTTGTGGGGTGCAGTATGTGGAAGCTACAAGCAATACAGTATTTGAATGAAAACATGAAGCTATCTACACCTAGCACCATACTTTTTTGCAAAAAAACTTTTTTTGTTTCTAATTCACCAAAACTGCTTTAAATCATGCCTTCAGCAGCCCAAATAACAACCAACATAAAAGTAATGTTGTGAGATGCAGTATGTGGAAGCTACAAGCAATACAGTATTTGAATGAAAACATGAAGCTATCTACACCTAGCACCATACTTTTTTGCAAAAAAACTTTTTTTGTTTCTAATTCACCAAAACTGCTTTAAATCATGCCTTCAGCAGCCCAAATAACAACCAACATAAAAGTAATGTTGTGGGGTGCAGTATGTGGAAGCTACAAGCAATACAGTATTTGGATGAAAACATGAAGCTAGTTACACTTAGCACCATACTTTTTTGCAAAAAAACTTTTTTTGTTTCTAATTCACCAAAACTGCTTTAAATCATGCCTTCAGCAGCCCAAATAACAACCAACATAAAAGTAATGTTGTGGGGTGCAGTATGTGGAAGCTACAAGCAATACAGTATTTGGATGAAAACATGAAGCTAGTTACACTTAGCACCATACTTTTTTGCAAAAAAACTTTTTTTGTTTCTAATTCACCAAAACTGCTTTAAATCATGCCTTCAGCAGCCCAAATAACAACCAACATAAAAGTAATGTTGTGGGGTGCAGTATGTGGAAGCTACAAGCAATACAGTATTTGGATGAAAACATGAAGCTAGTTACACTTAGCACCATACTTTTTTGCAAAAAAACTTTTTTTGTTTCTAATTCACCAAAACTGCTTTAAATCATGCCTTCAGCAGCCCAAATAACAACCAACATAAAAGTAATGTTGTGGGGTGCAGTATGTGGAAGCTACAAGCAATACAGTATTTGAATGAAAACATGAAGCTATCTACACCTAGCACCATACTTTTTTGCAAAAAAACTTTTTTTGTTTCTAATTCACCAAAACTGCTTTAAATCATGCCTTCAGCAGCCCAAATAACAACCAACATAAAAGTAATGTTGTGAGATGCAGTATGTGGAAGCTACAAGCAATACAGTATTTGAATGAAAACATGAAGCTATCTACACCTAGCACCATACTTTTTTGCAAAAAAACTTTTTTTGTTTCTAATTCACCAAAACTGCTTTAAATCATGCCTTCAGCAGCCCAAATAACAACCAACATAAAAGTAATGTTGTGGGGTGCAGTATGTGGAAGCTACAAGCAATACAGTATTTGGATGAAAACATGAAGCTAGTTACACTTAGCACCATACTTTTTTGCAAAAAAACTTTTTTTGTTTCTAATTCACCAAAACTGCTTTAAATCATGCCTTCAGCAGCCCAAATAACAACCAACATAAAAGTAATGTTGTGGGGTGCAGTATGTGGAAGCTACAAGCAATACAGTATTTGAATGAAAACATGAAGCTAGTTACACTTAGCACCATACTTTTTTGCAAAAAAACTTTTTTTGTTTCTAATTCACCAAAACTGCTTTAAATCATGCCTTCAGCAGCCCAAATAACAACCAACATAAAAGTAATGTTGTGGGGTGCAGTATGTGGAAGCTACAAGCAATACAGTATTTGGATGAAAACATGAAGCTATCTACTTTTCAAATGATGAAGCTATCTACACCTAGCACCATACTTTTTTGCAAAAAAACTTTTTTTGTTTCTAATTCACCAAAACTGCTTTAAATCATGCCTTCAGCAGCCCAAATAACAACCAACATAAAAGTAATGTTGTGGGGTGCAGTATGTGGAAGCTACAAGCAATACAGTATTTGGATGAAAACATGAAGCTAGTTACACTTAGCACCATACTTTTTTGCAAAAAAACTTTTTTTGTTTCTAATTCACCAAAACTGCTTTAAATCATGCGTTCAGCAGCCCAAATAACAACCAACGGTCCGACCGCCGAGGAAGATGGCCGCATGATCTGATTGCTCTGCCGCCGCTCGCAAATCATCCATCGCCATCGTGCTCTAAACTGCCATGGGCCGTTCCAAAAAGGCTGCCACGGATTCCCCTGCTCCTGGGGATCGATCACGGCCGCCCTCGTCTTCGTTGCGGGAGTATTTCCGTACCCCCGCGGATCTGGCCTCGCAGGCTGCTGACGACCACGAGGCCGCCTCTCCGGCCAGTTCCTCCTCAGTGGAGGATTCCGCTTCGGCGACCCGCTTACCTTCCGCGTCCCATCCTCCAGAAGTGCTGCGACTCTTCTCGTCTGCTCCCTGGAAATCGGACTTCTCCATGCTGATCACGGAGCTTAAACAGGTGGTCCGCGATGAGGTGTCTGCTCTTCGCTCCGATCTGTCTTCACTGGAACAACGGGTGCAGGCCTTGGAGGACTCCTCTTCCCGCCACCAGCGCACTGTGACACAGGCCCAGCAACTGGGCGATCGCCACACGACTTACCTACGGGATCTCCGTCGGCGGATAGAAGATATTGACAACAGAGGTCGTCGCCAGAATATTCGTGTACGGGGAGTCCCGGAATCTGACACCACGGAAGATGTTTCCGCTTTACTTACCGAGCTGTTCAACGGTCTCCTGAACCGGTCCCCTGACTCGCCGCTGCCGATAGACAGAGCTCACCGGGCGCTTCGTCCTAGAGGTGGCCCGGGATCCCCTCCGAGAGATATCATCTGTCACCTGTCGGATTTTCGTTTGAAGGAGGAGATCATGACCAAAGCACGAGAACTCGGTACCTGGCCGTTGCAGGGGCACCAGATTTCATTTTTTCAAGACCTGTCGGATCTCACCTTGCAAGCTCGACGGGCTCTGCGCCCGCTAACATCTGAACTTCGTCGCCTGCAGATTCCGTACCGCTGGGGCCATCCTTTCGCCCTGGTGATCCGTTATGACAACAGGTCCCTCACCATCAGACACCATCACGATGTGTTGCCGATTCTCCAGCTTCTGGATTTGCCTGACATACAGATTCTGGATTGGGTCGACATGGACGCAGTGTCTGGTGTGTCCTCGAGTCTGCTGCCACAGCCGAGACGTCCCTCTCGTACCGGCCCTGTCCGTCGGGACCCCCCTCGGGAGCTGCCCGTCCGCACCCCTATTTCTCGCCGCCTGGGTGCCATCGAGGAATGAGGGGTAGTGAGTATATTCGTTCCTTCGGTGCTCCTACCTGGACGGTCTACCTGATTGCACTGCTCCTCCTCTACGCCATAAGGTGGCTTCCATCTTATGCGCCGACGGCCTAGTTGGACTACCGGCTATTGCCATTAACTTACCGTTTTATTTGTTTATGTTCTTCGTCGCGTAACTGTCCTGTTTTCTCTCTGGTTGATGACGCTGGTGCTACTCGCGTTCTCGGGGGGGAGGTCGGGGGGGTTTATTATCATTATTTTTTATTGTCATTTATTCATTTGTTTACACCTAGTGCTTAGACTACGATGCTAACTATACACAGCATTCTAGGCCTCTGCTGTGGTCGTGCTCTGCGTGTCTAGTGGGTTGCCCAGCCCATGCGGAGACTTGATCTCTGGGGTTATTTTGGGGGAGGGGGTGGGGGGGATCTCTTTTATTTGGGGAGAGGGGTGGGGGGGGTTGTGTTGGGTTTTTTTTTTTTTTTTTTTTTTTTTTTCTCTCGTGTGACTCTGGGTTACCCATTGTCACTTTTGCTCTTCCTAGGCCTATAGACTAGCTTATGAGGCTAGCATTGTACTTTACTCTCGGCCACAGCTGTGGTCATGCTCTGCGTGTACTTCTGGCGGGCTGTGCTGCCCATGCGGACGCTTAATCTTAGGGGTTTGTTTTTGGGGAGGGGGGGGTTTCTTCTTTTGGGGGGAGGGAGGGTGAGGGAGGTGGGGGGGTTTTTTTTTTTTTTTTTTTTTTTTTTTTTTCATGAGTGCGCCGACTGTCTTTCTGCTGGGTGGTACTGTACTGGTTTCTAGTATGTTTGCTGCCCTTGTTTCCTAGGGTACGGCTCTCGTGCCCCAGTTGTGGCCAGGTTCCTTGTGTCACGGCCTACTGCTGATTGCAATACACTACGCATGCTGTTACCGCGGTCCAACTACGTGTGGGACTTGTGAGCTGTGTGTCGTTATATCTTTTATATGCTGTGGTCACCATGTTTGGCTGCCTCTGTTAAGCATTTCTCCGGTGTGGTTCCGCCGCCTCTGAGTAGACCCGCACTGGTGGCGGTGTCTACCGTCCTCAGCACCCATACACCTCTACACATCTGTCCTTTTGGTCTTTTCTTTTTTTTTCTCTATACCTTTACTTTACCCTTCCCCCCTCCCCCTCTAGTTACGTATATGCCGCAGCCTCTGTGGTCATTTTGGCGCCGTCCCTCCCTGTGCGCTCCGTCCTCAGCGCTGCGGGTGTTTCCCCTCCTCTCCGTGGTTTCCTCTGTGCCCTACTCATCTAACTTTGCTCTCATTCTGCTCTACTTGCGTTGCGAGCGGCGGCTCGCGTCGGTTTAATTGTTGTTTTACGGTTCTTTTTTCTTTTCACTAGTTTGTGTGTGCGGCTCTACCTTTGTGGTGGGTCTTCCCCCTACACAGTGACGCCATCCGTTGCCGGGTAGTGTCCCCGGCAGGCGTAGTTTGTGTCTGTTCCTTTTCCCGCCCTTCTCTCTTGCCCGTTCCTTCCCCTCCCCCGTCCTTGTTCTCTGGTCTTGTTTTTGTTTGTCTCCCCTCCGTATCTTTTATCCCCGCACTCCCCCCCCCCTTTTTTTTTTTTTTTTTTTTTTTTTTCTCTCCCTCTCTTTCCAATCTCTTAAGACCTCACTTTGCCCTCTCTTTCTGCCTCCCCCCCCTTTTTCTCTGTACTATGGCGCCTCCGGCCTGTTCCAAGCTTGCTCTCTTGTCTCTCAATGCCCATGGGCTCAATACCCCGGAGAAGCGTTCCTCCCTTTTCCGTGACCTGAAACAGAATAAGATTGATGTCGCCTTTGTGCAGGAGACTCACTTTTTTGGGCCTAAGGCCCCCCGGCTCTTCCACCGACTCTATCCCACTGTTTTTGTGAGTAACAATCCCCTAGCTAAATCCAAAGGAGTGGCGGTGCTTTTTTCCAGCCGTGTCCCCTTCACGGTGCTGGACACTTTCGTTGACCCTGAGGGACGCTTCCTGTTGGTTAAGGGAACAATTTTGCAGCAGGTGTATACTTTTGCGAATGTTTACCTCCCTAATCGGGGGCAGCATGTTGCTCTCCGTGCAGTCCTGCGCAAGCTTGACCTTTTCCAGGAAGGTTTCCTGGTCTTAGGGGGGGACTTTAACGTAGCTCTGCACCCGGCACTCGACACTTCCGCGGGCTCCACGCGTACTCCTCGACATGTCTTACGGAAGATTCTCTCTCTTCTCACGGACCGCAAATTGGTTGATTGCTGGAGGGCTCTTCACCCTGAGGTTAGGGACTACACCTTCTTTTCTGCGGCTCATTGCACTTATTCCAGGCTTGATTATTTTTTCGTTCCGTGTCAGTTTGCCCCGCTTCTCCGTGGTTCCACTATAGGGGTCACTACGTGGTCCGACCATGCCCCTCTCTCCCTTTCTCTGTCCTCTTCTTTGACCCGCCCGTCTGGACGTTCCTGGCGTCTTAATGAGTCTGTTCTCACGGATGTCGTGTTTTGTGAGGAGACTTCTCGCGTCCTTGAGCACTATTTTGCTGACAACCTGGTCCCGGAGACCCCCTTGCTGACTGTGTGGGAAGCACATAAATGTGTGGTTCGGGGTCACCTTATTAGCGCCTGTTCCCATCGGCGCCGCCAGGAGGCGAAGAGGCTTGAGGAGCTTTATGTGCAAATAGCAGTGGCTGAGCAATCTCACAAATCTTCGTTGTCGGGGGCCGACCTGCAGCGCCTCCTGGCCTTGCGGGGTGAATTGGCCTCTCTTCTTAATTATAATATGCACCGTTCCTTCCTGAAAACCCGGGCCTTGTTTTATGAACATGGCAATAAACCGGGTAAGTATTTGGCTAGGGCTCTCCGTGCTGGTCGGAAATCTACCTATATTTCCAAGATCCGCTCTTCGGATGGCGTTGCTAGGTCTCTCCCTGCTGACATTGCTAAGTGCTTTAGGGACTACTATGAGGGCTTATATAACCTTCGTCCGGACACCGGCGCTCCATGCTCTCCCAGTGCAGCTTCCTCGGTCCGCTCTTATCTGGCGAGAACAATTGGTAGGAAATTGACTGCGGAGGAATCTTCTCCTCTAGATTCTCCTATTACCTTGTCGGAATTCACCCTGGCCCTCCGTTCTTCTCAATCTGGTAAATGCCCTGGCCCAGATGGGTTTCCTTTGCGATATTATGCCGTCTTCCGGGAGCTTCTAGGCCCTCATTTTGTGGGGGCCTTCAACTCCATTTTGGATGGCGGTCGTATCCATGAGCATACCTTAGCCGCCTCGATTACTGTGATTCCTAAAGATGGTAAAGACCCCGCATTATGCAGTAGCTATCGCCCTATCTCTTTACTGAATGCCGATTTGAAATTATTTGCTAAAATCCTGGCGAACAGACTGAAGCCTCTCATGCCTATACTCGTCCATCCCGACCAAACTGGATTCATTCCGGGTAGGGAAGCTAGGGATAGCACTATCAGGGCCTTATCTCTCATGCATTACGCTAAGCACACCTCCACCCCAACCATCCTGCTGTCCACTGATGCGGAAAAGGCATTTGACAGGGTGGACTGGGGCTTTTTGATGTCCACGCTTGCTCATATGGGCTTTGGTCCGGGGCTTCTCACTTGGGTAAACTCCCTCTACACCACCCCCACGGCTCGCGTTCGCGTTAATGGTTCCTTCTCTGACCCTTTTTGTATTCGTAATGGCACCCGTCAGGGTTGTCCGTTGTCTCCTCTACTATTTGTGCTTACTCTGGAGCCTCTCCTCCAGGCAATCAGGCTGAACCCAGATGTCGGTGGTCTTCGCATAGGGGGTGCTCATCATAAGGTTCTGGGCTACGCTGATGATCTTTTATTTGTGGTCACCTGTCCTTCGGTCACCCTCCCTAATATCGTCCGGGAATTTGAGTCCTACGGTACGCTCTCCAATTTCAAAATTAACAACTCCAAATCGGAAATTCTCGATGTCACTCTTTCCCCTGTAGCCTCGTCCCCCCTGCGGTCCTCCTTTCCCTTTGCGTGGTGCGATGCTAAACTTAAATACCTAGGGGTTTGGCTCGCTCCTGACTTCTCCCAGCTCTTTGCCTTTAACTTTTTACCCCTTCTCGCTGCCGTTGCTGCGGATCTTCAGTCTTGGAGGCGGTTATCAGTCTCGTGGGTTGGTAAGATTAATATCGTTAAAATGAACGTCATGCCCCGTCTATTGTATCTGTTCCAGACCCTCCCTATCGCTGTTCCCCCTACCTTTTTTGCCTCTCTTAAGACGACGCTTCTGCGCTTTGTGTGGAACTCGCGGACCCCTCGAATCCGCTTTTCCACTCTGATTCTCCCTAAGTCTCAGGGCGGCTTAGCCTTACCGTGCCCCCGCTCTTACTATAGGGCCTGTCATTTGCTCCGAGTTTTGGAATGGTCCCATGGCCCTGGTCATAAACAATGGGTAGAGATTGAGTCCGCATTGTTGGGTCTTCCTGTCGCGGTGTTGCCCTGGCTTTCACCCCAGACGGCCCGAGGTGCTGTGCTGCCCCATCCTTTCCTCCGTGCTACGTTGGATGCTTGGCTTTCCATTGTACGGCAGACTAGGTTATCCACCATTCCCTCTCCTCTGACATCCATTCGCAATAACCCTGATTTCCCTCCTGGGATGCATGCCCCCCTCTTCCCTTCCTCCCCCCCTGTGGGGAGGTCCGACATCCGCTACTACCTGACTGCAACTGGTATCAAACCGTTGGCCCAGCTTGCTACGCGCTCCCCTCCCTCCCTTACTGATGTACTGCACTACGCTCAGCTTCACAGTTTCTATCGGTCCCTGGTTCAAAAACATAATGTGTTGCGAGATTTAACCAAGTTTGAGGACCTCTGTGTCGCACCCTCCCTCCCCCCCCATGGTATATCGCGCCTCTATGGCCTCCTTCTTGAGGCCTTCAGCTCTGGCCCTCCCCCCTTTATGGGGCGTTGGGAAGCTGACTTGCAGGTCGTCTTCTCCTCCGAACAGTGGGAGAAGGTCTGTGTCCTTACCCATCGTTGCTCTAGGAGCAATGCCGACCAAGAAATGTCTTATAAATTGCTGGCCCTTTGGTATCGGCCTCCCTCGATCCTCTCCGCTTATCGCTCGGATGTCCCCAACGCTTGCTGGAGATGTGCCGCGGTTCCAGGTTCTCTTCTCCATCTGTGGTGGCTCTGCCCCAATATCGTCCCCTTTTGGAAATCCATCCATCTCCAGCTGTCTCGCTTTACGGATAGGGCCATTCCGTTTTCCCCGGAATTTTTTCTTCTTTTTCACATGCAGTACTCCGCCTCCTGGTTCCGGAAGTCGGTCCTTCGCCACCTCCTCACTGCGGCTAAGGCGCTGATCCCCTTGCATTGGGGTAGTCCGGACCCGCCCACTCTTAGTGAGTGGATTCTCCGGGTGGAACAGACCCGGGTGTTTGAGGAGTTCCATCTTTCTGCGACAGGGGCAACTGAGAGATACCAGAAGACTTGGTTCTATTGGTTGGAGTTTGTGTCAGGTCCCTTGGCTCGCTCTCTGCTTACCTGATTTTCTTGCTTCATTTCTCTTGTCCTCTCCGCTGCATTTCCCTTGGCTCGCTCTCTGCTTACCTGATTTTCTTGCTTCATTTCTCTTGTCCTCTCCGCTGCATTTCTATTTCTTCTCTGTTTTCTGTCCTTCTACCCAACCCCCCCCCTTTTTTTTTTTTTTTTTTTTTTTCTCTCCTTTCCCTCTTGTTCTCCCCTGGTCCCCCCCCTGTTGCCCCGTCCCTTTGTTCTTCCTCCTACCCTCCTCCCCTGCCCCTTCCTCCCTTCTTGCCCCCCCCATTCCACCTAAGGTACTTATCGTTTCTCCCCTGCATTTTAGGCTTGCTGCTACGTGCGGCTCTTAAGCCCTGGTGTACTGTGTGGGTTCTTCCGTGAGCCGCCCTGGCTGGCGTTGGCCGAGTGCCTGCCCTGCCTAGCCTGTGCCTCGTCCGGGGTTTGATTCGCCTTGTGTTGGCGGCCTCACTGTTTAACTTTTCCTGTGCTCTTTGCTCCTCTTCCACACTTACTCGACCCACACACCATGCACTCCGTCGTAGGCTCTTTGTGACGGCGCCCGCGCTTGGTGGTGGGCGCCTTTTCACACAGCGAGTTCCTCATTACTGCCTGTATCTTTTGCCTCCGCTGGACTTTTACATGGTCCCATGGCTTATTATTGCCTCCTGGGTCCTATCGGACTCGCTATTGTATTGAATGTTGCCGAGTCCTGTACTGTACCTTATTGCATGTACCTTGTCCCCCCCCTCCCTTCTTTTCCTTTTTGTATCCCGCCCCAAAACCTTTGAAAAATCAATAAAATTTTGATTTACCCCCAAATAACAACCAACATAACAGTAATGTTGTGGGATGCAGTATGTGGAAGCTACACGCAATACAGTATTTGGATGAAAACATGAAGCTATCTACACCTAGCACCATACTTTTTTGCAAAAAAACTTTTTTTGTTTCTAATTCACCAAAACTGCTTTAAATCATGCCTTCAGCAGCCCAAATAACAACCAACATAAAAGTAATGTTGTGGGATGCAGTATGTGGAAGCTACAAGCAATACAGTATTTGGATGAAAACATGAAGCTAGTTACACTTAGCACCATACTTTTTTGCAAAAAAACTTTTTTTGTTTCTAATTCACCAAAACTGCTTTAAATCATGCCTTCAGCAGCCCAAATAACAACCAACATAAAAGTAATGTTGTGGGGTGCAGTATGTGGAAGCTACAAGCAATACAGTATTTGGATGAAAACATGAAGATATCTACTTTTCAAATGATGAAGCTAGGTACACTTAGCACCATACTTTTTTGCAAAAAAACTTTTTTTGTTTCTAATTCACCAAAACTGCTTTAAATCATGCCTTCAGCAGCCCAAATAACAACCAACATAAAAGTAATGTTGTGGGGTGCAGTATGTGGAAGCTACAAGCAATACAGTATTTGGATGAAAACATGAAGCTAGTTACACTTAGCACCATACTTTTTTGCAAAAAAACTTTTTTTGTTTCTAATTCACCAAAACTGCTTTAAATCATGCCTTCAGCAGCCCAAATAACAACCAACATAAAAGTAATGTTGTGGGGTGCAGTATGTGGAAGCTACAAGCAATACAGTATTTGGATGAAAACATGAAGCTATCTACTTTTCAAATGATGAAGCTATCTACACCTAGCACCATACTTTTTTGCAAAAAAACTTTTTTTCTTTCTAATTCACCAAAACTGCTTTAAATCATGCCTTCAGCAGCCCAAATAACAACCAACATAAAAGTAATGTTGTGGGGTGCAGTATGTGGAAGCTACAAGCAATACAGTATTTGGATGAAAACATGAAGCTAGTTACACTTAGCACCATACTTTTTTGCAAAAAAACTTTTTTTGTTTCTAATTCACCAAAACTGCTTTAAATCATGCCTTCAGCAGCCCAAATAACAACCAACATAAAAGTAATGTTGTGGGGTGCAGTATGTGGAAGCTACAAGCAATACAGTATTTGGATGAAAACATGAAGCTAGTTACACTTAGCACCATACTTTTTTGCAAAAAAACTTTTTTTGTTTCTAATTCACCAAAACTTCTTTAAATCATGCCTTTAGCAGCCCAAATAACAACCAACATAAAAGTAATGTTGTGGGGTGCAGTATGTGGAAGCTACAAGCAATACAGTATTTGGATGAAAACATGAAGCTATCTACACCTAGCACCATACTTTTTTGCAAAAAAACTTTTTTTGTTTCTAATTCACCAAAACTGCTTTAAATCATGCCTTCAGCAGCCCAAATAACAACCAACATAAAAGTAATGTTGTGGGGTGTAGTATGTGGAAGCTACACGCAATACAGTATTTGGATGAAAACATGAAGCTATCTACACCTAGCACCATACTTTTTTTCAAAAAAACTTTTTTTGTTTCTAATTCACCAAAACTGCTTTAAATCATGCCTTCAGCAGCCCAAATAACAACCAACATAAAAGTAATGTTGTGGGGTGCAGTATGTGGAAGCTACAAGCAATACAGTATTTGGATGAAAACATGAAGCTAGTTACACTTAGCACCATACTTTTTTGCAAAAAACTTTTTTTGTTTCTAATTCACCAAAACTGCTTTAAATCATGCCTTCAGCAGCCCAAATAACAACCAACATAAAAGTAATGTTGTGGGGTGCAGTATGTGGAAGCTACAAGCAATACAGTATTTGGATGAAAACATGAAGATATCTACTTTTCAAATGATGAAGCTAGGTACACTTAGCACCATACTTTTTTGCAAAAAAACTTTTTTTGTTTCTAATTCACCAAAACTGCTTTAAATCATGCCTTCAGCAGCCCAAATAACAACCAACATAAAAGTAATGTTGTGGGGTGCAGTATGTGGAAGCTACAAGCAATACAGTATTTGGATGAAAACATGAAGCTAGTTACACTTAGCACCATACTTTTTTGCAAAAAACTTTTTTTGTTTCTAATTCACCAAAACTGCTTTAAATCATGCCTTCAGCAGCCCAAATAACAACCAACATAAAAGTAATGTTGTGGGGTGCAGTATGTGGAAGCTACAAGCAATACAGTATTTGGATGAAAACATGAAGCTATCTACTTTTCAAATGATGAAGCTATCTACACCTAGCACCATACTTTTTTGCAAAAAAACTTTTTTTTTGTTTCTAATTCACCAAAACTGCTTTAAATCATGCCTTCAGCAGCCCAAATAACAACCAACATAAAAGTAATGTTGTGGGATGCAGTATGTGGAAGCTACACGCAATACAGTATTTGGATGAAAACATGAAGCTATCTACACTAGCACCATACTTTTTTGCAAAAAAACTTTTTTTGTTTCTAATTCACCAAAACTGCTTTAAATCATGCCTTCAGCAGCCCAAATAACAACCAACATAAAAGTAATGTTGTGGGGTGCAGTATGTGGAAGCTACAAGCAATACAGTATTTGGATGAAAACATGAAGCTATCTACACCTAGCACCATACTTTTTTGCAAAAAAACTTTTTTTGTTTCTAATTCACCAAAACTGCTTTAAATCATGCCTTTAGCAGCCCAAATAACAACCAACATAAAAGTAATGTTGTGGGGTGCAGTATGTGGAAGCTACAAGCAATACAGTATTTGGATGAAAACATGAAGCTAGTTACACTTAGCACCATACTTTTTTGCAAAAAAACTTTTTTTGTTTCTAATTCACCAAAACTGCTTTAAATCATGCCTTTAGCAGCCCAAATAACAACCAACATAAAAGTAATGTTGTGGGGTGCAGTATGTGGAAGCTACAAGCAATACAGTATTTGGATGAAAACATGAAGCTATCTACACTTAGCACCATACTTTTTTGCAAAAAAACTTTTTTTGTTTCTAATTCACCAAAACTGCTTTAAATCATACCTTCAGCAGCCCAAATAACAACCAACATAAATGTAATGTTGTGGGGTGCAGTATGTGGAAGCTACAAGCAATACAGTATTTGGATGAAAACATAAAGCTAGTTACACCTAGCACCATACTTTTTTGCAAAAAAACTTTTTTTGTTTCTGATTCACCAAAACTGCTTTAAATCGTGCGTTCAGCAGCCCAAATAACAACCAACATAACAGTAATGTTGTGGGATGCAGTATGTGGAAACTACACGCAATACAGTATTTGGATGAAAACATGAAGCACCATACTTTTTTTCAAAAAAACTTTTTTTGTTTCTAATTCACCAAAACTGCTTTAAATCATGCCTTCAGCAGCCCAAATAACAACCAACATAAAAGTAATGTTGTGGGGTGCAGTATGTGGAAGCTACAAGCAATACAGTATTTGGATGAAAACATGAAGCTAGTTACACTTAGCACCATACTTTTTTGCAAAAAAACTTTTTTTGTTTCTAATTCACCAAAACTGCTTTAAATCATGCCTTTAGCAGCCCAAATAACAACCAACATAAAAGTAATGTTGTGGGGTGCAGTATGTGGAAGCTACAAGCAATACAGTATTTGGATGAAAACATGAAGCTATCTACTTTTCAAATGATGAAGCTATCTACACCTAGCACCATACTTTTTTTGCAAAAAAACTTTTTTTGTTTCTAATTCACCAAAACTGCTTTAAATCATGCCTTCAGCAGCCCAAATAACAACCAACATAAAAGTAATGTTGTGGGATGCAGTATGTGGAAGCTACACGCAATACAGTATTTGGATGAAAACATGAAGCTATCTACACCTAGCACCATACTTTTTTGCAAAAAAACTATTTTTGTTTCTAATTCACCAAAACTGCTTTAAATCATGCGTTCAGCAGCCCAAATAACAACCAACATAACAGTAATGTTGTGGGATGCAGTATGTGGAAGCTACACGCAATACAGTATTTGGATGAAAACATGAAGCTATCTACTTTTCAAATGATGAAGCTATCTACACCTAGCACCATACTTTTTTGCAAAAAAACTTTTTTTGTTTCTAATTCACCAAAACTGCTTTAAATCGTGCGTTCAGCAGCCCAAATAACAACCAACATAACAGTAATGTTGTGGGATGCAGTATGTGGAAACTACACGCAATACAGTATTTGGATGAAAACATGAAGCTATCTACACCTAGCACCATACTTTTTTTCAAAAAAACTTTTTTTGTTTCTAATTCACCAAAACTGCTTTAAATCATGCCTTCAGCAGCCCAAATAACAACCAACATAAAAGTAATGTTGTGGGGTGCAGTATGTGGAAGCTACAAGCAATACAGTATTTGGATGAAAACATGAAGCTAGTTACACTTAGCACCATACTTTTTTGCAAAAAAACTTTTTTTGTTTCTAATTCACCAAAACTGCTTTAAATCATGCCTTCAGCAGCCCAAATAACAACCAACATAAAAGTAATGTTGTGGGGTGCAGTATGTGGAAGCTACAAGCAATACAGTATTTGGATGAAAACATGAAGCTAGTTACACTTAGCACCACACTTTTTTGCAAAAAAACTTTTTTTGTTTCTAATTCACCAAAACTGCTTTAAATCATGCCTTCAGCAGCCCAAATAACAACCAACATAAAAGTAATGTTGTGGGGTGCAGTATGTGGAAGCTACAAGCAATACAGTATTTGGATGAAAACATGAAGCTATCTACTTTTCAAATGATGAAGCTATCTACACCTAGCACCATACTTTTTTGCAAAAAAACTTTTTTTGTTTCTAATTCACCAAAACTGCTTTAAATCATGCCTTCAGCAGCCCAAATAACAACCAACATAAAAGTAATGTTGTGGGATGCAGTATGTGGAAGCTACACGCAATACAGTATTTGGATGAAAACATGAAGCTATCTACACTAGCACCATACTTTTTTGCAAAAAAACTTTTTTTGTTTCTAATTCACCAAAACTGCTTTAAATCATGCCTTCAGCAGCCCAAATAACAACCAACATAAAAGTAATGTTGTGGGGTGTAGTATGTGGAAGCTACACGCAATACAGTATTTGGATGAAAACATGAAGCTATCTACACCTAGCACCATACTTTTTTGCAAAAAAACTTTTTTTGTTTCTAATTCACCAAAACTGCTTTAAATCATGCCTTCAGCAGCCCAAATAACAACCAACATAAAAGTAATGTTGTGGGGTGCAGTATGTGGAAGCTACAAGCAATACAGTATTTGGATGAAAACATGAAGCTAGTTACACTTAGCACCATACTTTTTTGCAAAAAAACTTTTTTTGTTTCTAATTCACCAAAACTGCTTTAAATCATGCGTTCAGCAGCCCAAATAACAACCAACATAAAAGTAATGTTGTGAGATGCAGTATGTGGAAGCTACAAGCAATACAGTATTTGAATGAAAACATGAAGCTATCTACAGCTAGCACCATACTTTTTTGCAAAAAAACTTTTTTTGTTTCTAATTCACCAAAACTGCTTTAAATCATGCCTTTAGCAGCCCAAATAACAACCAACATAAAAGTAATGTTGTGGGGTGCAGTATGTGGAAGCTACAAGCAATACAGTATTTGGATGAAAACATGAAGCTAGTTACACTTAGCACCATACTTTTTTGCAAAAAAACTTTTTTTGTTTCTAATTCACCAAAACTGCTTTAAATCATGCCTTTAGCAGCCCAAATAACAACCAACATAAAAGTAATGTTGTGGGGTGCAGTATGTGGAAGCTACAAGCAATACAGTATTTGGATGAAAACATGAAGCTATCTACACTTAGCACCATACTTTTTTGCAAAAAAACTTTTTTTGTTTCTAATTCACCAAAACTGCTTTAAATCATACCTTCAGCAGCCCAAATAACAACCAACATAAATGTAATGTTGTGGGGTGCAGTATGTGGAAGCTACAAGCAATACAGTATTTGGATGAAAACATGAAGCTAGTTACACTTAGCACCATACTTTTTTGCAAAAAAACTTTTTTTGTTTCTAATTCACCAAAACTGCTTTAAATCATGCCTTCAGCAGCCCAAATAACAACCAACATAAAAGTAATGTTGTGGGATGCAGTATGTGGAAGCTACAAGCAATACAGTATTTGGATGAAAACATGAAGCTATCTACTTTTCAAATGATGAAGCTATCTACACCTAGCACCATACTTTTTTGCAAAAAACTTTTTTTGTTTCTAATTCACCAAAACTGCTTTAAATCATGCCTTCAGCAGCCCAAATAACAACCAACATAAAAGTAATGTTGTGGGATGCAGTATGTGGAAGCTACACGCAATACAGTATTTGGATGAAAACATGAAGCTATCTACACCTAGCACCATACTTTTTTGCAAAAAAACTTTTTTTGTTTCTAATTCACCAAAACTGCTTTAAATCATGCCTTCAGCAGCCCAAATAACAACCAACATAAAAGTAATGTTGTGGGGTGCAGTATGTGGAAGCTACAAGCAATACAGTATTTGGATGAAAACATGAAGCTAGTGACACTTAGCACCATACTTTTTTGCAAAAAAACTTTTTTTGTATCTAATTCACCAAAACTGCTTTAAATCATGCCTTCAGCAGCCCAAATAACAACCAACATAAAAGTAATGTTGTGGGGTGTAGTATGTGGAAGCTACACGCAATACAGTATTTGGATGAAAACATGAAGCTATCTACACCTAGCACCATACTTTTTTTCAAAAAAACTTTTTTTGTTTCTAATTCACCAAAACTGCTTTAAATCATGCCTTCAGCAGCCCAAATAACAACCAACATAAAAGTAATGTTGTGGGGTGCAGTATGTGGAAGCTACAAGCAATACAGTATTTGGATGAAAACATGAAGCTAGTTACACTTAGCACCATACTTTTTTGCAAAAAAACTTTTTTTGTTTCTAATTCACCAAAACTGCTTTAAATCATGCCTTCAGCAGCCCAAATAACAACCAACATAAAAGTAATGTTGTGGGGTGCAGTATGTGGAAGCTACAAGCAATACAGTATTTGGATGAAAACATGAAGCTAGTTACACTTAGCACCATACTTTTTTGCAAAAAAACTTTTTTTGTTTCTAATTCACCAAAACTGCTTTAAATCATGCCTTCAGCAGCCCAAATAACAACCAACATAAAAGTAATGTTGTGGGATGCAGTATGTGGAAGCTACACGCAATACAGTATTTGGATGAAAACATGAAGCTATCTACACCTAGCACCATACTTTTTTGCAAAAAAACTTTTTTTGTTTCTAATTCACCAAAACTGCTTTAAATCATACCTTCAGCAGCCCAAATAGCAACCAACATAAAAGTAATGTTGTGGGGTGCAGTATGTGGAAGCTACAAGCAATACAGTATTTGGATGAAAACATGAAGCTAGTTACACTTAGCACCATACTTTTTTGCAAAAAAACTTTTTTTGTTTCTAATTCACCAAAACTGCTTTAAATCATGCGTTCAGCAGCCCAAATAACAACCAACATAAGAGTAATGTTGTGGGATGCAGTATGTGGAAGCTACACGCAATACAGTATTTGGATGAAAACATGAAGCTATCTACACCTAGCACCATACTTTTTTGCAAAAAAACTTTTTTTGTTTCTAATTCACCAAAACTGCTTTAAATCATGCCTTCAGCAGCCCAAATAACAACCAACATAAAAAGTAATGTTGTGGGGTGCAGTATGTGGAAGCTACAAGCAATACAGTATTTGGATGAAAACATGAAGCTAGTTACACTTAGCACCATACTTTTTTGCAAAAAACTTTTTTTGTTTCTAATTCACCAAAACTGCTTTAAATCATGCCTTCAGCAGCCCAAATAACAACCAACATAAAAGTAATGTTGTGGGGTGCAGTATGTGGAAGCTACAAGCAATACAGTATTTGGATGAAAACATGAAGATATCTACTTTTCAAATGATGAAGCTAGGTACACCTAGCACCATACTTTTTTGCAAAAAAACTTTTTTTGTTTCTAATTCACCAAAACTGCTTTAAATCATGCGTTCAGCAGCCCAAATAACAACCAACATAACAGTAATGTTGTGGGATGCAGTATGTGGAAGCTACACGCAATACAGTATTTGGATGAAAACATGAAGCTATCTACACCTAGCACCATACTTTTTTGCAAAAAAACTTTTTTTGTTTCTAATTCACCAAAACTGCTTTAAATCCTGCCTTCAGCAGCCCAAATAACAACCAACATAAAAGTAATGTTGTGGGGTGCAGTATGTGGAAGCTACAAGCAATACAGTATTTGGATGAAAACATGAAGCTATCTACTTTTCAAATGATGAAGCTATCTACACCTAGCACCATACTTTTTTGCAAAAAAACTTTTTTGTTTCTAATTCACCAAAACTGCTTTAAATCATGCCTTCAGCAGCCCAAATAACAACCAACATAAAAGTAATGTTGTGGGGTGCAGTATGTGGAAGCTACAAGCAATACAGTATTTGGATGAAAACATGAAGCTAGTTACACTTAGCACCATACTTTTTTGCAAAAAAACTTTTTTTGTTTCTAATTCACCAAAAACTGCTTTAAATCATGCCTTCAGCAGCCCAAATAACAACCAACATAAAAGTAATGTTGTGGGGTGCAGTATGTGGAAGCTACAAGCAATACAGTATTTGGATGAAAACATGAAGCTATCTACTTTTCAAATGATGAAGCTATCTACACCTAGCACCATACTTTTTTGCAAAAAAACCTTTTTTGTTTCTAATTCACCAAAACTGCTTTAAATCATGCCTTCAGCAGCCCAAATAACAACCAACATAAAAGTAATGTTGTGGGATGCAGTATGTGGAAGCTACACGCAATACAGTATTTGGATGAAAACATGAAGCTATCTACACCTAGCACCATACTTTTTTGCAAAAAAACTTTTTTTGTTTCTAATTCACCAAAACTGCTTTAAATCATGCCTTCAGCAGCCCAAATAACAACCAACATAAAAGTAATGTTGTGGGATGCAGTATGTGGAAGCTACAAGCAATACAGTATTTGGATGAAAACATGAAGCTATCTACTTTTCAAATGATGAAGCTATCTACACCTAGCACCATACTTTTTTGCAAAAAAACTTTTTTTGTTTCTAATTCACCAAAACTGCTTTAAATCATGCGTTCAGCAGCCCAAATAACAACCAACATAACAGTAATGTTGTGGGATGCAGTATGTGGAAGCTACACGCAATACAGTATTTGGATGAAAACATGAAGCTATCTACACCTAGCACCATACTTTTTTTCAAAAAAACTTTTTTTTGTTTCTAATTCACCAAAACTGCTTTAAATCATGCCTTCAGCAGCCCAAATAACAACCAACATAAAAGTAATGTTGTGGGGTGCAGTATGTGGAAGCTACAAGCAATACAGTATTTGGATGAAAACATGAAGCTATCTACTTTTCAAATGATGAAGCTATCTACACCTAGCACCATACTTTTTTGCAAAAAAACTTTTTTTGTTTCTAATTCACCAAAACTGCTTTAAATCATGCCTTCAGCAGCCCAAATAACAACCAACATAAAAGTAATGTTGTGGGATGCAGTATGTGGAAGCTACACGCAATACAGTATTTGGATGAAAACATGAAGCTATCTACACCTAGCACCATACTTTTTTGCAAAAAAACTTTTTTTGTTTCTAATTCACCAAAACTGCTTTAAATCATGCGTTCAGCAGCCCAAATAACAACCAACATAACAGTAATGTTGTGGGATGCAGTATGTGGAAGCTACACGCAATACAGTATTTGGATGAAACCATGAAGCTATCTACACCTAGCACCATACTTTTTTGCAAAAAAACTTTTTTTGTTTCTAATTCACCAAAACTGCTTTAAATCATGCCTTCAGCAGCCCAAATAATAACCAACATAAAAGTAATGTTGTGGGGTGCAGTATGTGGAAGCTACAAGCAATACAGTATTTGGATGAAAACATGAAGATATCTACTTTTCAAATGATGAAGCTATCTACACCTAGCACCATACTTTTTTGCAAAAAAACTTTTTTTGTTTCTAATTCACCAAAACTGCTTTAAATCATGCCTTCAGCAGCCCAAATAACAACCAACATAAAAGTAATGTTGTGGGATGCAGTATGTGGAAGCTACACGCAATACAGTATTTGGATGAAAACATGAAGCTATCTACACCTAGCACCATACTTTTTTGCAAAAAAACTTTTTTTGTTTCTAATTCACCAAAACTGCTTTAAATCATGCCTTCAGCAGCCCAAATAACAACCAACATAAAAGTAATGTTGTGGGGTGCAGTATGTGGAAGCTACACGCAATACAGTATTTGGATGAAAACATGAAGCTATCTACTTTTCAAATGATGAAGCTATCTACACCTAGCACCATACTTTTTTTCAAAAAAACTTTTTTTGTTTCTAATTCACCAAAACTGCTTTAAATCATGCCTTCAGCAGCCCAAATAACAACCAACATAAAAGTAATGTTGTGGGGTGCAGTATGTGGAAGCTACAAGCAATACAGTATTTGGATGAAAACATGAAGCTAGTTACACTTAGCACCATACTTTTTTGCAAAAAAACTTTTTTTGTTTCTAATTCACCAAAACTGCTTTAAATCATGCCTTCAGCAGCCCAAATAACAACCAACATAAAAGTAATGTTGTGGGGTGCAGTATGTGGAAGCTACAAGCAATACAGTATTTGGATGAAAACATGAAGCTAGTTACACTTAGCACCATACTTTTTTGCAAAAAAACTTTTTTTGTATCTAATTCACCAAAACTGCTTTAAATCATGCCTTCAGCAGCCCAAATAACAACCAACATAAAAGTAATGTTGTGGGGTGCAGTATGTGGAAGCTACAAGCAATACAGTATTTGGATGAAAACATGAAGCTAGTTACACTTAGCACCATACTTTTTTGCAAAAAAACTTTTTTTGTATCTAATTCACCAAAACTGCTTTAAATCATGCCTTCAGCAGCCCAAATAACAACCAACATAAAAGTAATGTTGTGGGGTGCAGTATGTGGAAGCTACAAGCAATACAGTATTTGGATGAAAACATGAAGCTAGTTACACTTAGCACCATACTTTTTTGCAAAAAAACTTTTTTTGTTTCTAATTCACCAAAACTGCTTTAAATCATGCCTTCAGCAGCCCAAATAACAACCAACATAAAAGTAATGTTGTGGGGTGCAGTATGTGGAAGCTACAAGCAATACAGTATTTGGATGAAAACATGAAGCTATCTACTTTTCAAATGATGAAGCTATCTACACCTAGCACCATACTTTTTTGCAAAAAACTTTTTTTGTTTCTAATTCACCAAAACTGCTTTAAATCATGCCTTCAGCAGCCCAAATAACAACCAACATAAAAGTAATGTTGTGGGATGCAGTATGTGGAAGCTACACGCAATACAGTATTTGGATGAAAACATGAAGCTATCTACACCTAGCACCATACTTTTTTGCAAAAAAACTTTTTTTGTTTCTAATTCACCAAAACTGCTTTAAATCATGCCTTCAGCAGCCCAAATAACAACCAACATAAAAGTAATGTTGTGGGGTGCAGTATGTGGAAGCTACAAGCAATACAGTATTTGGATGAAAACATGAAGCTAGTGACACTTAGCACCATACTTTTTTGCAAAAAAACTTTTTTTGTATCTAATTCACCAAAACTGCTTTAAATCATGCCTTCAGCAGCCCAAATAACAACCAACATAAAAGTAATGTTGTGGGGTGTAGTATGTGGAAGCTACACGCAATACAGTATTTGGATGAAAACATGAAGCTATCTACACCTAGCACCATACTTTTTTTCAAAAAAACTTTTTTTGTTTCTAATTCACCAAAACTGCTTTAAATCATGCCTTCAGCAGCCCAAATAACAACCAACATAAAAGTAATGTTGTGGGGTGCAGTATGTGGAAGCTACAAGCAATACAGTATTTGGATGAAAACATGAAGCTAGTTACACTTAGCACCATACTTTTTTGCAAAAAAACTTTTTTTGTTTCTAATTCACCAAAACTGCTTTAAATCATGCCTTCAGCAGCCCAAATAACAACCAACATAAAAGTAATGTTGTGGGGTGCAGTATGTGGAAGCTACAAGCAATACAGTATTTGGATGAAAACATGAAGCTAGTTACACTTAGCACCATACTTTTTTGCAAAAAAACTTTTTTTGTTTCTAATTCACCAAAACTGCTTTAAATCATGCCTTCAGCAGCCCAAATAACAACCAACATAAAAGTAATGTTGTGGGATGCAGTATGTGGAAGCTACACGCAATACAGTATTTGGATGAAAACATGAAGCTATCTACACCTAGCACCATACTTTTTTGCAAAAAAACTTTTTTTGTTTCTAATTCACCAAAACTGCTTTAAATCATACCTTCAGCAGCCCAAATAGCAACCAACATAAAAGTAATGTTGTGGGGTGCAGTATGTGGAAGCTACAAGCAATACAGTATTTGGATGAAAACATGAAGCTAGTTACACTTAGCACCATACTTTTTTGCAAAAAAACTTTTTTTGTTTCTAATTCACCAAAACTGCTTTAAATCATGCGTTCAGCAGCCCAAATAACAACCAACATAAGAGTAATGTTGTGGGATGCAGTATGTGGAAGCTACACGCAATACAGTATTTGGATGAAAACATGAAGCTATCTACACCTAGCACCATACTTTTTTGCAAAAAAACTTTTTTTGTTTCTAATTCACCAAAACTGCTTTAAATCATGCCTTCAGCAGCCCAAATAACAACCAACATAAAAAGTAATGTTGTGGGGTGCAGTATGTGGAAGCTACAAGCAATACAGTATTTGGATGAAAACATGAAGCTAGTTACACTTAGCACCATACTTTTTTGCAAAAAACTTTTTTTGTTTCTAATTCACCAAAACTGCTTTAAATCATGCCTTCAGCAGCCCAAATAACAACCAACATAAAAGTAATGTTGTGGGGTGCAGTATGTGGAAGCTACAAGCAATACAGTATTTGGATGAAAACATGAAGATATCTACTTTTCAAATGATGAAGCTAGGTACACCTAGCACCATACTTTTTTGCAAAAAAACTTTTTTTGTTTCTAATTCACCAAAACTGCTTTAAATCATGCGTTCAGCAGCCCAAATAACAACCAACATAACAGTAATGTTGTGGGATGCAGTATGTGGAAGCTACACGCAATACAGTATTTGGATGAAAACATGAAGCTATCTACACCTAGCACCATACTTTTTTGCAAAAAAACTTTTTTTGTTTCTAATTCACCAAAACTGCTTTAAATCCTGCCTTCAGCAGCCCAAATAACAACCAACATAAAAGTAATGTTGTGGGGTGCAGTATGTGGAAGCTACAAGCAATACAGTATTTGGATGAAAACATGAAGCTATCTACTTTTCAAATGATGAAGCTATCTACACCTAGCACCATACTTTTTTGCAAAAAAACTTTTTTGTTTCTAATTCACCAAAACTGCTTTAAATCATGCCTTCAGCAGCCCAAATAACAACCAACATAAAAGTAATGTTGTGGGGTGCAGTATGTGGAAGCTACAAGCAATACAGTATTTGGATGAAAACATGAAGCTAGTTACACTTAGCACCATACTTTTTTGCAAAAAAACTTTTTTTGTTTCTAATTCACCAAAAACTGCTTTAAATCATGCCTTCAGCAGCCCAAATAACAACCAACATAAAAGTAATGTTGTGGGGTGCAGTATGTGGAAGCTACAAGCAATACAGTATTTGGATGAAAACATGAAGCTATCTACTTTTCAAATGATGAAGCTATCTACACCTAGCACCATACTTTTTTGCAAAAAAACCTTTTTTGTTTCTAATTCACCAAAACTGCTTTAAATCATGCCTTCAGCAGCCCAAATAACAACCAACATAAAAGTAATGTTGTGGGATGCAGTATGTGGAAGCTACACGCAATACAGTATTTGGATGAAAACATGAAGCTATCTACACCTAGCACCATACTTTTTTGCAAAAAAACTTTTTTTGTTTCTAATTCACCAAAACTGCTTTAAATCATGCCTTCAGCAGCCCAAATAACAACCAACATAAAAGTAATGTTGTGGGATGCAGTATGTGGAAGCTACAAGCAATACAGTATTTGGATGAAAACATGAAGCTATCTACTTTTCAAATGATGAAGCTATCTACACCTAGCACCATACTTTTTTGCAAAAAAACTTTTTTTGTTTCTAATTCACCAAAACTGCTTTAAATCATGCGTTCAGCAGCCCAAATAACAACCAACATAACAGTAATGTTGTGGGATGCAGTATGTGGAAGCTACACGCAATACAGTATTTGGATGAAAACATGAAGCTATCTACACCTAGCACCATACTTTTTTTCAAAAAAACTTTTTTTTGTTTCTAATTCACCAAAACTGCTTTAAATCATGCCTTCAGCAGCCCAAATAACAACCAACATAAAAGTAATGTTGTGGGGTGCAGTATGTGGAAGCTACAAGCAATACAGTATTTGGATGAAAACATGAAGCTATCTACTTTTCAAATGATGAAGCTATCTACACCTAGCACCATACTTTTTTGCAAAAAAACTTTTTTTGTTTCTAATTCACCAAAACTGCTTTAAATCATGCCTTCAGCAGCCCAAATAACAACCAACATAAAAGTAATGTTGTGGGATGCAGTATGTGGAAGCTACACGCAATACAGTATTTGGATGAAAACATGAAGCTATCTACACCTAGCACCATACTTTTTTGCAAAAAAACTTTTTTTGTTTCTAATTCACCAAAACTGCTTTAAATCATGCGTTCAGCAGCCCAAATAACAACCAACATAACAGTAATGTTGTGGGATGCAGTATGTGGAAGCTACACGCAATACAGTATTTGGATGAAACCATGAAGCTATCTACACCTAGCACCATACTTTTTTGCAAAAAAACTTTTTTTGTTTCTAATTCACCAAAACTGCTTTAAATCATGCCTTCAGCAGCCCAAATAATAACCAACATAAAAGTAATGTTGTGGGGTGCAGTATGTGGAAGCTACAAGCAATACAGTATTTGGATGAAAACATGAAGATATCTACTTTTCAAATGATGAAGCTATCTACACCTAGCACCATACTTTTTTGCAAAAAAACTTTTTTTGTTTCTAATTCACCAAAACTGCTTTAAATCATGCCTTCAGCAGCCCAAATAACAACCAACATAAAAGTAATGTTGTGGGATGCAGTATGTGGAAGCTACACGCAATACAGTATTTGGATGAAAACATGAAGCTATCTACACCTAGCACCATACTTTTTTGCAAAAAAACTTTTTTTGTTTCTAATTCACCAAAACTGCTTTAAATCATGCCTTCAGCAGCCCAAATAACAACCAACATAAAAGTAATGTTGTGGGGTGCAGTATGTGGAAGCTACACGCAATACAGTATTTGGATGAAAACATGAAGCTATCTACTTTTCAAATGATGAAGCTATCTACACCTAGCACCATACTTTTTTTCAAAAAAACTTTTTTTGTTTCTAATTCACCAAAACTGCTTTAAATCATGCCTTCAGCAGCCCAAATAACAACCAACATAAAAGTAATGTTGTGGGGTGCAGTATGTGGAAGCTACAAGCAATACAGTATTTGGATGAAAACATGAAGCTAGTTACACTTAGCACCATACTTTTTTGCAAAAAAACTTTTTTTGTTTCTAATTCACCAAAACTGCTTTAAATCATGCCTTCAGCAGCCCAAATAACAACCAACATAAAAGTAATGTTGTGGGGTGCAGTATGTGGAAGCTACAAGCAATACAGTATTTGGATGAAAACATGAAGCTAGTTACACTTAGCACCATACTTTTTTGCAAAAAAACTTTTTTTGTATCTAATTCACCAAAACTGCTTTAAATCATGCCTTCAGCAGCCCAAATAACAACCAACATAAAAGTAATGTTGTGGGGTGCAGTATGTGGAAGCTACAAGCAATACAGTATTTGGATGAAAACATGAAGCTAGTTACACTTAGCACCATACTTTTTTGCAAAAAAACTTTTTTTGTATCTAATTCACCAAAACTGCTTTAAATCATGCCTTCAGCAGCCCAAATAACAACCAACATAAAAGTAATGTTGTGGGGTGCAGTATGTGGAAGCTACAAGCAATACAGTATTTGGATGAAAACATGAAGCTAGTTACACTTAGCACCATACTTTTTTGCAAAAAAACTTTTTTTGTTTCTAATTCACCAAAACTGCTTTAAATCATGCCTTCAGCAGCCCAAATAACAACCAACATAAAAGTAATGTTGTGGGGTGCAGTATGTGGAAGCTACAAGCAATACAGTATTTGGATGAAAACATGAAGATAGTTACACTTAGCACCATACTTTTTTGCAAAAAAACTTTTTTTGTTTCTAATTCACCAAAACTGCTTTAAATCATGCCTTCAGCAGCCCAAATAACAACCAACATAAAAGTAATGTTGTGGGGTGCAGTATGTGGAAGCTACAAGCAATACAGTATTTGGATGAAAACATGAAGCTAGTTACACTTAGCACCATACTTTTTTGCAAAAAAACTTTTTTTGTTTCTAATTCACCAAAACTTCTTTAAATCATGCCTTTAGCAGCCCAAATAACAACCAACATAAAAGTAATGTTGTGGGGTGCAGTATGTGGAAGCTACAAGCAATACAGTATTTGGATGAAAACATGAAGCTATCTACACCTAGCACCATACTTTTTTGCAAAAAAACTTTTTTTGTTTCTAATTCACCAAAACTGCTTTAAATCATGCCTTCAGCAGCCCAAATAACAACCAACATAAAAGTAATGTTGTGGGGTGTAGTATGTGGAAGCTACACGCAATACAGTATTTGGATGAAAACATGAAGCTATCTACACCTAGCACCATACTTTTTTTCAAAAAAACTTTTTTTGTTTCTAATTCACCAAAACTGCTTTAAATCATGCCTTCAGCAGCCCAAATAACAACCAACATAAAAGTAATGTTGTGGGGTGCAGTATGTGGAAGCTACAAGCAATACAGTATTTGGATGAAAACATGAAGCTAGTTACACTTAGCACCATACTTTTTTGCAAAAAAACTTTTTTTGTTTCTAATTCACCAAAACTGCTTTAAATCATGCCTTCAGCAGCCCAAATAACAACCAACATAAAAGTAATGTTGTGGGGTGCAGTATGTGGAAGCTACAAGCAATACAGTATTTGGATGAAAACATGAAGCTAGTTACACTTAGCACCATACTTTTTTGCAAAAAAACTTTTTTTGTTTCTAATTCACCAAAACTGCTTTAAATCATGCCTTCAGCAGCCCAAATAACAACCAACATAAAAGTAATGTTGTGGGATGCAGTATGTGGAAGCTACACGCAATACAGTATTTGGATGAAAACATGAAGCTATCTACACCTAGCACCATACTTTTTTGCAAAAAAACTTTTTTTGTTTCTAATTCACCAAAACTGCTTTAAATCATGCCTTCAGCAGCCCAAATAACAACCAACATAAAAAGTAATGTTGTGGGGTGCAGTATGTGGAAGCTACAAGCAATACAGTATTTGGATGAAAACATGAAGCTAGTTACACTTAGCACCATACTTTTTTGCAAAAAACTTTTTTTGTTTCTAATTCACCAAAACTGCTTTAAATCATGCCTTCAGCAGCCCAAATAACAACCAACATAAAAGTAATGTTGTGGGGTGCAGTATGTGGAAGCTACAAGCAATACAGTATTTGGATGAAAACATGAAGATATCTACTTTTCAAATGATGAAGCTAGGTACACTTAGCACCATACTTTTTTGCAAAAAAACTTTTTTTGTTTCTAATTCACCAAAACTGCTTTAAATCATGCCTTCAGCAGCCCAAATAACAACCAACATAAAAGTAATGTTGTGGGGTGCAGTATGTGGAAGCTACAAGCAATACAGTATTTGGATGAAAACATGAAGCTATCTACTTTTCAAATGATGAAGCTATCTACACCTAGCACCATACTTTTTTGCAAAAAAACTTTTTTTGTTTCTAATTCACCAAAACTGCTTTAAATCATGCGTTCAGCAGCCCAAATAACAACCAACATAACAGTAATGTTGTGGGATGCAGTATGTGGAAGCTACACGCAATACAGTATTTGGATGAAAACATGAAGCTATCTACACCTAGCACCATACTTTTTTGCAAAAAAACTTTTTTTGTTTCTAATTCACCAAAACTGCTTTAAATCCTGCCTTCAGCAGCCCAAATAACAACCAACATAAAAGTAATGTTGTGGGGTGCAGTATGTGGAAGCTACAAGCAATACAGTATTTGGATGAAAACATGAAGCTATCTACTTTTCAAATGATGAAGCTATCTACACCTAGCACCATACTTTTTTGCAAAAAAACTTTTTTGTTTCTAATTCACCAAAACTGCTTTAAATCATGCCTTCAGCAGCCCAAATAACAACCAACATAAAAGTAATGTTGTGGGGTGCAGTATGTGGAAGCTACAAGCAATACAGTATTTGGATGAAAACATGAAGCTAGTTACACTTAGCACCATACTTTTTTGCAAAAAAACTTTTTTTGTTTCTAATTCACCAAAACTGCTTTAAATCATGCCTTCAGCAGCCCAAATAACAACCAACATAAAAGTAATGTTGTGGGATGCAGTATGTGGAAGCTACACGCAATACAGTATTTGGATGAAAACATGAAGCTATCTACACCTAGCACCATACTTTTTTGCAAAAAAACTTTTTTGTTTCTAATTCACCAAAACTGCTTTAAATCATGCCTTCAGCAGCCCAAATAACAACCAACATAAAAGTAATGTTGTGGGGTGCAGTATGTGGAAGCTACAAGCAATACAGTATTTGGATGAAAACATGAAGCTAGTTACACTTAGCACCATACTTTTTTGCAAAAAAACTTTTTTTGTTTCTAATTCACCAAAACTGCTTTAAATCATGCCTTCAGCAGCCCAAATAACAACCAACATAAAAGTAATGTTGTGGGGTGTAGTATGTGGAAGCTACACGCAATACAGTATTTGGATGAAAACATGAAGCTAGTTACACTTAGCACCATACTTTTTTGCAAAAAAACTTTTTTTGTTTCTAATTCACCAAAACTGCTTTAAATCATGCCTTCAGCAGCCCAAATAACAACCAACATAAAAGTAATGTTGTGGGGTGCAGTATGTGGAAGCTACAAGCAATACAGTATTTGGATGAAAACATGAAGCTAGTTACACTTAGCACCATACTTTTTTGCAAAAAAACTTTTTTGTTTCTAATTCACCAAAACTGCTTTAAATCATGCCTTCAGCAGCCCAAATAACAACCAACATAAAAGTAATGTTGTGGGATGCAGTATGTGGAAGCTACAAGCAATACAGTATTTGGATGAAAACATGAAGCTATCTACTTTTCAAATGATGAAGCTATCTACACCTAGCACCATACTTTTTTGCAAAAAAACTTTTTTTGTTTCTAATTCACCAAAACTGCTTTAAATCATGCCTTCAGCAGCCCAAATAACAACCAACATAAAAGTAATGTTGTGGGGTGCAGTATGTGGAAGCTACAAGCAATACAGTATTTGGATGAAAACATGAAGCTATCTACTTTTCAAATGATGAAGCTATCTACACCTAGCACCATACTTTTTTGCAAAAAAACTTTTTTTGTTTCTAATTCACCAAAACTGCTTTAAATCATGCCTTCAGCAGCCCAAATAACAACCAACATAAAAGTAATGTTGTGGGATGCAGTATGTGGAAGCTACACGCAATACAGTATTTGGATGAAAACATGAAGCTATCTACTTTTCAAATGATGAAGCTATCTACACCTAGCACCATACTTTTTTGCAAAAAAACTTTTTTTGTTTCTAATTCACCAAAACTGCTTTAAATCATGCCTTCAGCAGCCCAAATAACAACCAACATAAAAGTAATGTTGTGGGATGCAGTATGTGGAAGCTACACGCAATACAGTATTTGGATGAAAACATGAAGCTATCTACACCTAGCACCATACTTTTTTGCAAAAAAACTTTTTTTGTTTCTAATTCACCAAAACTGCTTTAAATCATGCGTTCAGCAGCCCAAATAACAACCAACATAACAGTAATGTTGTGGGATGCAGTATGTGGAAGCTACACGCAATACAGTATTTGGATGAAAACATGAAGCTATCTACACCTAGCACCATACTTTTTTGCAAAAAAACTTTTTTTGTTTCTAATTCACCAAAACTGCTTTAAATCATGCCTTCAGCAGCCCAAATAATAACCAACATAAAAGTAATGTTGTGGGGTGCAGTATGTGGAAGCTACAAGCAATACAGTATTTGGATGAAAACATGAAGATATCTACTTTTCAAATGATGAAGCTATCTACACCTAGCACCATACTTTTTTGCAAAAAAACTTTTTTTGTTTCTAATTCACCAAAACTGCTTTAAATCATGCCTTCAGCAGCCCAAATAACAACCAACATAAAAGTAATGTTGTGGGATGCAGTATGTGGAAGCTACACGCAATACAGTATTTGGATGAAAACATGAAGCTATCTACACCTAGCACCATACTTTTTTGCAAAAAAACTTTTTTTGTTTCTAATTCACCAAAACTGCTTTAAATCATGCCTTCAGCAGCCCAAATAACAACCAACATAAAAGTAATGTTGTGGGGTGCAGTATGTGGAAGCTACAAGCAATACAGTATTTGGATGAAAACATGAAGCTAGTTACACTTAGCACCATACTTTTTTGCAAAAAAACTTTTTTTGTTTCTAATTCACCAAAACTGCTTTAAATCATGCCTTTAGCAGCCCAAATAACAACCAACATTAAAGTAATGTTGTGGGGTGCAGTATGTGGAAGCTACAAGCAATACAGTATTTGGATGAAAACATGAAGCTCTCTACTTTTCAAATGATGAAGCTATCTACACCTAGCACCATACTTTTTTGCAAAAAAACTTTTTTTGTTTCTAATTCACCAAAACTGCTTTAAATCATGCCTTCAGCAGCCCAAATAACAACCAACATAAAAGTAATGTTGTGGGGTGCAGTATGTGGAAGCTACAAGCAATACAGTATTTGGATGAAAACATGAAGCTATCTACTTTTCAAATGATGAAGCTATCTACACCTAGCACCATACTTTTTTGCAAAAAAACTTTTTTTGTTTCTAATTCACCAAAACTGCTTTAAATCATGCCTTCAGCAGCCCAAATAACAACCAACATAAAAGTAATGTTGTGGGGTGCAGTATGTGGAAGCTACAAGCAATACAGTATTTGGATGAAAACATGAAGCTAGTTACACTTAGCACCATACTTTTTTGCAAAAAAACTTTTTTTGTTTCTAATTCACCAAAACTGCTTTAAATCATGCCTTCAGCAGCCCAAATAACAACCAACATAAAAGTAATGTTGTGGGATGCAGTATGTGGAAGCTACAAGCAATACAGTATTTGGATGAAAACATGAAGCTATCTACTTTTCAAATGATGAAGCTATCTACACCTAGCACCATACTTTTTTGCGAAAAAACTTTTTTTGTTTCTAATTCACCAAAACTGCTTTAAATCATGCCTTCAGCAGCCCAAATAACAACCAACATAAAAGTAATGTTGTGGGATGCAGTATGTGGAAGCTACACGCAATACAGTATTTGGATGAAAACATGAAGCTATCTACACCTAGCACCATACTTTTTTGCAAAAAAACTTTTTTTGTTTCTAATTCACCAAAACTGCTTTAAATCATGCGTTCAGCAGCCCAAATAACAACCAACATAACAGTAATGTTGTGGGATGCAGTATGTGGAAGCTACACGCAATACAGTATTTGGATGAAAACATGAAGCTATCTACACCTAGCACCATACTTTTTTTCAAAAAAACTTTTTTTGTTTCTAATTCATCAAAACTGCTTTAAATCATGCCTTCAGCAGCCCAAATAACAACCAACATAAAAGTAATGTTGTGGGGTGCAGTATGTGGAAGCTACAAGCAATACAGTATTTGGATGAAAACATGAAGCTAGTTACACTTAGCACCATACTTTTTTGCAAAAAAACTTTTTTTGTTTCTAATTCACCAAAACTGCTTTAAATCATGCCTTCAGCAGCCCAAATAACAACCAACATAACAGTAATGTTGTGGGGTGCAGTATGTGGAAGCTACACGCAATACAGTATTTGGATGAAAACATGAAGCTATCTACACCTAGCACCATACTTTTTTGCAAAAAAACTTTTTTTGTTTCTAATTCACCAAAACTGCTTTAAATCATGCCTTCAGCAGCCCAAATAACAACCAACATAAAAGTAATGTTGTGGGGTGCAGTATGTGGAAGCTACAAGCAATACAGTATTTGGATGAAAACATGAAGCTAGTTACACTTAGCACCATACTTTTTTGCAAAAAAACTTTTTTTGTTTCTAATTCACCAAAACTGCTTTAAATCATGCCTTCAGCAGCCCAAATAACAACCAACATAAAAGTAATGTTGTGGGGTGCAGTATGTGGAAGCTACAAGCAATACAGTATTTGGATGAAAACATGAAGCTAGTTACACTTAGCACCATACTTTTTTGCAAAAAAACTTTTTTTGTTTCTAATTCACCAAAACTGCTTTAAATCATGCCTTCAGCAGCCCAAATAACAACCAACATAAAAGTAATGTTGTGGGGTGCAGTATGTGGAAGCTACAAGCAATACAGTATTTGGATGAAAACATGAAGCTAGTTACACTTAGCAACATACTTTTTTGCAAAAAACCTTTTTTTGTTTCTAATTCACCAAAACTGCTTTAAATCATGCCTTCAGCAGCCCAAATAACAACCAACATAAAAGTAATATTGTGGGGTGCAGTATGTGGAAGCTACAAGCAATACAGTATTTGGATGAAAACATGAAGCTAGCTACACTTAGCACCATACTTTTTTGCAAAAAAACTTTTTTTGTTTCTAATTCACCAAAACTGCTTTAAATCATGCCTTCAGCAGCCCAAATAACAACCAACATAAAAGTAATGTTGTGGGGTGCAGTATGTGGAAGCTACAAGCAATACAGTATTTGGATGAAAACATGAAGCTAGTTACACTTAGCACCATACTTTTTTGCAAAAAAACTTTTTTTGTTTCTAATTCACCAAAACTGCTTTAAATCATGCCTTTAGCAGCCCAAATAACAACCAACATTAAAGTAATGTTGTGGGGTGCAGTATGTGGAAGCTACAAGCAATACAGTATTTGGATGAAAACATGAAGCTATCTACTTTTCAAAGGATGAAGCTATCTACACCTAGCACCATACTTTTTTGCAAAAAAACTTTTTTTGTTTCTAATTCACCAAAACTGCTTTAAATCATGCCTTCAGCAGCCCAAATAACAACCAACATAAAAGTAATGTTGTGGGGTGCAGTATGTGGAAGCTACAAGCAATACAGTATTTGGATGAAAACATGAAGCTAGTTACACTTAGCACCATACTTTTTTGCAAAAAAACTTTTTTTGTTTCTAATTCACCAAAACTGCTTTAAATCATGCCTTCAGCAGCCCAAATAACAACCAACATAAAAGTAATGTTGTGGGGTGCAGTATGTGGAAGCTACACGCAATACAGTATTTGGATGAAAACATGAAGCTATCTACACCTAGCACCATACTTTTTTTCAAAAAAACTTTTTTTGTTTCTAATTCCCCAAAACTGCTTTAAATCATGCCTTTACTAGCCCAAATAACAACCAACATAAAAGTAATCTTGTGGGGTGCAGTATGTGTAAGCTACAAGCAATACAGTATTTGGATGAAAACATGAAGATACCTACTTTTCAAATGATGAAGCTAGGTACACTTAGCACCATACTTTTTTGCAAAAAAACTTTTTTTGTTTCTAATTCACCAAAACTGCTTTAAATCCTGCCTTCAGCAGCCCAAATAACAACCAACATAAAAGTAATGTTGTGGGGTGCAGTATGTGGAAGCTACAAGCAATACAGTATTTGGATGAAAACATGAAGCTATCTACTTTTCAAATGATGAAGCTATCTACACCTAGCACCATACTTTTTTGCAAAAAAACTTTTTTTGTTTCTAATTCACCAAAACTGCTTTAAATCATGCCTTCAGCAGCCCAAATAACAACCAACATAAAAGTAATGTTGTGGGGTGCAGTATGTGGAAGCTACAAGCAATACAGTATTTGGATGAAAACATGAAGCTAGTTACACTTAGCACCATACTTTTTTGCAAAAAAACTTTTTTTGTTTCTAATTCACCAAAACTGCTTTAAATCATGCCTTCAGCAGCCCAAATAACAACCAACATAAAAGTAATGTTGTGGGGTGCAGTATGTGGAAGCTACAAGCAATACAGTATTTGGATGAAAACATGAAGCTAGTTACACTTAGCACCGTACTTTTTTGCAAAAAAACTTTTTTTGTTTCTAATTCACCAAAACTGCTTTAAATCATGCCTTCAGCAGCCCAAATAACAACCAACATAAAAGTAATGTTGTGGGGTGCAGTATGTGGAAGCTACAAGCAATACAGTATTTGGATGAAAACATGAAGCTAGTTACACTTAGCACCATACTTTTTTGCAAAAAACCTTTTTTTGTTTCTAATTCACCAAAACTGCTTTAAATCATGCCTTCAGCAGCCCAAATAACAACCAACATAAAAGTAATGTTGTGGGGTGCAGTATGTGGAAGCTACAAGCAATACAGTATTTGGATGAAAACATGAAGCTAGTTACACTTAGCACCATACTTTTTTGCAAAAAAACTTTTTTTGTTTCTAATTCACCAAAACTGCTTTAAATCATGCCTTCAGCAGCCCAAATAACAACCAACATAAAAGTAATGTTGTGGGGTGCAGTATGTGGAAGCTACAAGCAATACAGTATTTGGATGAAAACATGAAGCTAGTTACACTTAGCACCATACTTTTTTGCAAAAAAACTTTTTTTGTTTCTAATTCACCAAAACTGCTTTAAATCATGCCTTCAGCAGCCCAAATAACAACCAACATAAAAGTAATGTTGTGGGGTGCAGTATGTGGAAGCTACAAGCAATACAGTATTTGGATGAAAACATGAAGCTAGTTACACTTAGCACCATACTTTTTTGCAAAAAAACTTTTTTTGTTTCTAATTCACCAAAACTGCTTTAAATCATGCCTTCAGCAGCCCAAATAACAACCAACATAAAAGTAATGTTGTGGGGTGCAGTATGTGGAAGCTACAAGCAATACAGTATTTGGATGAAAACATGAAGCTATCTACTTTTCAAATGATGAAGCTATCTACACCTAGCACCATACTTTTTTGCAAAAAAACTTTTTTTGTTTCTAATTCACCAAAACTGCTTTAAATCATGCCTTCAGCAGCCCAAATAACAACCAACATAAAAGTAATGTTGTGGGGTGCAGTATGTGGAAGCTACAAGCAATACAGTATTTGGATGAAAACATGAAGCTATCTACTTTTCAAATGATGAAGCTATCTACACCTAGCACCATACTTTTTTGCAAAAAAACTTTTTTTGTTTCTAATTCACCAAAACTGCTTTAAATCATGCCTTCAGCAGCCCAAATAACAACCAACATAAAAGTAATGTTGTGGGGTGCAGTATGTGGAAGCTACAAGCAATACAGTATTTGGATGAAAACATGAAGCTAGTTACACTTAGCACCATACTTTTTTGCAAAAAAACTTTTTTTGTTTCTAATTCACCAAAACTGCTTTAAATCATGCCTTCAGCAGCCCAAATAACAACCAACATAAAAGTAATGTTGTGGGGTGCAGTATGTGGAAGCTACAAGCAATACAGTATTTGGATGAAAACATGAAGCTAGTTACACTTAGCACCATACTTTTTTGCAAAAAAACTTTTTTTGTTTCTAATTCACCAAAACTGCTTTAAATCATGCCTTCAGCAGCCCAAATAACAACCAACATAAAAGTAATGTTGTGGGGTGCAGTATGTGGAAGCTACAAGCAATACAGTATTTGGATGAAAACATGAAGCTAGTTACACTTAGCACCATACTTTTTTGCAAAAAACCTTTTTTTGTTTCTAATTCACCAAAACTGCTTTAAATCATGCCTTCAGCAGCCCAAATAACAACCAACATAAAAGTAATATTGTGGGGTGCAGTATGTGGAAGCTACAAGCAATACAGTATTTGGATGAAAACATGAAGCTAGCTACACTTAGCACCATACTTTTTTGCAAAAAAACTTTTTTTGTTTCTAATTCACCAAAACTGCTTTAAATCATGCCTTCAGCAGCCCAAATAACAACCAACATAAAAGTAATGTTGTGGGGTGCAGTATGTGGAAGCTACAAGCAATACAGTATTTGGATGAAAACATGAAGCTAGTTACACTTAGCACCATACTTTTTTGCAAAAAAACTTTTTTTGTTTCTAATTCACCAAAACTGCTTTAAATCATGCCTTTAGCAGCCCAAATAACAACCAACATTAAAGTAATGTTGTGGGGTGCAGTATGTGGAAGCTACAAGCAATACAGTATTTGGATGAAAACATGAAGCTATCTACTTTTCAAAGGATGAAGCTATCTACACCTAGCACCATACTTTTTTGCAAAAAAACTTTTTTTGTTTCTAATTCACCAAAACTGCTTTAAATCATGCCTTCAGCAGCCCAAATAACAACCAACATAAAAGTAATGTTGTGGGGTGCAGTATGTGGAAGCTACAAGCATTTGGATGAAAACATGAAGCTAGTTACACTTAGCACCATACTTTTTTGCAAAAAAACTTTTTTTGTTTCTAATTCACCAAAACTGCTTTAAATCATGCCTTCAGCAGCCCAAATAACAACCAACATAAAAGTAATGTTGTGGGGTGCAGTATGTGGAAGCTACACGCAATACAGTATTTGGATGAAAACATGAAGCTATCTACACCTAGCACCATACTTTTTTTCAAAAAAACTTTTTTTGTTTCTAATTCACCAAAACTGCTTTAAATCATGCCTTTACTAGCCCAAATAACAACCAACATAAAAGTAATCTTGTGGGGTGCAGTATGTGTAAGCTACAAGCAATACAGTATTTGGATGAAAACATGAAGATACCTACTTTTCAAATGATGAAGCTAGGTACACTTAGCACCATACTTTTTTGCAAAAAAACTTTTTTTGTTTCTAATTCACCAAAACTGCTTTAAATCCTGCCTTCAGCAGCCCAAATAACAACCAACATAAAAGTAATGTTGTGGGGTGCAGTATGTGGAAGCTACAAGCAATACAGTATTTGGATGAAAACATGAAGCTATCTACTTTTCAAATGATGAAGCTATCTACACCTAGCACCATACTTTTTTGCAAAAAAACTTTTTTTGTTTCTAATTCACCAAAACTGCTTTAAATCATGCCTTCAGCAGCCCAAATAACAACCAACATAAAAGTAATGTTGTGGGATGCAGTATGTGGAAGCTACAAGCAATACAGTATTTGGATGAAAACATGAAGCTATCTACTTTTCAAATGATGAAGCTATCTACACCTAGCACCATACTTTTTTGCAAAAAACTTTTTTTGTTTCTAATTCACCAAATCTGCTTTAAATCATGCCTTCAGCAGCCCAAATAACAACCAACATAAAAGTAATGTTGTGGGATGCAGTATGTGGAAGCTACACGCAATACAGTATTTGGATGAAAACATGAAGCTATCTACACCTAGCACCATACTTTTTTGCAAAAAAACTTTTTTTGTTTCTAATTCACCAAAACTGCTTTAAATCATGCCTTCAGCAGCCCAAATAACAACCAACATAAAAGTAATGTTGTGGGGTGCAGTATGTGGAAGCTACAAGCAATACAGTATTTGGATGAAAACATGAAGCTAGTGACACTTAGCACCATACTTTTTTGCAAAAAAACTTTTTTTGTATCTAATTCACCAAAACTGCTTTAAATCATGCCTTCAGCAGCCCAAATAACAACCAACATAAAAGTAATGTTGTGGGGTGTAGTATGTGGAAGCTACACGCAATACAGTATTTGGATGAAAACATGAAGCTATCTACACCTAGCACCATACTTTTTTTCAAAAAAACTTTTTTTGTTTCTAATTCACCAAAACTGCTTTAAATCATGCCTTCAGCAGCCCAAATAACAACCAACATAAAAGTAATGTTGTGGGGTGCAGTATGTGGAAGCTACAAGCAATACAGTATTTGGATGAAAACATGAAGCTAGTTACACTTAGCACCATACTTTTTTGCAAAAAAACTTTTTTTGTTTCTAATTCACCAAAACTGCTTTAAATCATGCCTTCAGCAGCCCAAATAACAACCAACATAAAAGTAATGTTGTGGGGTGCAGTATGTGGAAGCTACAAGCAATACAGTATTTGGATGAAAACATGAAGCTAGTTACACTTAGCACCATACTTTTTTGCAAAAAAACTTTTTTTGTTTCTAATTCACCAAAACTGCTTTAAATCATGCCTTCAGCAGCCCAAATAACAACCAACATAAAAGTAATGTTGTGGGATGCAGTATGTGGAAGCTACACGCAATACAGTATTTGGATGAAAACATGAAGCTATCTACACCTAGCACCATACTTTTTTGCAAAAAAACTTTTTTTGTTTCTAATTCACCAAAACTGCTTTAAATCATACCTTCAGCAGCCCAAATAGCAACCAACATAAAAGTAATGTTGTGGGGTGCAGTATGTGGAAGCTACAAGCAATACAGTATTTGGATGAAAACATGAAGCTAGTTACACTTAGCACCATACTTTTTTGCAAAAAAACTTTTTTTGTTTCTAATTCACCAAAACTGCTTTAAATCATGCGTTCAGCAGCCCAAATAACAACCAACATAAGAGTAATGTTGTGGGATGCAGTATGTGGAAGCTACACGCAATACAGTATTTGGATGAAAACATGAAGCTATCTACACCTAGCACCATACTTTTTTGCAAAAAAACTTTTTTTGTTTCTAATTCACCAAAACTGCTTTAAATCATGCCTTCAGCAGCCCAAATAACAACCAACATAAAAAGTAATGTTGTGGGGTGCAGTATGTGGAAGCTACAAGCAATACAGTATTTGGATGAAAACATGAAGCTAGTTACACTTAGCACCATACTTTTTTGCAAAAAACTTTTTTTGTTTCTAATTCACCAAAACTGCTTTAAATCATGCCTTCAGCAGCCCAAATAACAACCAACATAAAAGTAATGTTGTGGGGTGCAGTATGTGGAAGCTACAAGCAATACAGTATTTGGATGAAAACATGAAGATATCTACTTTTCAAATGATGAAGCTAGGTACACCTAGCACCATACTTTTTTGCAAAAAAACTTTTTTTGTTTCTAATTCACCAAAACTGCTTTAAATCATGCGTTCAGCAGCCCAAATAACAACCAACATAACAGTAATGTTGTGGGATGCAGTATGTGGAAGCTACACGCAATACAGTATTTGGATGAAAACATGAAGCTATCTACACCTAGCACCATACTTTTTTGCAAAAAAACTTTTTTTGTTTCTAATTCACCAAAACTGCTTTAAATCCTGCCTTCAGCAGCCCAAATAACAACCAACATAAAAGTAATGTTGTGGGGTGCAGTATGTGGAAGCTACAAGCAATACAGTATTTGGATGAAAACATGAAGCTAGTTACACTTAGCACCATACTTTTTTGCAAAAAAACTTTTTTTGTTTCTAATTCACCAAAAACTGCTTTAAATCATGCCTTCAGCAGCCCAAATAACAACCAACATAAAAGTAATGTTGTGGGGTGCAGTATGTGGAAGCTACAAGCAATACAGTATTTGGATGAAAACATGAAGATATCTACTTTTCAAATGATGAAGCTAGGTACACCTAGCACCATACTTTTTTGCAAAAAAACTTTTTTTGTTTCTAATTCACCAAAACTGCTTTAAATCATGCGTTCAGCAGCCCAAATAACAACCAACATAACAGTAATGTTGTGGGATGCAGTATGTGGAAGCTACACGCAATACAGTATTTGGATGAAAACATGAAGCTATCTACACCTAGCACCATACTTTTTTGCAAAAAAACTTTTTTTGTTTCTAATTCACCAAAACTGCTTTAAATCCTGCCTTCAGCAGCCCAAATAACAACCAACATAAAAGTAATGTTGTGGGGTGCAGTATGTGGAAGCTACAAGCAATACAGTATTTGGATGAAAACATGAAGCTAGTTACACTTAGCACCATACTTTTTTGCAAAAAAACTTTTTTTGTTTCTAATTCACCAAAAACTGCTTTAAATCATGCCTTCAGCAGCCCAAATAACAACCAACATAAAAGTAATGTTGTGGGGTGCAGTATGTGGAAGCTACAAGCAATACAGTATTTGGATGAAAACATGAAGCTATCTACTTTTCAAATGATGAAGCTATCTACACCTAGCACCATACTTTTTTGCAAAAAAACTTTTTTTGTTTCTAATTCACCAAAACTGCTTTAAATCATGCCTTCAGCAGCCCAAATAACAACCAACATAAAAGTAATGTTGTGGGATGCAGTATGTGGAAGCTACACGCAATACAGTATTTGGATGAAAACATGAAGCTATCTACACCTAGCACCATACTTTTTTGCAAAAAAACTTTTTTTGTTTCTAATTCACCAAAACTGCTTTAAATCATGCCTTCAGCAGCCCAAATAACAACCAACATAAAAGTAATGTTGTGGGATGCAGTATGTGGAAGCTACAAGCAATACAGTATTTGGATGAAAACATGAAGCTATCTACTTTTCAAATGATGAAGCTATCTACACCTAGCACCATACTTTTTTGCAAAAAAACTTTTTTTGTTTCTAATTCACCAAAACTGCTTTAAATCATGCGTTCAGCAGCCCAAATAACAACCAACATAACAGTAATGTTGTGGGATGCAGTATGTGGAAGCTACACGCAATACAGTATTTGGATGAAAACATGAAGCTATCTACACCTAGCACCATACTTTTTTTCAAAAAAACTTTTTTTTGTTTCTAATTCACCAAAACTGCTTTAAATCATGCCTTCAGCAGCCCAAATAACAACCAACATAAAAGTAATGTTGTGGGGTGCAGTATGTGGAAGCTACAAGCAATACAGTATTTGGATGAAAACATGAAGCTATCTACTTTTCAAATGATGAAGCTATCTACACCTAGCACCATACTTTTTTGCAAAAAAACTTTTTTTGTTTCTAATTCACCAAAACTGCTTTAAATCATGCCTTCAGCAGCCCAAATAACAACCAACATAAAAGTAATGTTGTGGGATGCAGTATGTGGAAGCTACACGCAATACAGTATTTGGATGAAAACATGAAGCTATCTACACCTAGCACCATACTTTTTTGCAAAAAAACTTTTTTTGTTTCTAATTCACCAAAACTGCTTTAAATCATGCGTTCAGCAGCCCAAATAACAACCAACATAACAGTAATGTTGTGGGATGCAGTATGTGGAAGCTACACGCAATACAGTATTTGGATGAAACCATGAAGCTATCTACACCTAGCACCATACTTTTTTGCAAAAAAACTTTTTTTGTTTCTAATTCACCAAAACTGCTTTAAATCATGCCTTCAGCAGCCCAAATAATAACCAACATAAAAGTAATGTTGTGGGGTGCAGTATGTGGAAGCTACAAGCAATACAGTATTTGGATGAAAACATGAAGATATCTACTTTTCAAATGATGAAGCTATCTACACCTAGCACCATACTTTTTTGCAAAAAAACTTTTTTTGTTTCTAATTCACCAAAACTGCTTTAAATCATGCCTTCAGCAGCCCAAATAACAACCAACATAAAAGTAATGTTGTGGGATGCAGTATGTGGAAGCTACACGCAATACAGTATTTGGATGAAAACATGAAGCTATCTACACCTAGCACCATACTTTTTTGCAAAAAAACTTTTTTTGTTTCTAATTCACCAAAACTGCTTTAAATCATGCCTTCAGCAGCCCAAATAACAACCAACATAAAAGTAATGTTGTGGGGTGCAGTATGTGGAAGCTACACGCAATACAGTATTTGGATGAAAACATGAAGCTATCTACTTTTCAAATGATGAAGCTATCTACACCTAGCACCATACTTTTTTTCAAAAAAACTTTTTTTGTTTCTAATTCACCAAAACTGCTTTAAATCATGCCTTCAGCAGCCCAAATAACAACCAACATAAAAGTAATGTTGTGGGGTGCAGTATGTGGAAGCTACAAGCAATACAGTATTTGGATGAAAACATGAAGCTAGTTACACTTAGCACCATACTTTTTTGCAAAAAAACTTTTTTTGTTTCTAATTCACCAAAACTGCTTTAAATCATGCCTTCAGCAGCCCAAATAACAACCAACATAAAAGTAATGTTGTGGGGTGCAGTATGTGGAAGCTACAAGCAATACAGTATTTGGATGAAAACATGAAGCTAGTTACACTTAGCACCATACTTTTTTGCAAAAAAACTTTTTTTGTATCTAATTCACCAAAACTGCTTTAAATCATGCCTTCAGCAGCCCAAATAACAACCAACATAAAAGTAATGTTGTGGGGTGCAGTATGTGGAAGCTACAAGCAATACAGTATTTGGATGAAAACATGAAGCTAGTTACACTTAGCACCATACTTTTTTGCAAAAAAACTTTTTTTGTATCTAATTCACCAAAACTGCTTTAAATCATGCCTTCAGCAGCCCAAATAACAACCAACATAAAAGTAATGTTGTGGGGTGCAGTATGTGGAAGCTACAAGCAATACAGTATTTGGATGAAAACATGAAGCTAGTTACACTTAGCACCATACTTTTTTGCAAAAAAACTTTTTTTGTTTCTAATTCACCAAAACTGCTTTAAATCATGCCTTCAGCAGCCCAAATAACAACCAACATAAAAGTAATGTTGTGGGGTGCAGTATGTGGAAGCTACAAGCAATACAGTATTTGGATGAAAACATGAAGCTAGTTACACTTAGCACCATACTTTTTTGCAAAAAAACTTTTTTTGTTTCTAATTCACCAAAACTGCTTTAAATCATGCCTTCAGCAGCCCAAATAACAACCAACATAAAAGTAATGTTGTGGGGTGCAGTATGTGGAAGCTACAAGCAATACAGTATTTGGATGAAAACATGAAGCTAGTTACACTTAGCACCATACTTTTTTGCAAAAAAACTTTTTTTGTTTCTAATTCACCAAAACTTCTTTAAATCATGCCTTTAGCAGCCCAAATAACAACCAACATAAAAGTAATGTTGTGGGGTGCAGTATGTGGAAGCTACAAGCAATACAGTATTTGGATGAAAACATGAAGCTATCTACACCTAGCACCATACTTTTTTGCAAAAAAACTTTTTTTGTTTCTAATTCACCAAAACTGCTTTAAATCATGCCTTCAGCAGCCCAAATAACAACCAACATAAAAGTAATGTTGTGGGGTGTAGTATGTGGAAGCTACACGCAATACAGTATTTGGATGAAAACATGAAGCTATCTACACCTAGCACCATACTTTTTTTCAAAAAAACTTTTTTTGTTTCTAATTCACCAAAACTGCTTTAAATCATGCCTTCAGCAGCCCAAATAACAACCAACATAAAAGTAATGTTGTGGGGTGCAGTATGTGGAAGCTACAAGCAATACAGTATTTGGATGAAAACATGAAGCTAGTTACACTTAGCACCATACTTTTTTGCAAAAAAACTTTTTTTGTTTCTAATTCACCAAAACTGCTTTAAATCATGCCTTCAGCAGCCCAAATAACAACCAACATAAAAGTAATGTTGTGGGGTGCAGTATGTGGAAGCTACAAGCAATACAGTATTTGGATGAAAACATGAAGCTAGTTACACTTAGCACCATACTTTTTTGCAAAAAAACTTTTTTTGTTTCTAATTCACCAAAACTGCTTTAAATCATGCCTTCAGCAGCCCAAATAACAACCAACATAAAAGTAATGTTGTGGGATGCAGTATGTGGAAGCTACACGCAATACAGTATTTGGATGAAAACATGAAGCTATCTACACCTAGCACCATACTTTTTTGCAAAAAAACTTTTTTTGTTTCTAATTCACCAAAACTGCTTTAAATCATGCCTTCAGCAGCCCAAATAACAACCAACATAAAAAGTAATGTTGTGGGGTGCAGTATGTGGAAGCTACAAGCAATACAGTATTTGGATGAAAACATGAAGCTAGTTACACTTAGCACCATACTTTTTTGCAAAAAACTTTTTTTGTTTCTAATTCACCAAAACTGCTTTAAATCATGCCTTCAGCAGCCCAAATAACAACCAACATAAAAGTAATGTTGTGGGGTGCAGTATGTGGAAGCTACAAGCAATACAGTATTTGGATGAAAACATGAAGATATCTACTTTTCAAATGATGAAGCTAGGTACACTTAGCACCATACTTTTTTGCAAAAAAACTTTTTTTGTTTCTAATTCACCAAAACTGCTTTAAATCATGCCTTCAGCAGCCCAAATAACAACCAACATAAAAGTAATGTTGTGGGGTGCAGTATGTGGAAGCTACAAGCAATACAGTATTTGGATGAAAACATGAAGCTATCTACTTTTCAAATGATGAAGCTATCTACACCTAGCACCATACTTTTTTGCAAAAAAACTTTTTTTGTTTCTAATTCACCAAAACTGCTTTAAATCATGCGTTCAGCAGCCCAAATAACAACCAACATAACAGTAATGTTGTGGGATGCAGTATGTGGAAGCTACACGCAATACAGTATTTGGATGAAAACATGAAGCTATCTACACCTAGCACCATACTTTTTTGCAAAAAAACTTTTTTTGTTTCTAATTCACCAAAACTGCTTTAAATCCTGCCTTCAGCAGCCCAAATAACAACCAACATAAAAGTAATGTTGTGGGGTGCAGTATGTGGAAGCTACAAGCAATACAGTATTTGGATGAAAACATGAAGCTATCTACTTTTCAAATGATGAAGCTATCTACACCTAGCACCATACTTTTTTGCAAAAAAACTTTTTTGTTTCTAATTCACCAAAACTGCTTTAAATCATGCCTTCAGCAGCCCAAATAACAACCAACATAAAAGTAATGTTGTGGGGTGCAGTATGTGGAAGCTACAAGCAATACAGTATTTGGATGAAAACATGAAGCTAGTTACACTTAGCACCATACTTTTTTGCAAAAAAACTTTTTTTGTTTCTAATTCACCAAAACTGCTTTAAATCATGCCTTCAGCAGCCCAAATAACAACCAACATAAAAGTAATGTTGTGGGATGCAGTATGTGGAAGCTACACGCAATACAGTATTTGGATGAAAACATGAAGCTATCTACACCTAGCACCATACTTTTTTGCAAAAAAACTTTTTTGTTTCTAATTCACCAAAACTGCTTTAAATCATGCCTTCAGCAGCCCAAATAACAACCAACATAAAAGTAATGTTGTGGGGTGCAGTATGTGGAAGCTACAAGCAATACAGTATTTGGATGAAAACATGAAGCTAGTTACACTTAGCACCATACTTTTTTGCAAAAAAACTTTTTTTGTTTCTAATTCACCAAAACTGCTTTAAATCATGCCTTCAGCAGCCCAAATAACAACCAACATAAAAGTAATGTTGTGGGGTGTAGTATGTGGAAGCTACACGCAATACAGTATTTGGATGAAAACATGAAGCTAGTTACACTTAGCACCATACTTTTTTGCAAAAAAACTTTTTTTGTTTCTAATTCACCAAAACTGCTTTAAATCATGCCTTCAGCAGCCCAAATAACAACCAACATAAAAGTAATGTTGTGGGGTGCAGTATGTGGAAGCTACAAGCAATACAGTATTTGGATGAAAACATGAAGCTAGTTACACTTAGCACCATACTTTTTTGCAAAAAAACTTTTTTTTTTCTAATTCACCAAAACTGCTTTAAATCATGCCTTCAGCAGCCCAAATAACAACCAACATAAAAGTAATGTTGTGGGATGCAGTATGTGGAAGCTACAAGCAATACAGTATTTGGATGAAAACATGAAGCTATCTACTTTTCAAATGATGAAGCTATCTACACCTAGCACCATACTTTTTTGCAAAAAAACTTTTTTTGTTTCTAATTCACCAAAACTGCTTTAAATCATGCCTTCAGCAGCCCAAATAACAACCAACATAAAAGTAATGTTGTGGGGTGCAGTATGTGGAAGCTACAAGCAATACAGTATTTGGATGAAAACATGAAGCTATCTACTTTTCAAATGATGAAGCTATCTACACCTAGCACCATACTTTTTTGCAAAAAAACTTTTTTTGTTTCTAATTCACCAAAACTGCTTTAAATCATGCCTTCAGCAGCCCAAATAACAACCAACATAAAAGTAATGTTGTGGGGTGCAGTATGTGGAAGCTACAAGCAATACAGTATTTGGATGAAAACATGAAGCTATCTACTTTTCAAATGATGAAGCTATCTACACCTAGCACCATACTTTTTTGCAAAAAAACTTTTTTTGTTTCTAATTCACCAAAACTGCTTTAAATCATGCCTTCAGCAGCCCAAATAACAACCAACATAAAAGTAATGTTGTGGGATGCAGTATGTGGAAGCTACACGCAATACAGTATTTGGATGAAAACATGAAGCTATCTACACCTAGCACCATACTTTTTTGCAAAAAAACTTTTTTTGTTTCTAATTCACCAAAACTGCTTTAAATCATGCGTTCAGCAGCCCAAATAACAACCAACATAACAGTAATGTTGTGGGATGCAGTATGTGGAAGCTACACGCAATACAGTATTTGGATGAAAACATGAAGCTATCTACACCTAGCACCATACTTTTTTGCAAAAAAACTTTTTTTGTTTCTAATTCACCAAAACTGCTTTAAATCATGCCTTCAGCAGCCCAAATAATAACCAACATAAAAGTAATGTTGTGGGGTGCAGTATGTGGAAGCTACAAGCAATACAGTATTTGGATGAAAACATGAAGATATCTACTTTTCAAATGATGAAGCTATCTACACCTAGCACCATACTTTTTTGCAAAAAAACTTTTTTTGTTTCTAATTCACCAAAACTGCTTTAAATCATGCCTTCAGCAGCCCAAATAACAACCAACATAAAAGTAATGTTGTGGGATGCAGTATGTGGAAGCTACACGCAATACAGTATTTGGATGAAAACATGAAGCTATCTACACCTAGCACCATACTTTTTTGCAAAAAAACTTTTTTTGTTTCTAATTCACCAAAACTGCTTTAAATCATGCCTTCAGCAGCCCAAATAACAACCAACATAAAAGTAATGTTGTGGGGTGCAGTATGTGGAAGCTACAAGCAATACAGTATTTGGATGAAAACATGAAGCTAGTTACACTTAGCACCATACTTTTTTGCAAAAAAACTTTTTTTGTTTCTAATTCACCAAAACTGCTTTAAATCATGCCTTTAGCAGCCCAAATAACAACCAACATTAAAGTAATGTTGTGGGGTGCAGTATGTGGAAGCTACAAGCAATACAGTATTTGGATGAAAACATGAAGCTCTCTACTTTTCAAATGATGAAGCTATCTACACCTAGCACCATACTTTTTTGCAAAAAAACTTTTTTTGTTTCTAATTCACCAAAACTGCTTTAAATCATGCCTTCAGCAGCCCAAATAACAACCAACATAAAAGTAATGTTGTGGGGTGCAGTATGTGGAAGCTACAAGCAATACAGTATTTGGATGAAAACATGAAGCTATCTACTTTTCAAATGATGAAGCTATCTACACCTAGCACCATACTTTTTTGCAAAAAAACTTTTTTTGTTTCTAATTCACCAAAACTGCTTTAAATCATGCCTTCAGCAGCCCAAATAACAACCAACATAAAAGTAATGTTGTGGGGTGCAGTATGTGGAAGCTACAAGCAATACAGTATTTGGATGAAAACATGAAGCTAGTTACACTTAGCACCATACTTTTTTGCAAAAAAACTTTTTTTGTTTCTAATTCACCAAAACTGCTTTAAATCATGCCTTCAGCAGCCCAAATAACAACCAACATAAAAGTAATGTTGTGGGATGCAGTATGTGGAAGCTACAAGCAATACAGTATTTGGATGAAAACATGAAGCTATCTACTTTTCAAATGATGAAGCTATCTACACCTAGCACCATACTTTTTTGCGAAAAAACTTTTTTTGTTTCTAATTCACCAAAACTGCTTTAAATCATGCCTTCAGCAGCCCAAATAACAACCAACATAAAAGTAATGTTGTGGGATGCAGTATGTGGAAGCTACACGCAATACAGTATTTGGATGAAAACATGAAGCTATCTACACCTAGCACCATACTTTTTTGCAAAAAAACTTTTTTTGTTTCTAATTCACCAAAACTGCTTTAAATCATGCGTTCAGCAGCCCAAATAACAACCAACATAACAGTAATGTTGTGGGATGCAGTATGTGGAAGCTACACGCAATACAGTATTTGGATGAAAACATGAAGCTATCTACACCTAGCACCATACTTTTTTTCAAAAAAACTTTTTTTGTTTCTAATTCACCAAAACTGCTTTAAATCATGCCTTCAGCAGCCCAAATAACAACCAACATAAAAGTAATGTTGTGGGGTGCAGTATGTGGAAGCTACAAGCAATACAGTATTTGGATGAAAACATGAAGCTAGTTACACTTAGCACCATACTTTTTTGCAAAAAAACTTTTTTTGTTTCTAATTCACCAAAACTGCTTTAAATCATGCCTTCAGCAGCCCAAATAACAACCAACATAACAGTAATGTTGTGGGGTGCAGTATGTGGAAGCTACACGCAATACAGTATTTGGATGAAAACATGAAGCTATCTACACCTAGCACCATACTTTTTTGCAAAAAAACTTTTTTTGTTTCTAATTCACCAAAACTGCTTTAAATCATGCCTTCAGCAGCCCAAATAACAACCAACATAAAAGTAATGTTGTGGGGTGCAGTATGTGGAAGCTACAAGCAATACAGTATTTGGATGAAAACATGAAGCTAGTTACACTTAGCACCATACTTTTTTGCAAAAAAACTTTTTTTGTTTCTAATTCACCAAAACTGCTTTAAATCATGCCTTCAGCAGCCCAAATAACAACCAACATAAAAGTAATGTTGTGGGGTGCAGTATGTGGAAGCTACAAGCAATACAGTATTTGGATGAAAACATGAAGCTAGTTACACTTAGCACCATACTTTTTTGCAAAAAAACTTTTTTTGTTTCTAATTCACCAAAACTGCTTTAAATCATGCCTTCAGCAGCCCAAATAACAACCAACATAAAAGTAATGTTGTGGGGTGCAGTATGTGGAAGCTACAAGCAATACAGTATTTGGATGAAAACATGAAGCTAGTTACACTTAGCACCATACTTTTTTGCAAAAAACCTTTTTTTGTTTCTAATTCACCAAAACTGCTTTAAATCATGCCTTCAGCAGCCCAAATAACAACCAACATAAAAGTAATATTGTGGGGTGCAGTATGTGGAAGCTACAAGCAATACAGTATTTGGATGAAAACATGAAGCTAGCTACACTTAGCACCATACTTTTTTGCAAAAAAACTTTTTTTGTTTCTAATTCACCAAAACTGCTTTAAATCATGCCTTCAGCAGCCCAAATAACAACCAACATAAAAGTAATGTTGTGGGGTGCAGTATGTGGAAGCTACAAGCAATACAGTATTTGGATGAAAACATGAAGCTAGTTACACTTAGCACCATACTTTTTTGCAAAAAAACTTTTTTTGTTTCTAATTCACCAAAACTGCTTTAAATCATGCCTTTAGCAGCCCAAATAACAACCAACATTAAAGTAATGTTGTGGGGTGCAGTATGTGGAAGCTACAAGCAATACAGTATTTGGATGAAAACATGAAGCTATCTACTTTTCAAAGGATGAAGCTATCTACACCTAGCACCATACTTTTTTGCAAAAAAACTTTTTTTGTTTCTAATTCACCAAAACTGCTTTAAATCATGCCTTCAGCAGCCCAAATAACAACCAACATAAAAGTAATGTTGTGGGGTGCAGTATGTGGAAGCTACAAGCAATACAGTATTTGGATGAAAACATGAAGCTAGTTACACTTAGCACCATACTTTTTTGCAAAAAAACTTTTTTTGTTTCTAATTCACCAAAACTGCTTTAAATCATGCCTTCAGCAGCCCAAATAACAACCAACATAAAAGTAATGTTGTGGGGTGCAGTATGTGGAAGCTACACGCAATACAGTATTTGGATGAAAACATGAAGCTATCTACACCTAGCACCATACTTTTTTTCAAAAAAACTTTTTTTGTTTCTAATTCACCAAAACTGCTTTAAATCATGCCTTTACTAGCCCAAATAACAACCAACATAAAAGTAATCTTGTGGGGTGCAGTATGTGTAAGCTACAAGCAATACAGTATTTGGATGAAAACATGAAGATACCTACTTTTCAAATGATGAAGCTAGGTACACTTAGCACCATACTTTTTTGCAAAAAAACTTTTTTTGTTTCTAATTCACCAAAACTGCTTTAAATCCTGCCTTCAGCAGCCCAAATAACAACCAACATAAAAGTAATGTTGTGGGGTGCAGTATGTGGAAGCTACAAGCAATACAGTATTTGGATGAAAACATGAAGCTATCTACTTTTCAAATGATGAAGCTATCTACACCTAGCACCATACTTTTTTGCAAAAAAACTTTTTTTGTTTCTAATTCACCAAAACTGCTTTAAATCATGCCTTCAGCAGCCCAAATAACAACCAACATAAAAGTAATGTTGTGGGGTGCAGTATGTGGAAGCTACAAGCAATACAGTATTTGGATGAAAACATGAAGCTAGTTACACTTAGCACCATACTTTTTTGCAAAAAAACTTTTTTTGTTTCTAATTCACCAAAACTGCTTTAAATCATGCCTTCAGCAGCCCAAATAACAACCAACATAAAAGTAATGTTGTGGGGTGCAGTATGTGGAAGCTACAAGCAATACAGTATTTGGATGAAAACATGAAGCTAGTTACACTTAGCACCGTACTTTTTTGCAAAAAAACTTTTTTTGTTTCTAATTCACCAAAACTGCTTTAAATCATGCCTTCAGCAGCCCAAATAACAACCAACATAAAAGTTATGTTGTGGGGTGCAGTATGTGGAAGCTACAAGCAATACAGTATTTGGATGAAAACATGAAGCTAGTTACACTTAGCACCATACTTTTTTGCAAAAAACCTTTTTTTGTTTCTAATTCACCAAAACTGCTTTAAATCATGCCTTCAGCAGCCCAAATAACAACCAACATAAAAGTAATGTTGTGGGGTGCAGTATGTGGAAGCTACAAGCAATACAGTATTTGGATGAAAACATGAAGCTAGTTACACTTAGCACCATACTTTTTTGCAAAAAAAACTTTTTTTGTTTCTAATTCACCAAAACTGCTTTAAATCATGCCTTCAGCAGCCCAAATAACAACCAACATAAAAGTAATGTTGTGGGGTGCAGTATGTGGAAGCTACAAGCAATACAGTATTTGGATGAAAACATGAAGCTAGTTACACTTAGCACCATACTTTTTTGCAAAAAAACTTTTTTTGTTTCTAATTCACCAAAACTGCTTTAAATCATGCCTTCAGCAGCCCAAATAACAACCAACATAAAAGTAATGTTGTGGGGTGCAGTATGTGGAAGCTACAAGCAATACAGTATTTGGATGAAAACATGAAGCTAGTTACACTTAGCACCATACTTTTTTGCAAAAAAACTTTTTTTGTTTCTAATTCACCAAAACTGCTTTAAATCATGCCTTCAGCAGCCCAAATAACAACCAACATAAAAGTAATGTTGTGGGGTGCAGTATGTGGAAGCTACAAGCAATACAGTATTTGGATGAAAACATGAAGCTATCTACTTTTCAAATGATGAAGCTATCTACACCTAGCACCATACTTTTTTGCAAAAAAACTTTTTTTGTTTCTAATTCACCAAAACTGCTTTAAATCATGCCTTCAGCAGCCCAAATAACAACCAACATAAAAGTAATGTTGTGGGGTGCAGTATGTGGAAGCTACAAGCAATACAGTATTTGGATGAAAACATGAAGCTATCTACTTTTCAAATGATGAAGCTATCTACACCTAGCACCATACTTTTTTGCAAAAAAACTTTTTTTGTTTCTAATTCACCAAAACTGCTTTAAATCATGCCTTCAGCAGCCCAAATAACAACCAACATAAAAGTAATGTTGTGGGGTGCAGTATGTGGAAGCTACAAGCAATACAGTATTTGGATGAAAACATGAAGCTAGTTACACTTAGCACCATACTTTTTTGCAAAAAAACTTTTTTTGTTTCTAATTCACCAAAACTGCTTTAAATCATGCCTTCAGCAGCCCAAATAACAACCAACATAAAAGTAATGTTGTGGGGTGCAGTATGTGGAAGCTACAAGCAATACAGTATTTGGATGAAAACATGAAGCTAGTTACACTTAGCACCATACTTTTTTGCAAAAAAACTTTTTTTGTTTCTAATTCACCAAAACTGCTTTAAATCATGCCTTCAGCAGCCCAAATAACAACCAACATAAAAGTAATGTTGTGGGATGCAGTATGTGGAAGCTACAAGCAATACAGTATTTGGATGAAAACATGAAGCTATCTACTTTTCAAATGATGAAGCTATCTACACCTAGCACCATACTTTTTTGCAAAAAAACTTTTTTTGTTTCTAATTCACCAAAACTGCTTTAAATCATGCCTTCAGCAGCCCAAATAACAACCAACATAAAAGTAATGTTGTGGGATGCAGTATGTGGAAGCTACAAGCAATACAGTATTTGAATGAAAACATGAAGCTATCTACACCTAGCACCATACTTTTTTGCAAAAAAACTTTTTTTGTTTCTAATTCACCAAAACTGCTTTAAATCATGCCTTCAGCAGCCCAAATAACAACCAACATAAAAGTAATGTTGTGGGGTGCAGTATGTGGAAGCTACACGCAATACAGTATTTGGATGAAAACATGAAGCTATCTACTTTTCAAATGATGAAGCTATCTACACCTAGCACCATACTTTTTTGCAAAAAAACTTTTTTTGTTTCTAATTCACCAAAACTGCTTTAAATCATGCGTTCAGCAGCCCAAATAACAACCAACATAACAGTAATGTTGTGGGATGCAGTATGTGGAAGCTACACGCAATACAGTATTTGGATGAAAACATGAAGCTATCTACACCTAGCACCATACTTTTTTTCAAAAAAACTTTTTTTGTTTCTAATTCACCAAAACTGCTTTAAATTATGCCTTCAGGAGCCCAAATAACAACCAACATAAAAGTAATGTTGTGGGGTGCAGTATGTGGAAGCTACAAGCAATACAGTATTTGGATGAAAACATGAAGCTAGTTACACTTAGCACCATACTTTTTTGCAAAAAAACTTTTTTGGTTTCTAATTCACCAAAACTGCTTTAAATCATGCCTTCAGCAGCCCAAATAACAACCAACATAAAAGTAATGTTGTGGGGTGCAGTATGTGGAAGCTACAAGCAATACAGTATTTGGATGAAAACATGAAGCTAGTTACACTTAGCACCATACTTTTTTGCAAAAAAACTTTTTTTGTTTCTAATTCACCAAAACTGCTTTAAATCATGCCTTCAGCAGCCCAAATAACAACCAACATAAAAGTAATGTTGTGGGATGCAGTATGTGGAAGCTACAAGCAATACAGTATTTGGATGAAAACATGAAGCTATCTACTTTTCAAATGATGAAGCTATCTACACCTAGCACCATACTTTTTTGCAAAAAAACTTTTTTTGTTTCTAATTCACCAAAACTGCTTTAAATCATGCCTTCAGCAGCCCAAATAACAACCAACATAAAAGTAATATTGTGGGATGCAGTATGTGGAAGCTACAAGCAATACAGTATTTGGATGAAAACATGAAGCTAGTTACACTTAGCACCATACTTTTTTGCAAAAAAACTTTTTTTGTTTCTAATTCACCAAAACTGCTTTAAATCATGCCTTCAGCAGCCCAAATAACAACCAACATAAAAGTAATGTTGTGGGGTGCAGTATGTGGAAGCTACAAGCAATACAGTATTTGGATGAAAACATGAAGCTAGTTACACTTAGCACCATACTTTTTTGCAAAAAAACTTTTTTTGTTTCTAATTCACCAAAACTGCTTTAAATCATGCCTTTAGCAGCCCAAATAACAACCAACATTAAAGTAATGTTGTGGGGTGCAGTATGTGGAAGCTACAAGCAATACAGTATTTGGATGAAAACATGAAGCTCTCTACTTTTCAAATGATGAAGCTATCTACACCTAGCACCATACTTTTTAGCAAAAAAACTTTTTTTGTTTCTAATTCACCAAAACTGCTTTAAATCATGCCTTCAGCAGCCCAAATAACAACCAACATAAAAGTAATGTTGTGGGGTGCAGTATGTGGAAGCTACAAGCAATACAGTATTTGGATGAAAACATGAAGCTATCTACTTTTCAAATGATGAAGCTAGTTACACTTAGCACCATACTTTTTGCAAAAAAACTTTTTTTGTTTCTAATTCACCAAAACTGCTTTAAATCATGCCTTCAGCAGCCCAAATAACAACCAACATAAAAGTAATGTTGTGGGGTGCAGTATGTGGAAGCTACAAGCAATACAGTATTTGGATGAAAACATGAAGCTAGTTACACTTAGCACCATACTTTTTTGCAAAAAAACTTTTTTTGTTTCTAATTCACCAAAACTGCTTTAAATCATGCCTTCAGCAGCCCAAATAACAACCAACATAAAAGTAATGTTGTGGGGTGCAGTATGTGGAAGCTACAAGCAATACAGTATTTGGATGAAAACATGAAGCTAGTTACACTAAGCACCATACTTTTTTGCAAAAAAACTTTTTTTGTTTCTAATTCACCAAAACTGCTTTAAATCATGCCTTCAGCAGCCCAAATAACAACCAACATAAAAGTAATGTTGTGGGGTGCAGTATGTGGAAGCTACAAGCAATACAGTATTTGGATGAAAACATGAAGCTAGCTACACTTAGCACCATACTTTTTTGCAAAAAAACTTTTTTTGTTTCTAATTCACCAAAACTGCTTTAAATCATGCCTTCAGCAGCCCAAATAACAACCAACATAAAAGTAATGTTGTGGGGTGCAGTATGTGGAAGCTACAAGCAATACAGTATTTGGATGAAAACATGAAGCTAGTTACACTTAGCACCATACTTTTTTGCAAAAAAACTTTTTTTGTTTCTAATTCACCAAAACTGCTTTAAATCATGCCTTCAGCAGCCCAAATAACAACCAACATAAAAGTAATGTTGTGGGGTGCAGTATGTGGAAGCTACAAGCAATACAGTATTTGGATGAAAACATGAAGCTAGTTACACTTAGCACCATACTTTTTTGCAAAAAAACTTTTTTTGTTTCTAATTCACCAAAACTGCTTTAAATCATGCCTTTAGCAGCCCAAATAACAACCAACATTAAAGTAATGTTGTGGGGTGCAGTATGTGGAAGCTACAAGCAATACAGTATTTGGATGAAAACATGAAGCTCTCTACTTTTCAAATGATGAAGCTATCTACACCTAGCACCATACTTTTTTGCAAAAATACTTTTTTTGTTTCTAATTCACCAAAACTGCTTTAAATCATGCCTTCAGCAGCCCAAATAACAACCAACATAAAAGTAATGTTGTGGGGTGCAGTATGTGGAAGCTACAAGCAATACAGTATTTGGATGAAAACATGAAGCTATCTACACCTAGCACCATACTTTTTGCAAAAAAACTTTTTTTGTTTCTAATTCACCAAAACTGCTTTAAATCATGCCTTCAGCAGCCCAAATAACAACCAACATAAAAGTAATGTTGTGGAATGCAGTATGTGGAAGCTACACGCAATACAGTATTTGGATGAAAACATGAAGCTATCTACACCTAGCACCATACTTTTTTGCAAAAAAACTTTTTTTGTTTCTAATTCACCAAAACTGCTTTAAATCATGCGTTCAGCAGCCCAAATAACAACCAACATAACAGTAATGTTGTGGGATGCAGTATGTGGAAGCTACACGCAATACAGTATTTGGATGAAAACATGAAGCTATCTACACCTAGCACCATACTTTTTTTCAAAAAAACTTTTTTTGTTTCTAATTCACCAAAACTGCTTTAAATCATGCCTTCAGGAGCCCAAATAACAACCAACATAAAAGTAATGTTGTGGGGTGCAGTATGTGGAAGCTACAAGCAATACTGTATTTGGATGAAAACATGAAGCTAGTTACACTTAGCACCATACTTTTTTGCAAAAAAACTTTTTTGGTTTCTAATTCACCAAAACTGCTTTAAATCATGCCTTCAGCAGCCCAAATAACAACCAACATAAAAGTAATGTTGTGGGGTGCAGTATGTGGAAGCTACAAGCAATACAGTATTTGGATGAAAACATGAAGCTAGTTACACTTAGCACCATACTTTTTTGCAAAAAAAATTTTTTTGTTTCTAATTCACCAAAACTGCTTTAAATCATACCTTCAGCAGCCCAAATAACAACCAACATAAATGTAATGTTGTGGGGTGCAGTATGTGGAAGCTACAAGCAATACAGTATTTGGATGAAAACATGAAGCTAGTTACACTTAGCACCATACTTTTTTGCAAAAAAACTTTTTTTGTTTCTAATTCACCAAAACTGCTTTAAATCATGCCTTCAGCAGCCCAAATAACAACCAACATAAAAGTAATGTTGTGGGATGCAGTATGTGGAAGCTACAAGCAATACAGTATTTGGATGAAAACATGAAGCTATCTACTTTTCAAATGATGAAGCTATCTACACCTAGCACCATACTTTTTTGCAAAAAAACTTTTTTTGTTTCTAATTCACCAAAACTGCTTTAAATCATGCCTTCAGCAGCCCAAATAACAACCAACATAAAAGTAATGTTGTGGGATGCAGTATGTGGAAGCTACACGCAATATAGTATTTGGATGAAAACATGAAGCTATCTACACCTAGCACCATACTTTTTTGCAAAAAAACTTTTTTTGTTTCTAATTCACCAAAACTGCTTTAAATCATGCCTTCAGCAGCCCAAATAACAACCAACATAAAAGTAATGTTGTGAGATGCAGTATGTGGAAGCTACAAGCAATACAGTATTTGAATGAAAACATGAAGCTATCTACACCTAGCACCATACTTTTTTGCAAAAAAACTTTTTTTGTTTCTAATTCACCAAAACTGCTTTAAATCATGCCTTCAGCAGCCCAAATAACAACCAACATAAAAGTAATGTTGTGGGGTGCAGTATGTGGAAGCTACACGCAATACAGTATTTGGATGAAAACATGAAGCTATCTACTTTTCAAATGATGAAGCTATCTACACCTAGCACCATACTTTTTTGCAAAAAAACTTTTTTTGTTTCTAATTCACCAAAACTGCTTTAAATCATGCGTTCAGCAGCCCAAATAACAACCAACATAACAGTAATGTTGTGGGATGCAGTATGTGGAAGCTACACGCAATACAGTATTTGGATGAAAACATGAAGCTATCTACACCTAGCACCATACTTTTTTTCAAAAAAACTTTTTTTGTTTCTAATTCACCAAAACTGCTTTAAATTATGCCTTCAGGAGCCCAAATAACAACCAACATAAAAGTAATGTTGTGGGGTGCAGTATGTGGAAGCTACAAGCAATACAGTATTTGGATGAAAACATGAAGCTAGTTACACTTAGCACCATACTTTTTTGCAAAAAAACTTTTTTGGTTTCTAATTCACCAAAACTGCTTTAAATCATGCCTTCAGCAGCCCAAATAACAACCAACATAAAAGTAATGTTGTGGGGTGCAGTATGTGGAAGCTACAAGCAATACAGTATTTGGATGAAAACATGAAGCTAGTTACACTTAGCACCATACTTTTTTGCAAAAAAACTTTTTTTGTTTCTAATTCACCAAAACTGCTTTAAATCATGCCTTCAGCAGCCCAAATAACAACCAACATAAAAGTAATGTTGTGGGATGCAGTATGTGGAAGCTACAAGCAATACAGTATTTGGATGAAAACATGAAGCTATCTACTTTTCAAATGATGAAGCTATCTACACCTAGCACCATACTTTTTTGCAAAAAAACTTTTTTTGTTTCTAATTCACCAAAACTGCTTTAAATCATGCCTTCAGCAGCCCAAATAACAACCAACATAAAAGTAATATTGTGGGATGCAGTATGTGGAAGCTACAAGCAATACAGTATTTGGATGAAAACATGAAGCTAGTTACACTTAGCACCATACTTTTTTGCAAAAAAACTTTTTTTGTTTCTAATTCACCAAAACTGCTTTAAATCATGCCTTCAGCAGCCCAAATAACAACCAACATAAAAGTAATGTTGTGGGGTGCAGTATGTGGAAGCTACAAGCAATACAGTATTTGGATGAAAACATGAAGCTAGTTACACTTAGCACCATACTTTTTTGCAAAAAAACTTTTTTTGTTTCTAATTCACCAAAACTGCTTTAAATCATGCCTTTAGCAGCCCAAATAACAACCAACATTAAAGTAATGTTGTGGGGTGCAGTATGTGGAAGCTACAAGCAATACAGTATTTGGATGAAAACATGAAGCTCTCTACTTTTCAAATGATGAAGCTATCTACACCTAGCACCATACTTTTTAGCAAAAAAACTTTTTTTGTTTCTAATTCACCAAAACTGCTTTAAATCATGCCTTCAGCAGCCCAAATAACAACCAACATAAAAGTAATGTTGTGGGGTGCAGTATGTGGAAGCTACAAGCAATACAGTATTTGGATGAAAACATGAAGCTATCTACTTTTCAAATGATGAAGCTAGTTACACTTAGCACCATACTTTTTGCAAAAAAACTTTTTTTGTTTCTAATTCACCAAAACTGCTTTAAATCATGCCTTCAGCAGCCCAAATAACAACCAACATAAAAGTAATGTTGTGGGGTGCAGTATGTGGAAGCTACAAGCAATACAGTATTTGGATGAAAACATGAAGCTAGTTACACTTAGCACCATACTTTTTTGCAAAAAAACTTTTTGTTTCTAATTCACCAAAACTGCTTTAAATCATGCCTTCAGCAGCCCAAATAACAACCAACATAAAAGAAATGTTGTGGGGTGCAGTATGTGGAAGCTACAAGCAATACAGTATTTGGATGAAAACATGAAGCTAGTTACACTTAGCACCATACTTTTTTGCAAAAAAACTTTTTTTGTTTCTAATTCACCAAAACTGCTTTAAATCATGCCTTCAGCAGCCCAAATAACAACCAACATAAAAGTAATGTTGTGGGGTGCAGTATGTGGAAGCTACAAGCAATACAGTATTTGGATGAAAACATGAAGCTAGTTACACTTAGCACCATACTTTTTTGCAAAAAAACTTTTTTTGTTTCTAATTCACCAAAACTGCTTTAAATCATGCCTTCAGCAGCCCAAATAACAACCAACATAAAAGTAATGTTGTGAGGTGCAGTATGTGGAAGCTACAAGCAATACAGTATTTGGATGAAAACATGAAGCTAGTTACACTTAGCACCATACTTTTTTGCAAAAAAACTTTTTTTGTTTCTAATTCACCAAAACTGCTTTAAATCATGCCTTTAGCAGCCCAAATAACAACCAACATTAAAGTAATGTTGTGGGGTGCAGTATGTGGAAGCTACAAGCAATACAGTATTTGGATGAAAACATGAAGCTCTCTACTTTTCAAATGATGAAGCTATCTACACCTAGCACCATACTTTTTCGCAAAAAAACTTTTTTTGTTTCTAATTCACCAAAACTGCTTTAAATCATGCCTTCAGCAGCCCTAATAACAACCAACATAAAAGTAATGTTGTGGGGTGCAGTATGTGGAAGCTACAAGCAATACAGTATTTGAATGAAAACATGAAGCTATCTACACCTAGCACCATACTTTTTTGCAAAAAAACTTTTTTTGTTTCTAATTCACCAAAACTGCTTTAAATCATGCCTTCAGCAGCCCAAATAACAACCAACATAAAAGTAATGTTGTGGAATGCAGTATGTGGAAGCTACAAGCAATACAGTATTTGGATGAAAACATGAAGCTAGTTACACTTAGCGCCATACTTTTTTGCAAAAAAACTTTTTTTGTTTCTAATTCACCAAAACTGCTTTAAATCATGCCTTCAGCAGCCCAAATAACAACCAACATAAAAGTAATGTTGTGGGGTGCAGTATGTGGAAGCTACAAGCAATACAGTATTTGGATGAAAACATGAAGCTATCTACACCTAGCACCATACTTTTTTGCAAAAAAACTTTTTTTGTTTCTAATTCACCAAAACTGCTTTAAATCATGCCTTCAGCAGCCCAAATAACAACCAACATAAAAGTAATGTTGTGGGATGCACTATGTGGAAGCTACACGCAATACAGTATTTGGATGAGAACATGAAGCTATCTACACCTAGCAACATACTTTTTTGCAAAAAAACTTTTTTTTGTTTCTAATTCACCAAAACTGCTTTAAATCTTGCCTTTAGCAGCCCAAATAACAACCAACATTAAAGTAATGTTGTGGGGTGCAGTATGTGGAAGCTACAAGCAATACAGTATTTGGATGAAAACATGAAGCTATCTACTTTTCAAATGATGAAGCTATCTACACCTAGCACCATACTTTTTTGCAAAAAAACTTTTTTTGTTTCTAATTCACCAAAACTGCTTTAAATCATGCCTTCAGCAGCCCAAATAACAACCAACATAAAAGTAATGTTGTGGGGTGCAGTATGTGGAAGCTACAAGCAATACAGTATTTGGATGAAAACATGAAGCTAGTTACACTTAGCACCATACTTTTTTGCAAAAAAACTTTTTTTGTTTCTAATTCACCAAAACTGCTTTAAATCATGCCTTCAGCAGCCCAAATAACAACCAACATAAAAGTAATGTTGTGGGGTGCAGTATGTGGAAGCTACAAGCAATACAGTATTTGGATGAAAACATGAAGCTAGTTACACTAAGCACCATACTTTTTTGGAAAAAAACTTTTTTTGTTTCTAATTCACCAAAACTGCTTTAAATCATGCCTTCAGCAGCCCAAATAACAACCAACATAAAAGTAATGTTGTGGGGTGCAGTATGTGGAAGCTACAAGCAATACAGTATTTGGATGAAAACATGAAGCTATCTACTTTTCAAATGATGAAGCTATCTACACTTAGCACCATACTTTTTTGCAAAAAAACTTTTTTGTTTCTAATTCACCAAAACTGCTTTAAATCATGCCTTTAACAGCCCAAATAACAACCAACATTAAAGTAATGTTGTGGGGTGCAGTATGTGGAAGCTACAAGCAATACAGTATTTGGATGAAAACATGAAGCTAGTTACACTTAGCACCATACTTTTTTGCAAAAAAACTTTTTTTGTTTCTAATTCACCAAAACTGCTTTAAATTAATGCCTTCAGCAGCCCAAATAACAACCAACAAAAAAGTAATGTTGTGGGGTGCAGTATGTGGAAGCTACAAGCAATACAGTATTTGGATGAAAACATGAAGCTAGTTACACTTAGCACCATACATTTTTGCAAAAAAACTTTTTTTGTTTCTAATTCACCAAAACTGCTTTAAATCATGCCTTCAGCAGCCCAAATAACAACCAACATAAAAGTAATGTTGTGGAATGCAGTATGTGGAAGCTACACGCAATACAGTATTTGGATGAAAACATGAAGCTATCTACACCTAGCACCATACTTTTTTGCAAAAAAACTTTTTTTGTTTCTAATTCACCAAAACTGCTTTAAATCATGCGTTCAGCAGCCCAAATAACAACCAACATTAAAGTAATGTTGTGGGGTGCAGTATGTGGAAGCTACAAGCAATACAGTATTTGGATGAAAACATGAAGCTATCTACTTTTCAAATGATGAAGCTATCTACACCTAGCACCATACTTTTTTTCAAAAAAACTTTTTTTGTTTCTAATTCACCAAAACTGCTTTAAATCATGCCTTCAGGAGCCCAAATAACAACCAACATAAAAGTAATGTTGTGGGGTGCAGTATGTGGAAGCTACAAGCAATACAGTATTTGGATGAAAACATGAAGCTAGTTACACTTAGCACCATACTTTTTTGCAAAAAAACTTTTTTGGTTTCTAATTCACCAAAACTGCTTTAAATCATGCCTTCAGCAGCCCAAATAACAACCAACATAAAAGTAATGTTGTGGGGTGCAGTATGTGGAAGCTACAAGCAATACAGTATTTGGATGAAAACATGAAGCTAGTTACACTTAGCACCATACTTTTTTGCAAAAAAAATTTTTTTGTTTCTAATTCACCAAAACTGCTTTAAATCATACCTTCAGCAGCCCAAATAACAACCAACATAAATGTAATGTTGTGGGGTGCAGTATGTGGAAGCTACAAGCAATACAGTATTTGGATGAAAACATGAAGCTATCTACTTTTCAAATGATGAAGCTATCTACACCTAGCACCATACTTTTTTGCAAAAAAACTTTTTTTGTTTCTAATTCACCAAAACTGCTTTAAATCATGCCTTCAGCAGCCCAAATAACAACCAACATAAAAGTAATGTTGTGGGATGCAGTATGTGGAAGCTACACGCAATACAGTATTTGGATGAAAACATGAAGCTATCTACACCTAGCACCATACTTTTTTGCAAAAAAACTTTTTTTGTTTCTAATTCACCAAAACTGCTTTAAATCATGCCTTCAGCAGCCCAAATAACAACCAACATAAAAGTAATGTTGTGGGATGCAGTATGTGGAAGCTACACGCAATACAGTATTTGGATGAAAACATGAAGCTATCTACACCTAGCACCATACTTTTTTGCAAAAAAACTTTTTTTGTTTCTAATTCACCAAAACTGCTTTAAATCATGCCTTCAGCAGCCCAAATAACAACCAACATAAAAGTAATGTTGTGGGGTGCAGTATGTGGAAGCTACAAGCAATACAGTATTTGGATGAAAACATGAAGCTAGTTACACTTAGCACCATACTTTTTTGCAAAAAAACTTTTTTTGTTTCTAATTCACCAAAACTGCTTTAAATCATGCCTTCAGCAGCCCAAATAACAACCAACATAAAAGTAATGTTGTGGGGTGCAGTATGTGGAAGCTACAAGCAATACAGTATTTAGATGAAAACATGAAGCTAGTTACACTTAGCACCATACTTTTTTGCAAAAAACCTTTTTTTGTTTCTAATTCACCAAAACTGCTTTAAATCATGCCTTCAGCAGCCCAAATAACAACCAACATAAAAGTAATATTGTGGGGTGCAGTATGTGGAAGCTACAAGCAATACAGTATTTGGATGAAAACATGAAGCTAGCTACACTTAGCACCATACTTTTTTGCAAAAAAACTTTTTTTGTTTCTAATTCACCAAAACTGCTTTAAATCATGCCTTCAGCAGCCCAAATAACAACCAACATAAAAGTAATGTTGTGGGGTGCAGTATGTGGAAGCTACAAGCAATACAGTATTTGGATGAAAACATGAAGCTAGTTACACTTAGCACCATACTTTTTTGCAAAAAAACTTTTTTTGTTTCTAATTCACCAAAACTGCTTTAAATCATGCCTTTAGCAGCCCAAATAACAACCAACATTAAAGTAATGTTGTGGGGTGCAGTATGTGGAAGCTACAAGCAATACAGTATTTGGATGAAAACATGAAGCTCTCTACTTTTCAAATGATGAAGCTATCTACACCTAGCACCATACTTTTTTGCAAAAAAACTTTTTTTGTTTCTAATTCACCAAAACTGCTTTAAATCATGCCTTCAGCAGCCCAAATAACAACCAACATAAAAGTAATGTTGTGGGGTGCAGTATGTGGAAGCTACAAGCAATACAGTATTTGGATGAAAACATGAAGCTATCTACTTTTCAAATGATGAAGCTAGTTACACTTAGCACCATACTTTTTGCAAAAAAACTTTTTTTGTTTCTAATTCACCAAAACTGCTTTAAATCATGCCTTCAGCAGCCCAAATAACAACCAACATAAAAGTAATGTTGTGGGGTGCAGTATGTGGAAGCTACAAGCAATACAGTATTTGGATGAAAACATGAAGCTAGTTACACTTAGCACCATACTTTTTGCAAAAAAACTTTTTTTGTTTCTAATTCATCAAAACTGCTTTAAATCATGCCTTCAGCAGCCCAAATAACAACCAACATAAAAGTAATGTTGTGGGGTGCAGTATGTGGAAGCTACAAGCAATACAGTATTTGGATGAAAACATGAAGCTAGTTACACTTAGCACCATACTTTTTTGCAAAAAAACTTTTTTTGTTTCTAATTCACCAAAACTGCTTTAAATCATGCCTTCAGCAGCCCAAATAACAACCAACATAACAGTAATGTTGTGGGGTGCAGTATGTGGAAGCTACACGCAATACAGTATTTGGATGAAAACATGAAGCTATCTACACCTAGCACCATACTTTTTTGCAAAAAAACTTTTTTTGTTTCTAATTCACCAAAACTGCTTTAAATCATGCCTTCAGCAGCCCAAATAACAACCAACATAAAAGTAATGTTGTGGGGTGCAGTATGTGGAAGCTACAAGCAATACAGTATTTGGATGAAAACATGAAGCTCTCTACTTTTCAAATGATGAAGCTATCTACACCTAGCACCATACTTTTTTGCAAAAAAACTTTTTTTGTTTCTAATTCACCAAAACTGCTTTAAATCATGCCTTCAGCAGCCCAAATAACAACCAACATAAAAGTAATGTTGTGGGGTGCAGTATGTGGAAGCTACAAGCAATACAGTATTTGGATGAAAACATGAAGCTAGTTACACTTAGCACCATACTTTTTTGCAAAAAAACTTTTTTTGTTTCTAATTCACCAAAACTGCTTTAAATCATGCCTTCAGCAGCCCAAATAACAACCAACATAAAAGTAATGTTGTGGGGTGCAGTATGTGGAAGCTACAAGCAATACAGTATTTGGATGAAAACATGAAGCTAGTTACACTTAGCACCATACTTTTTTGCAAAAAACCTTTTTTTGTTTCTAATTCACCAAAACTGCTTTAAATCATGCCTTCAGCAGCCCAAATAACAACCAACATAAAAGTAATATTGTGGGGTGCAGTATGTGGAAGCTACAAGCAATACAGTATTTGGATGAAAACATGAAGCTAGCTACACTTAGCACCATACTTTTTTGCAAAAAAACTTTTTTTGTTTCTAATTCACCAAAACTGCTTTAAATCATGCCTTCAGCAGCCCAAATAACAACCAACATAAAAGTAATGTTGTGGGGTGCAGTATGTGGAAGCTACAAGCAATACAGTATTTGGATGAAAACATGAAGCTAGTTACACTTAGCACCATACTTTTTTGCAAAAAAACTTTTTTTGTTTCTAATTCACCAAAACTGCTTTAAATCATGCCTTTAGCAGCCCAAATAACAACCAACATTAAAGTAATGTTGTGGGGTGCAGTATGTGGAAGCTACAAGCAATACAGTATTTGGATGAAAACATGAAGCTCTCTACTTTTCAAATGATGAAGCTATCTACACCTAGCACCATACTTTTTTGCAAAAAAACTTTTTTTGTTTCTAATTCACCAAAACTGCTTTAAATCATGCCTTCAGCAGCCCAAATAACAACAAACATAAAAGTAATGTTGTGGGGTGCAGTATGTGGAAGCTACAAGCAATACAGTATTTGGATGAAAACATGAAGCTAGTTACACTTAGCACCATACTTTTTTGCAAAAAAACTTTTTTTGTTTCTAATTCACCAAAACTGCTTTAAATCATGCCTTCAGCAGCCCAAATAACAACCAACATAACAGTAATGTTGTGGGGTGCAGTATGTGGAAGCTACACGCAATACAGTATTTGGATGAAAACATGAAGCTATCTACACCTAGCACCATACTTTTTTGCAAAAAAACTTTTTTTGTTTCTAATTCACCAAAACTGCTTTAAATCATGCCTTCAGCAGCCCAAATAACAACCAACATAAAAGTAATGTTGTGGGGTGCAGTATGTGGAAGCTACAAGCAATACAGTATTTGGATGAAAACATGAAGCTAGTTACACTTAGCACCATACTTTTTTGCAAAAAAACTTTTTTTGTTTCTAATTCACCAAAACTGCTTTAAATCATGCCTTCAGCAGCCCAAATAACAACCAACATAAAAGTAATGTTGTGGGGTGCAGTATGTGGAAGCTACAAGCAATACAGTATTTGGATGAAAACATGAAGCTATCTACTTTTCAAATGATGAAGCTAGTTACACTTAGCACCATACTTTTTTGCAAAAAAACTTTTTTTGTTTCTAATTCACCAAAACTGCTTTAAATCATGCCTTCAGCAGCCCAAATAACAACCAACATAAAAGTAATGTTGTGGGATGCAGTTTGTGGAAGCTAAACGCAATACAGTATTTGGATGAAAACATGAAGCTATCTACACCTAGCACCATACTTTTTTGCAAAAAAACTTTTTTTGTTTCTAATTCACCAAAACTGCTTTAAATCATGCCTTCAGCAGCCCAAATAACAACCAACATAAAAGTAATGTTGTGGGGTGCAGTATGTGGAAGCTACAAGCAATACAGTATTTGGATGAAAACATGAAGCTAGTTACACTTAGCACCATACTTTTTTGCAAAAAAACTTTTTTTGTTTCTAATTCACCAAAACTGCTTTAAATCATACCTTCAGCAGCCCAAATAACAACCAACATAAAAGTAATGTTGTGGGGTGCAGTATGTGGAAGCTACAAGCAATACAGTATTTGGATGAAAACATGAAGCTAGTTACACTTAGCACCAAACTTTTTTGCAAAAAAACTTTTTTTGTTTCTAATTCACCAAAACTGCTTTAAATCATGCCTTCAGCAGCCCAAATAACAACCAACATAAAAGTAATGTTGTGGGATGCAGTATGTGGAAGCTACAAGCAATACAGTATTTGAATGAAAACATGAAGCTATCTACACCTAGCACCATACTTTTTTGCAAAAAAACTTTTTTTGTTTCTAATTCACCAAAACTGCTTTAAATCATGCCTTCAGCAGCCCAAATAACAACCAACATAAAAGTAATGTTGTGGGGTGCAGTATGTGGAAGCTACAAGCAATACAGTATTTGGATGAAAACATGAAGCTATCTACTTTTCAAATGATGAAGCTATCTACACCTAGCACCATACTTTTTTGCAAAAAAACTTTTTTTGTTTCTAATTCACCAAAACTGCTTTAAATCATGCCTTCAGCAGCCCAAATAACAACCAACATAAAAGTAATGTTGTGGGATGCAGTATGTGGAAGCTAAACGCAATACAGTATTTGGATGAAAACATGAAGCTATCTACACCTAGCACCATACTTTTTTGCAAAAAAACTTTTTTTGTTTCTAATTCACCAAAACTGCTTTAAATCATGCCTTCAGCAGCCCAAATAACAACCAACATAAAAGTCATGTTGTGGGATGCAGTATGTGGAAGCTAAACGCAATACAGTATTTGGATGAAAACATGAAGCTATCTACACCTAGCACCATACTTTTTTGCAAAAAAACTTTTTTTGTTTCTAATTCACCAAAACTGCTTTAAATCATGCCTTCAGCAGCCCAAATAACAACCAACATAAAAGTAATGTTGTGGGATGCAGTATGTGGAAGCTACACGCAATACAGTATTTGGATGAAAACATGAAGCTATCTACACCTAGCACCATACTTTTTTGCAAAAAAACTTTTTTTGTTTCTAATTCACCAAAACTGCTTTAAATCATGCCTTCAGCAGCCCAAATAGCAACCAACATAAAAGTAATGTTGTGGGGTGCAGAATGTGGAAGCTACAGGCAATACAGTATTTGGATGAAAACATGAAGCTAGTTACACTTAGCACCATACTTTTTTGCAAAAAAACTTTTTTTGTTTCTAATTCACCAAAACTGCTTTAAATCATGCCTTCAGCAGCCCAAATAACAACCAACATAAAAGTAATGTTGTGGGATGCAGTATGTGGAAGCTACACGCAATACAGTATTTGGATGAAAACATGAAGCTAGTTACACTTAGCACCATACTTTTTTGCAAAAAAACTTTTTTTGTTTCTAATTCACCAAAACTGCTTTAAATCATGCCTTCAGCAGCCGAAATAACAACCAACATAAAAGTAATGTTGTGGGGTGCAGTATGTGGAAGCTACACGCAATACAGTATTTGGATGAAAACATGAAGCAATCTACTTTTCAAATGATGAAGCTATCTACACCTAGCACCATACTTTTTTGCAAAAAAACTTTTTTTGTTTCTAATTCACCAAAACTGCTTTAAATCATGCGTTCAGCAGCCCAAATAACAACCAACATAACAGTAATGTTGTGGGATGCAGTATGTGGAAGCTACACGCAATACAGTATTTGGATGAAAACATGACGCTATCTACTTTTCAAATGATGAAGCTATCTACACCTAGCACCATACTTTTTTGCAAAAAAACTTTTTTTGTTTCTAATTCACCAAAACTGCTTTAAATCATGCCTTCAGCAGCCCAAATAACAACCAACATAAAAGTAATGTTGTGGGGTGCAGTATGTGGAAGCTACAAGCAATACAGTATTTGGATGAAAACATGAAGCTAGTTACACTTAGCACCATACTTTTTTGCAAAAAAACTTTTTTTGTTTCTAATTCACCAAAACTGCTTTAAATCATGCCTTCAGCAGCCGAAATAACAACCAACATAAAAGTAATGTTGTGGGGTGCAGTATGTGGAAGCTACAAGCAATACAGTATTTGGATGAAAACATGAAGCTATCTACTTTTCAAATGATGAAGCTATCTACACCTAGCACCATACTTTTTTGCAAAAAAACTTTTTTTGTTTCTAATTCACCAAAACTGCTTTAAATCATGCCTTCAGCAGCCCAAATAACAACCAACATAAAAGTAATGTTGTGGGGTGCAGTATGTGGAAGCTACAAGCAATACAGTATTTGGATGAAAACATGAAGCTAGTTACACTTAGCACCATACTTTTTTGCAAAAAAACTTTTTTTGTTTCTATTTCACCAAAACTGCTTTAAATCATGCCTTCAGCAGCCCAAATAACAACCAACATAAAAGTAATGTTGTGGGGTGCAGTATGTGGAAGCTACAAGCAATACAGTATTTGGATGAAAACATGAAGCTAGTTACACTTAGCACCATAGTTTTTTGCAAAAAAACTTTTTTTGTTTCTAATTCACCAAAACTGCTTTAAATCATGCCTTCAGCAGCCCAAATAACAACCAACATAAAAGTAATGTTGTGGGATGCAGTATGTGGAAGCTAAATGCAATACAGTATTTGGATGAAAACATGAAGCTATCTACACCTAGCACCATACTTTTTTGCAAAAAAACTTTTTTTGTTTCTAATTCACCAAAACTGCTTTAAATCATGCCTTCAGCAGCCCAAATAACAACCAACATAAAAGTAATGTTGTGGGGTGCAGTATGTGGAAGCTACAAGCAATACAGTATTTGGATGAAAACATGAAGATATCTACTTTTCAAATGATGAAGCTAGGTACACTTAGCACCATACTTTTTTGCAAAAAAACTTTTTTTGTTTCTAATTCACCTAAACTGCTTTAAATCATGCCTTCAGCAGCCCAAATAACAACCAACATAAAAGTAATGTTGTGGGGTGCAGTATGTGGAAGCTACAAGCAATACAGTATTTGGATGAAAACATGAAGCTATCTACTTTTCAAATGATGAAGCTATCTACACCTAGCACCATACTTTTTTGCAAAAAAACTTTTTTTGTTTCTAATTCACCAAAACTGCTTTAAATCATGCCTTCAGCAGCCCAAATAACAACCAACATAAAAGTAATGTTGTGGGATGCAGTATGTGGAAGCTACACGCAATACAGTATTTGGATGAAAACATGAAGCTATCTACACCTAGCACCATACTTTTTTGCAAAAAAACTTTTTTTGTTTCTAATTCACCAAAACTGCTTTAAATCATGCCTTCAGCAGCCCAAATAACAACCAACATAAAAGTAATGTTGTGGGGTGCAGTATGTGGAAGCTACAAGCAATACAGTATTTGGATGAAAACATGAAGCTAGTTACACTTAGCACCATAGTTTTTTGCAAAAAAACTTTTTTTGTTTCTAATTCACCAAAACTGCTTTAAATCATGCCTTCAGCAGCCCAAATAACAACCAACATAAAAGTAATGTTGTGGGATGCAGTATGTGGAAGCTAAACGCAATACAGTATTTGGATGAAAACATGAAGCTATCTACACCTAGCACCATACTTTTTTGCAAAAAAACTTTTTTTGTTTCTAATTCACCAAAACTGCTTTAAATCATGCCTTCAGCAGCCCAAATAACAACCAACATAAAAGTAATGTTGTGGGGTGCAGTATGTGGAAGCTACAAGCAATACAGTATTTGGATGAAAACATGAAGATATCTACTTTTCAAATGATGAAGCTAGGTACACTTAGCACCATACTTTTTTGCAAAAAAACTTTTTTTGTTTCTAATTCACCTAAACTGCTTTAAATCATGCCTTCAGCAGCCCAAATAACAACCAACATAAAAGTAATGTTGTGGGGTGCAGTATGTGGAAGCTACAAGCAATACAGTATTTGGATGAAAACATGAAGCTATCTACTTTTCAAATGATGAAGCTATCTACACCTAGCACCATACTTTTTTGCAAAAAAACTTTTTTTGTTTCTAATTCACCAAAACTGCTTTAAATCATGCCTTCAGCAGCCCAAATAACAACCAACATAAAAGTAATGTTGTGGGATGCAGTATGTGGAAGCTACACGCAATACAGTATTTGGATGAAAACATGAAGCTATCTACACCTAGCACCATACTTTTTTGCAAAAAAACTTTTTTTGTTTCTAATTCACCAAAACTGCTTTAAATCATGCCTTCAGCAGCCCAAATAGCAACCAACATAAAAGTAATGTTGTGGGGTGCAGTATGTGGAAGCTACAAGCAATACAGTATTTGGATGAAAACATGAAGCTAGTTACACTTAGCACCATACTTTTTTGCAAAAAAACTTTTTTTGTTTCTAATTCACCAAAACTGCTTTAAATCATGCCTTCAGCAGCCGAAATAACAACCAACATAAAAGTAATGTTGTGGGATGCAGTATGTGGAAGCTACAAGCAATACAGTATTTGGATGAAAACATGAAGCTATCTACTTTTCAAATGATGAAGCTATCTACACCTAGCACCATACTTTTTTGCAAAAAAAACTTTTTTTGTTTCTAATTCACCAAAACTGCTTTAAATCATGCCTTCAGCAGCCCAAATAACAACCAACATAAAAGTAATGTTGTGGGATGCAGTATGTGGAAGCTACACGCAATACAGTATTTGGATGAAAACATGAAGCTATCTACACCTAGCACCATACTTTTTTGCAAAAAAACTTTTTTTGTTTCTAATTCACCAAAACTGCTTTAAATCATGCCTTCAGCAGCCCAAATAACAACCAACATAAAAGTAATGTTGTGGGATGCAGTATGTGGAAGCTACACGCAATACAGTATTTGGATGAAAACATGAAGCTATCTACACCTAGCACCATACTTTTTTGCAAAAAAACTTTTTTTGTTTCTAATTCACCAAAACTGCTTTAAATCATGCCTTCAGCAGCCCAAATAGCAACCAACATAAAAGTAATGTTGCGGGGTGCAGTATGTGGAAGCTACAAGCAATACAGTATTTGGATGAAAACATGAAGCTAGTTACACTTAGCACCATACTTTTTTGCAAAAAAACTTTTTTTGTTTCTAATTCACCAAAACTGCTTTAAATCATGCCTTCAGCAGCCCAAATAACAACCAACATAAACGTAATGTTGTGGGGTGCAGTATGTGGAAGCTACACGCAATACAGTATTTGGATGAAAACATGAAGCTATCTACTTTTCAAATGATGAAGCTATCTACACCTAGCACCATACTTTTTTTCAAAAAAACTTTTTTTGTTTCTAATTCACCAAAACTGCTTTAAATCATGCCTTCAGCAGCCCAAATAACAACCAACATAAAAGTAATGTTGTGGGGTGCAGTATGTGGAAGCTACAAGCAATACAGTATTTGGATGAAAACATGAAGCTAGTTACACTTAGCACCATACTTTTTTTCAAAAAAACTTTTTTTGTTTCTAATTCACCAAAACTGCTTTAAATCATGCCTTCAGCAGCCCAAATAACAACCAACATAAAAGTAATGTTGTGGGGTGCAGTATGTGGAAGCTACAAGCAATACAGTATTTGGATGAAAACATTAAGCTAGTTACACTTAGCACCATACTTTTTTGCAAAAAAACTTTTTTTGTTTCTAATTCACCAAAACTGCTTTAAATCATGCCTTCAGCAGCCCAAATAACAACCAACATAAAAGTAATGTTGTGGGGTGCAGTATGTGGAAGCTACAAGCAATACAGTATTTGGATGAAAACATGAAGCTAGTTACACTTAGCACCATAGTTTTTTGCAAAAAAACTTTTTTTGTTTCTAATTCACCAAAACTGCTTTAAATCATGCCTTCAGCAGCCCAAATAACAACCAACATAAAAGTAATGTTGTGGGATGCAGTATGTGGAAGCTAAACGCAATACAGTATTTGGATGAAAACATGAAGCTATCTACACCTAGCACCATACTTTTTTGCAAAAAAACTTTTTTTGTTTCTAATTCACCAAAACTGCTTTAAATCATGCCTTCAGCAGCCCAAATAACAACCAACATAAAAGTAATGTTGTGGGGTGCAGTATGTGGAAGCTACAAGCAATACAGTATTTGGATGAAAACATGAAGATATCTACTTTTCAAATGATGAAGCTAGGTACACTTAGCACCATACTTTTTTGCAAAAAAACTTTTTTTGTTTCTAATTCACCAAAACTGCTTTAAATCATGCCTTCAGCAGCCCAAATAACAACCAACATAAAAGTAATGTTGTGGGGTGCAGTATGTGGAAGCTACAAGCAATACAGTATTTGGATGAAAACATGAAGCTATCTACTTTTCAAATGATGAAGCTATCTACACCTAGCACCATACTTTTTTGCAAAAAAACTTTTTTTGTTTCTAATTCACCAAAACTGCTTTAAATCATGCGTTCAGCAGCCCAAATAACAACCAACATAACAGTAATGTTGTGGGATGCAGTATGTGGAAGCTGCACGCAATACAGTATTTGGATAAAAACATGAAGCTATCTACACCTAGCACCATACTTTTTTGCAAAAAAACTTTTTTTGTTTCTAATTCACCAAAACTGCTTTAAATCGTGCGTTCAGCAGCCCAAATAACAACCAACATAAAAGTAATGTTGTGGGGTGCAGTATGTGGAAGCTACAAGCAATACAGTATTTGGATGAAAACATGAAGCTAGTTACACTTGGCACCATACTTTTTTGCAAAAAAACTTTTTTTGTTTCTAATTCACCAAAACTGCTTTAAATCATGCCTTCAGCAGCCCAAATAACAACCAACATAAAAGTAATGTTGTGGGGTGCAATATGTGGAAGCTACAAGCAATACAGTATTTGGATGAAAACATGAAGCTATCTACACCTAGCACCATACTTTTTTGCAAAAAAACTTTTTTTGTTTCTAATTCACCAAAACTGCTTTAAATCATGCCTTCAGCAGCCCAAATAACAACCAACATAAAAGTAATGTTGCGGGGTGCAGTATGTGGAAGCTACAAGCAATACAGTATTTGGATGAAAACATGAAGCTAGTTACACCTAGCACCATACTTTTTTTGCAAAAAAACTTTTTTTGTTTCTAATTCACCAAAACTGCTTTAAATCATGCCTTCAGCAGCCCAAATAACAACCAACATAAAAGTAATGTTGTGGGATGCAGTATGTGGAAGCTACAAGCAATACAGTATTTGGATGAAAACATGAAGCTATCTACACCTAGCACCATACTTTTTTGCAAAAAAACTTTTTTTGTTTCTAATTCACCAAAACTGCTTTAAATCATGCCTTCAGCAGCCCAAATAACAACCAACATAAAAGTAATGTTGTGGGGTGCAGTATGTGGAAGCTACAAGCAATACAGTATTTGGATGAAAACATGAAGCTATCTACACCTAGCACCATACTTTTTTGCAAAAAAACTTTTTTTGTTTCTAATTCACCAAAACTGCTTTAAATCATGCCTTCAGCAGCCCAAATAACAACCAACATAAAAGTAATGTTGTGGGGTGCAGTATGTGGAAGCTACAAGCAATACAGTATTTGGATGAAAACATGAAGCTATCTACTTTTCAAATGATGAAGCTATCTACACCTAGCACCATACTTTTTTGCAAAAAAACTTTTTTTGTTTCTAATTCACCAAAACTGCTTTAAATCATGCCTTCAGCAGCCCAAATAACAACCAACATAAAAGTAATGTTGTGGGATGCAGTATGTGGAAGCTAAACGCAATACAGTATTTGGATGAAAACATGAAGCTATCTACACCTAGCACCATACTTTTTTGCAAAAAAACTTTTTTTGTTTCTAATTCACCAAAACTGCTTTAAATCATGCCTTCAGCAGCCCAAATAACAACCAACATAAAAGTAATGTTGTGGGATGCAGTATGTGGAAGCTACACGCAATACAGTATTTGGATGAAAACATGAAGCTATCTACTTTTCAAATGATGAAGCTATCTACACCTAGCACCATACTTTTTTGCAAAAAAACTTTTTTTGTTTCTAATTCACCAAAACTGCTTTAAATCGTGCGTTCAGCAGCCCAAATAACAACCAACATAACAGTAATGTTGTGGGATGCAGTATGTGGAAGCTACACGCAATACAGTATTTGGATGAAAACATGAAGCTATCTACACCTAGCACCATACTTTTTTTCAAAAAAACTTTTTTTGTTTCTAATTCACCAAAACTGCTTTAAATCATGCCTTCAGCAGCCCAAATAACAACCAACATAAAAGTAATGTTGTGGGGTGCAGTATGTGGAAGCTACAAGCAATACAGTATTTGGATGAAAACATGAAGCTAGTTACACTTAGCACCATACTTTTTTGCAAAAAAACTTTTTTTGTTTCTAATTCACCAAAACTGCTTTAAATCATGCCTTCAGCAGCCCAAATAACAACCAACATAAAAGTAATGTTGTGGGGTGCAGTATGTGGAAGCTACAAGCAATACAGTATTTGGATGAAAACATGAAGCTAGTTACACTTAGCACCATACTTTTTTGCAAAAAAACTTTTTTTGTTTCTAATTCACCAAAACTGCTTTAAATCATGCCTTCAGCAGCCCAAATAACAACCAACATAAAAGTAATGTTGTGGGATGCAGTATGTGGAAGCTAAACGCAATACAGTATTTGGATGAAAACATGAAGCTATCTACACCTAGCACCATACTTTTTTGCAAAACAACTTTTTTTGTTTCTAATTCACCAAAACTGCTTTAAATCATGCCTTCAGCAGCCCAAATAACAACCAACATAAAAGTAATGTTGTGGGGTGCAGTATGTGGAAGCTACAAGCAATACAGTATTTGGATGAAAACATGAAGCTAGTTACACTTAGCACCATACTTTTTTGCAAAAAAACTTTTTTTGTTTCTAATTCACCAAAACTGCTTTAAATCATGCCTTCAGCAGCCCAAATAACAACCAACATAAAAGTAATGTTGTGGGGTGCAGTATGTGGAAGCTACAAGCAATACAGTATTTGGATGAAAACATGAAGCTAGTTACACTTAGCACCATACTTTTTTGCAAAAAAACTTTTTTTGTTTCTAATTCACCAAAACTGCTTTAAATCATACCTTCAGCAGCCCAAATAACAACCAACATAAAAGTAATGTTGTGGGGTGCAGTATGTGGAAGCTACAAGCAATACAGTATTTGAATGAAAACATGAAGCTATCTACACCTAGCACCATACTTTTTTGCAAAAAAACTTTTTTTGTTTCTAATTCACCAAAACTGCTTTAAATCATGCCTTCAGCAGCCCAAATAACAACCAACATAAAAGTAATGTTGTGAGATGCAGTATGTGGAAGCTACAAGCAATACAGTATTTGAATGAAAACATGAAGCTATCTACACCTAGCACCATACTTTTTTGCAAAAAAACTTTTTTTGTTTCTAATTCACCAAAACTGCTTTAAATCATGCCTTCAGCAGCCCAAATAACAACCAACATAAAAGTAATGTTGTGGGGTGCAGTATGTGGAAGCTACAAGCAATACAGTATTTGGATGAAAACATGAAGCTAGTTACACTTAGCACCATACTTTTTTGCAAAAAAACTTTTTTTGTTTCTAATTCACCAAAACTGCTTTAAATCATGCCTTCAGCAGCCCAAATAACAACCAACATAAAAGTAATGTTGTGGGGTGCAGTATGTGGAAGCTACAAGCAATACAGTATTTGGATGAAAACATGAAGCTAGTTACACTTAGCACCATACTTTTTTGCAAAAAAACTTTTTTTGTTTCTAATTCACCAAAACTGCTTTAAATCATGCCTTCAGCAGCCCAAATAACAACCAACATAAAAGTAATGTTGTGGGGTGCAGTATGTGGAAGCTACAAGCAATACAGTATTTGGATGAAAACATGAAGCTAGTTACACTTAGCACCATACTTTTTTGCAAAAAAACTTTTTTTGTTTCTAATTCACCAAAACTGCTTTAAATCATGCCTTCAGCAGCCCAAATAACAACCAACATAAAAGTAATGTTGTGGGGTGCAGTATGTGGAAGCTACAAGCAATACAGTATTTGAATGAAAACATGAAGCTATCTACACCTAGCACCATACTTTTTTGCAAAAAAACTTTTTTTGTTTCTAATTCACCAAAACTGCTTTAAATCATGCCTTCAGCAGCCCAAATAACAACCAACATAAAAGTAATGTTGTGAGATGCAGTATGTGGAAGCTACAAGCAATACAGTATTTGAATGAAAACATGAAGCTATCTACACCTAGCACCATACTTTTTTGCAAAAAAACTTTTTTTGTTTCTAATTCACCAAAACTGCTTTAAATCATGCCTTCAGCAGCCCAAATAACAACCAACATAAAAGTAATGTTGTGGGGTGCAGTATGTGGAAGCTACAAGCAATACAGTATTTGGATGAAAACATGAAGCTAGTTACACTTAGCACCATACTTTTTTGCAAAAAAACTTTTTTTGTTTCTAATTCACCAAAACTGCTTTAAATCATGCCTTCAGCAGCCCAAATAACAACCAACATAAAAGTAATGTTGTGGGGTGCAGTATGTGGAAGCTACAAGCAATACAGTATTTGAATGAAAACATGAAGCTAGTTACACTTAGCACCATACTTTTTTGCAAAAAAACTTTTTTTGTTTCTAATTCACCAAAACTGCTTTAAATCATGCCTTCAGCAGCCCAAATAACAACCAACATAAAAGTAATGTTGTGGGGTGCAGTATGTGGAAGCTACAAGCAATACAGTATTTGGATGAAAACATGAAGCTATCTACTTTTCAAATGATGAAGCTATCTACACCTAGCACCATACTTTTTTGCAAAAAAACTTTTTTTGTTTCTAATTCACCAAAACTGCTTTAAATCATGCCTTCAGCAGCCCAAATAACAACCAACATAAAAGTAATGTTGTGGGGTGCAGTATGTGGAAGCTACAAGCAATACAGTATTTGGATGAAAACATGAAGCTAGTTACACTTAGCACCATACTTTTTTGCAAAAAAACTTTTTTTGTTTCTAATTCACCAAAACTGCTTTAAATCATGCGTTCAGCAGCCCAAATAACAACCAACGGTCCGACCGCCGAGGAAGATGGCCGCATGATCTGATTGCTCTGCCGCCGCTCGCAAATCATCCATCGTCATCGTGCTCTAAACTGCCATGGGCCGTTCCAAAAAGGCTGCCACGGATTCCCCTGCTCCTGGGGATCGATCACGGCCGCCCTCGTCTTCGTTGCGGGAGTATTTCCGTACCCCCGCGGATCTGGCCTCGCAGGCTGCTGACGACCACGAGGCCGCCTCTCCGGCCAGTTCCTCCTCAGTGGAGGATTCCGCTTCGGCGACCCGCTTACCTTCCGCGTCCCATCCTCCAGAAGTGCTGCGACTCTTCTCGTCTGCTCCCTGGAAATCGGACTTCTCCATGCTGATCACGGAGCTTAAACAGGTGGTCCGCGATGAGGTGTCTGCTCTTCGCTCCGATCTGTCTTCACTGGAACAACGGGTGCAGGCCTTGGAGGACTCCTCTTCCCGCCACCAGCGCACTGTGACACAGGCCCAGCAACTGGGCGATCGCCACACGACTTACCTACGGGATCTCCGTCGGCGGATAGAAGATATTGACAACAGAGGTCGTCGCCAGAATATTCGTGTACGGGGAGTCCCGGAATCTGACACCACGGAAGATGTTTCCGCTTTACTTACCGAGCTGTTCAACGGTCTCCTGAACCGGTCCCCTGACTCGCCGCTGCCGATAGACAGAGCTCACCGGGCGCTTCGTCCTAGAGGTGGCCCGGGATCCCCTCCGAGAGATATCATCTGTCACCTGTCGGATTTTCGTTTGAAGGAGGAGATCATGACCAAAGCACGAGAACTCGGTACCTGGCCGTTGCAGGGGCACCAGATTTCATTTTTTCAAGACCTGTCGGATCTCACCTTGCAAGCTCGACGGGCTCTGCGCCCGCTAACATCTGAACTTCGTCGCCTGCAGATTCCGTACCGCTGGGGCCATCCTTTCGCCCTGGTGATCCGTTATGACAACAGGTCCCTCACCATCAGACACCATCACGATGTGTTGCCGATTCTCCAGCTTCTGGATTTGCCTGACATACAGATTCTGGATTGGGTCGACATGGACGCAGTGTCTGGTGTGTCCTCGAGTCTGCTGCCACAGCCGAGACGTCCCTCTCGTACCGGCCCTGTCCGTCGGGACCCCCCTCGGGAGCTGCCCGTCCGCACCCCTATTTCTCGCCGCCTGGGTGCCATCGAGGAATGAGGGGTAGTGAGTATATTCGTTCCTTCGGTGCTCCTACCTGGACGGTCTACCTGATTGCACTGCTCCTCCTCTACGCCATAAGGTGGCTTCCATCTTATGCGCCGACGGCCTAGTTGGACTACCGGCTATTGCCATTAACTTACCGTTTTATTTGTTTATGTTCTTCGTCGCGTAACTGTCCTGTTTTCTCTCTGGTTGATGACGCTGGTGCTACTCGCGTTCTCGGGGGGGAGGTCGGGGGGGTTTATTATCATTATTTTTTATTGTCATTTATTCATTTGTTTACACCTAGTGCTTAGACTACGATGCTAACTATACACAGCATTCTAGGCCTCTGCTGTGGTCGTGCTCTGCGTGTCTAGTGGGTTGCCCAGCCCATGCGGAGACTTGATCTCTGGGGTTATTTTGGGGGAGGGGGTGGGGGGGATCTCTTTTATTTGGGGAGAGGGGTGGGGGGGTTGTGTTGGGTTTTTTTTTTTTTTTTTTTTTTTTTTTCTCTCGTGTGACTCTGGGTTACCCATTGTCACTTTTGCTCTTCCTAGGCCTATAGACTAGCTTATGAGGCTAGCATTGTACTTTACTCTCGGCCACAGCTGTGGTCATGCTCTGCGTGTACTTCTGGCGGGCTGTGCTGCCCATGCGGACGCTTAATCTTAGGGGTTTGTTTTTGGGGAGGGGGGGGTTTCTTCTTTTGGGGGGAGGGAGGGTGAGGGAGGTGGGGGGGTTTTTTTTTTTTTTTTTTTTTTTTTTTTTTCATGAGTGCGCCGACTGTCTTTCTGCTGGGTGGTACTGTACTGGTTTCTAGTATGTTTGCTGCCCTTGTTTCCTAGGGTACGGCTCTCGTGCCCCAGTTGTGGCCAGGTTCCTTGTGTCACGGCCTACTGCTGATTGCAATACACTACGCATGCTGTTACCGCGGTCCAACTACGTGTGGGACTTGTGAGCTGTGTGTCGTTATATCTTTTATATGCTGTGGTCACCATGTTTGGCTGCCTCTGTTAAGCATTTCTCCGGTGTGGTTCCGCCGCCTCTGAGTAGACCCGCACTGGTGGCGGTGTCTACCGTCCTCAGCACCCATACACCTCTACACATCTGTCCTTTTGGTCTTTTCTTTTTTTTTCTCTATACCTTTACTTTACCCTTCCCCCCTCCCCCTCTAGTTACGTATATGCCGCAGCCTCTGTGGTCATTTTGGCGCCGTCCCTCCCTGTGCGCTCCGTCCTCAGCGCTGCGGGTGTTTCCCCTCCTCTCCGTGGTTTCCTCTGTGCCCTACTCATCTAACTTTGCTCTCATTCTGCTCTACTTGCGTTGCGAGCGGCGGCTCGCGTCGGTTTAATTGTTGTTTTACGGTTCTTTTTTCTTTTCACTAGTTTGTGTGTGCGGCTCTACCTTTGTGGTGGGTCTTCCCCCTACACAGTGACGCCATCCGTTGCCGGGTAGTGTCCCCGGCAGGCGTAGTTTGTGTCTGTTCCTTTTCCCGCCCTTCTCTCTTGCCCGTTCCTTCCCCTCCCCCGTCCTTGTTCTCTGGTCTTGTTTTTGTTTGTCTCCCCTCCGTATCTTTTATCCCCGCACTCCCCCCCCCCCTTTTTTTTTTTTTTTTTTTTTTTTTTTTTTTTCTCTCCCTCTCTTTCCAATCTCTTAAGACCTCACTTTGCCCTCTCTTTCTGCCTCCCCCCCCTTTTTCTCTGTACTATGGCGCCTCCGGCCTGTTCCAAGCTTGCTCTCTTGTCTCTCAATGCCCATGGGCTCAATACCCCGGAGAAGCGTTCCTCCCTTTTCCGTGACCTGAAACAGAATAAGATTGATGTCGCCTTTGTGCAGGAGACTCACTTTTTTGGGCCTAAGGCCCCCCGGCTCTTCCACCGACTCTATCCCACTGTTTTTGTGAGTAACAATCCCCTAGCTAAATCCAAAGGAGTGGCGGTGCTTTTTTCCAGCCGTGTCCCCTTCACGGTGCTGGACACTTTCGTTGACCCTGAGGGACGCTTCCTGTTGGTTAAGGGAACAATTTTGCAGCAGGTGTATACTTTTGCGAATGTTTACCTCCCTAATCGGGGGCAGCATGTTGCTCTCCGTGCAGTCCTGCGCAAGCTTGACCTTTTCCAGGAAGGTTTCCTGGTCTTAGGGGGGGACTTTAACGTAGCTCTGCACCCGGCACTCGACACTTCCGCGGGCTCCACGCGTACTCCTCGACATGTCTTACGGAAGATTCTCTCTCTTCTCACGGACCGCAAATTGGTTGATTGCTGGAGGGCTCTTCACCCTGAGGTTAGGGACTACACCTTCTTTTCTGCGGCTCATTGCACTTATTCCAGGCTTGATTATTTTTTCGTTCCGTGTCAGTTTGCCCCGCTTCTCCGTGGTTCCACTATAGGGGTCACTACGTGGTCCGACCATGCCCCTCTCTCCCTTTCTCTGTCCTCTTCTTTGACCCGCCCGTCTGGACGTTCCTGGCGTCTTAATGAGTCTGTTCTCACGGATGTCGTGTTTTGTGAGGAGACTTCTCGCGTCCTTGAGCACTATTTTGCTGACAACCTGGTCCCGGAGACCCCCTTGCTGACTGTGTGGGAAGCACATAAATGTGTGGTTCGGGGTCACCTTATTAGCGCCTGTTCCCATCGGCGCCGCCAGGAGGCGAAGAGGCTTGAGGAGCTTTATGTGCAAATAGCAGTGGCTGAGCAATCTCACAAATCTTCGTTGTCGGGGGCCGACCTGCAGCGCCTCCTGGCCTTGCGGGGTGAATTGGCCTCTCTTCTTAATTATAATATGCACCGTTCCTTCCTGAAAACCCGGGCCTTGTTTTATGAACATGGCAATAAACCGGGTAAGTATTTGGCTAGGGCTCTCCGTGCTGGTCGGAAATCTACCTATATTTCCAAGATCCGCTCTTCGGATGGCGTTGCTAGGTCTCTCCCTGCTGACATTGCTAAGTGCTTTAGGGACTACTATGAGGGCTTATATAACCTTCGTCCGGACACCGGCGCTCCATGCTCTCCCAGTGCAGCTTCCTCGGTCCGCTCTTATCTGGCGAGAACAATTGGTAGGAAATTGACTGCGGAGGAATCTTCTCCTCTAGATTCTCCTATTACCTTGTCGGAATTCACCCTGGCCCTCCGTTCTTCTCAATCTGGTAAATGCCCTGGCCCAGATGGGTTTCCTTTGCGATATTATGCCGTCTTCCGGGAGCTTCTAGGCCCTCATTTTGTGGGGGCCTTCAACTCCATTTTGGATGGCGGTCGTATCCATGAGCATACCTTAGCCGCCTCGATTACTGTGATTCCTAAAGATGGTAAAGACCCCGCATTATGCAGTAGCTATCGCCCTATCTCTTTACTGAATGCCGATTTGAAATTATTTGCTAAAATCCTGGCGAACAGACTGAAGCCTCTCATGCCTATACTCGTCCATCCCGACCAAACTGGATTCATTCCGGGTAGGGAAGCTAGGGATAGCACTATCAGGGCCTTATCTCTCATGCATTACGCTAAGCACACCTCCACCCCAACCATCCTGCTGTCCACTGATGCGGAAAAGGCATTTGACAGGGTGGACTGGGGCTTTTTGATGTCCACGCTTGCTCATATGGGCTTTGGTCCGGGGCTTCTCACTTGGGTAAACTCCCTCTACACCACCCCCACGGCTCGCGTTCGCGTTAATGGTTCCTTCTCTGACCCTTTTTGTATTCGTAATGGCACCCGTCAGGGTTGTCCGTTGTCTCCTCTACTATTTGTGCTTACTCTGGAGCCTCTCCTCCAGGCAATCAGGCTGAACCCAGATGTCGGTGGTCTTCGCATAGGGGGTGCTCATCATAAGGTTCTGGGCTACGCTGATGATCTTTTATTTGTGGTCACCTGTCCTTCGGTCACCCTCCCTAATATCGTCCGGGAATTTGAGTCCTACGGTACGCTCTCCAATTTCAAAATTAACAACTCCAAATCGGAAATTCTCGATGTCACTCTTTCCCCTGTAGCCTCGTCCCCCCTGCGGTCCTCCTTTCCCTTTGCGTGGTGCGATGCTAAACTTAAATACCTAGGGGTTTGGCTCGCTCCTGACTTCTCCCAGCTCTTTGCCTTTAACTTTTTACCCCTTCTCGCTGCCGTTGCTGCGGATCTTCAGTCTTGGAGGCGGTTATCAGTCTCGTGGGTTGGTAAGATTAATATCGTTAAAATGAACGTCATGCCCCGTCTATTGTATCTGTTCCAGACCCTCCCTATCGCTGTTCCCCCTACCTTTTTTGCCTCTCTTAAGACGACGCTTCTGCGCTTTGTGTGGAACTCGCGGACCCCTCGAATCCGCTTTTCCACTCTGATTCTCCCTAAGTCTCAGGGCGGCTTAGCCTTACCGTGCCCCCGCTCTTACTATAGGGCCTGTCATTTGCTCCGAGTTTTGGAATGGTCCCATGGCCCTGGTCATAAACAATGGGTAGAGATTGAGTCCGCATTGTTGGGTCTTCCTGTCGCGGTGTTGCCCTGGCTTTCACCCCAGACGGCCCGAGGTGCTGTGCTGCCCCATCCTTTCCTCCGTGCTACGTTGGATGCTTGGCTTTCCATTGTACGGCAGACTAGGTTATCCACCATTCCCTCTCCTCTGACATCCATTCGCAATAACCCTGATTTCCCTCCTGGGATGCATGCCCCCCTCTTCCCTTCCTCCCCCCCTGTGGGGAGGTCCGACATCCGCTACTACCTGACTGCAACTGGTATCAAACCGTTGGCCCAGCTTGCTACGCGCTCCCCTCCCTCCCTTACTGATGTACTGCACTACGCTCAGCTTCACAGTTTCTATCGGTCCCTGGTTCAAAAACATAATGTGTTGCGAGATTTAACCAAGTTTGAGGACCTCTGTGTCGCACCCTCCCTCCCCCCCCATGGTATATCGCGCCTCTATGGCCTCCTTCTTGAGGCCTTCAGCTCTGGCCCTCCCCCCTTTATGGGGCGTTGGGAAGCTGACTTGCAGGTCGTCTTCTCCTCCGAACAGTGGGAGAAGGTCTGTGTCCTTACCCATCGTTGCTCTAGGAGCAATGCCGACCAAGAAATGTCTTATAAATTGCTGGCCCTTTGGTATCGGCCTCCCTCGATCCTCTCCGCTTATCGCTCGGATGTCCCCAACGCTTGCTGGAGATGTGCCGCGGTTCCAGGTTCTCTTCTCCATCTGTGGTGGCTCTGCCCCAATATCGTCCCCTTTTGGAAATCCATCCATCTCCAGCTGTCTCGCTTTACGGATAGGGCCATTCCGTTTTCCCCGGAATTTTTTCTTCTTTTTCACATGCAGTACTCCGCCTCCTGGTTCCGGAAGTCGGTCCTTCGCCACCTCCTCACTGCGGCTAAGGCGCTGATCCCCTTGCATTGGGGTAGTCCGGACCCGCCCACTCTTAGTGAGTGGATTCTCCGGGTGGAACAGACCCGGGTGTTTGAGGAGTTCCATCTTTCTGCGACAGGGGCAACTGAGAGATACCAGAAGACTTGGTTCTATTGGTTGGAGTTTGTGTCAGGTCCCTTGGCTCGCTCTCTGCTTACCTGATTTTCTTGCTTCATTTCTCTTGTCCTCTCCGCTGCATTTCCCTTGGCTCGCTCTCTGCTTACCTGATTTTCTTGCTTCATTTCTCTTGTCCTCTCCGCTGCATTTCTATTTCTTCTCTGTTTTCTGTCCTTCTACCCAACCCCCCCCCTTTTTTTTTTTTTTTTTTTTTTTCTCTCCTTTCCCTCTTGTTCTCCCCTGGTCCCCCCCCTGTTGCCCCGTCCCTTTGTTCTTCCTCCTACCCTCCTCCCCTGCCCCTTCCTCCCTTCTTGCCCCCCCCATTCCACCTAAGGTACTTATCGTTTCTCCCCTGCATTTTAGGCTTGCTGCTACGTGCGGCTCTTAAGCCCTGGTGTACTGTGTGGGTTCTTCCGTGAGCCGCCCTGGCTGGCGTTGGCCGAGTGCCTGCCCTGCCTAGCCTGTGCCTCGTCCGGGGTTTGATTCGCCTTGTGTTGGCGGCCTCACTGTTTAACTTTTCCTGTGCTCTTTGCTCCTCTTCCACACTTACTCGACCCACACACCATGCACTCCGTCGTAGGCTCTTTGTGACGGCGCCCGCGCTTGGTGGTGGGCGCCTTTTCACACAGCGAGTTCCTCATTACTGCCTGTATCTTTTGCCTCCGCTGGACTTTTACATGGTCCCATGGCTTATTATTGCCTCCTGGGTCCTATCGGACTCGCTATTGTATTGAATGTTGCCGAGTCCTGTACTGTACCTTATTGCATGTACCTTGTCCCCCCCCTCCCTTCTTTTCCTTTTTGTATCCCGCCCCAAAACCTTTGAAAAATCAATAAAATTTTGATTTACCCCCAAATAACAACCAACATAACAGTAATGTTGTGGGATGCAGTATGTGGAAGCTACACGCAATACAGTATTTGGATGAAAACATGAAGCTATCTACACCTAGCACCATACTTTTTTGCAAAAAAACTTTTTTTGTTTCTAATTCACCAAAACTGCTTTAAATCATGCCTTCAGCAGCCCAAATAACAACCAACATAAAAGTAATGTTGTGGGATGCAGTATGTGGAAGCTACAAGCAATACAGTATTTGGATGAAAACATGAAGCTAGTTACACTTAGCACCATACTTTTTTGCAAAAAAACTTTTTTTGTTTCTAATTCACCAAAACTGCTTTAAATCATGCCTTCAGCAGCCCAAATAACAACCAACATAAAAGTAATGTTGTGGGGTGCAGTATGTGGAAGCTACAAGCAATACAGTATTTGGATGAAAACATGAAGATATCTACTTTTCAAATGATGAAGCTAGGTACACTTAGCACCATACTTTTTTGCAAAAAAACTTTTTTTGTTTCTAATTCACCAAAACTGCTTTAAATCATGCCTTCAGCAGCCCAAATAACAACCAACATAAAAGTAATGTTGTGGGGTGCAGTATGTGGAAGCTACAAGCAATACAGTATTTGGATGAAAACATGAAGCTAGTTACACTTAGCACCATACTTTTTTGCAAAAAAACTTTTTTTGTTTCTAATTCACCAAAACTGCTTTAAATCATGCCTTCAGCAGCCCAAATAACAACCAACATAAAAGTAATGTTGTGGGGTGCAGTATGTGGAAGCTACAAGCAATACAGTATTTGGATGAAAACATGAAGCTATCTACTTTTCAAATGATGAAGCTATCTACACCTAGCACCATACTTTTTTGCAAAAAAACTTTTTTTCTTTCTAATTCACCAAAACTGCTTTAAATCATGCCTTCAGCAGCCCAAATAACAACCAACATAAAAGTAATGTTGTGGGGTGCAGTATGTGGAAGCTACAAGCAATACAGTATTTGGATGAAAACATGAAGCTAGTTACACTTAGCACCATACTTTTTTGCAAAAAAACTTTTTTTGTTTCTAATTCACCAAAACTGCTTTAAATCATGCCTTCAGCAGCCCAAATAACAACCAACATAAAAGTAATGTTGTGGGGTGCAGTATGTGGAAGCTACAAGCAATACAGTATTTGGATGAAAACATGAAGCTAGTTACACTTAGCACCATACTTTTTTGCAAAAAAACTTTTTTTGTTTCTAATTCACCAAAACTTCTTTAAATCATGCCTTTAGCAGCCCAAATAACAACCAACATAAAAGTAATGTTGTGGGGTGCAGTATGTGGAAGCTACAAGCAATACAGTATTTGGATGAAAACATGAAGCTATCTACACCTAGCACCATACTTTTTTGCAAAAAAACTTTTTTTGTTTCTAATTCACCAAAACTGCTTTAAATCATGCCTTCAGCAGCCCAAATAACAACCAACATAAAAGTAATGTTGTGGGGTGTAGTATGTGGAAGCTACACGCAATACAGTATTTGGATGAAAACATGAAGCTATCTACACCTAGCACCATACTTTTTTTCAAAAAAACTTTTTTTGTTTCTAATTCACCAAAACTGCTTTAAATCATGCCTTCAGCAGCCCAAATAACAACCAACATAAAAGTAATGTTGTGGGGTGCAGTATGTGGAAGCTACAAGCAATACAGTATTTGGATGAAAACATGAAGCTAGTTACACTTAGCACCATACTTTTTTGCAAAAAAACTTTTTTTGTTTCTAATTCACCAAAACTGCTTTAAATCATGCCTTCAGCAGCCCAAATAACAACCAACATAATAGTAATGTTGTGGGGTGCAGTATGTGGAAGCTACAAGCAATACAGTATTTGGATGAAAACATGAAGCTAGTTACACTTAGCACCATACTTTTTTGCAAAAAAACTTTTTTTGTTTCTAATTCACCAAAACTGCTTTAAATCATGCCTTCAGCAGCCCAAATAACAACCAACATAACAGTAATGTTGTGGGATGCAGTATGTGGAAGCTACACGCAATACAGTATTTGGATGAAAACATGAAGCTATCTACACCTAGCACCATACTTTTTTGCAAAAAAACTTTTTTTGTTTCTAATTCACCAAAACTGCTTTAAATCATGCCTTCAGCAGCCCAAATAACAACCAACATAAAAGTAATGTTGTGGGGTGCAGTATGTGGAAGCTACAAGCAATACAGTATTTGGATGAAAACATGAAGCTAGTTACACTTAGCACCATACTTTTTTGCAAAAAACTTTTTTTGTTTCTAATTCACCAAAACTGCTTTAAATCATGCCTTCAGCAGCCCAAATAACAACCAACATAAAAGTAATGTTGTGGGGTGCAGTATGTGGAAGCTACAAGCAATACAGTATTTGGATGAAAACATGAAGATATCTACTTTTCAAATGATGAAGCTAGGTACACTTAGCACCATACTTTTTTGCAAAAAAACTTTTTTTGTTTCTAATTCACCAAAACTGCTTTAAATCATGCCTTCAGCAGCCCAAATAACAACCAACATAAAAGTAATGTTGTGGGGTGCAGTATGTGGAAGCTACAAGCAATACAGTATTTGGATGAAAACATGAAGCTAGTTACACTTAGCACCATACTTTTTTGCAAAAAACTTTTTTTGTTTCTAATTCACCAAAACTGCTTTAAATCATGCCTTCAGCAGCCCAAATAACAACCAACATAAAAGTAATGTTGTGGGGTGCAGTATGTGGAAGCTACAAGCAATACAGTATTTGGATGAAAACATGAAGCTATCTACTTTTCAAATGATGAAGCTATCTACACCTAGCACCATACTTTTTTGCAAAAAAACTTTTTTTTTGTTTCTAATTCACCAAAACTGCTTTAAATCATGCCTTCAGCAGCCCAAATAACAACCAACATAAAAGTAATGTTGTGGGATGCAGTATGTGGAAGCTACACGCAATACAGTATTTGGATGAAAACATGAAGCTATCTACACTAGCACCATACTTTTTTGCAAAAAAACTTTTTTTGTTTCTAATTCACCAAAACTGCTTTAAATCATGCCTTCAGCAGCCCAAATAACAACCAACATAAAAGTAATGTTGTGGGGTGCAGTATGTGGAAGCTACAAGCAATACAGTATTTGGATGAAAACATGAAGCTATCTACACCTAGCACCATACTTTTTTGCAAAAAAACTTTTTTTGTTTCTAATTCACCAAAACTGCTTTAAATCATGCCTTTAGCAGCCCAAATAACAACCAACATAAAAGTAATGTTGTGGGGTGCAGTATGTGGAAGCTACAAGCAATACAGTATTTGGATGAAAACATGAAGCTAGTTACACTTAGCACCATACTTTTTTGCAAAAAAACTTTTTTTGTTTCTAATTCACCAAAACTGCTTTAAATCATGCCTTTAGCAGCCCAAATAACAACCAACATAAAAGTAATGTTGTGGGGTGCAGTATGTGGAAGCTACAAGCAATACAGTATTTGGATGAAAACATGAAGCTATCTACACTTAGCACCATACTTTTTTGCAAAAAAACTTTTTTTGTTTCTAATTCACCAAAACTGCTTTAAATCATACCTTCAGCAGCCCAAATAACAACCAACATAAATGTAATGTTGTGGGGTGCAGTATGTGGAAGCTACAAGCAATACAGTATTTGGATGAAAACATAAAGCTAGTTACACCTAGCACCATACTTTTTTGCAAAAAAACTTTTTTTGTTTCTGATTCACCAAAACTGCTTTAAATCGTGCGTTCAGCAGCCCAAATAACAACCAACATAACAGTAATGTTGTGGGATGCAGTATGTGGAAACTACACGCAATACAGTATTTGGATGAAAACATGAAGCTAGTTACACTTAGCACCATACTTTTTTTCAAAAAAACTTTTTTTGTTTCTAATTCACCAAAACTGCTTTAAATCATGCCTTCAGCAGCCCAAATAACAACCAACATAAAAGTAATGTTGTGGGGTGCAGTATGTGGAAGCTACAAGCAATACAGTATTTGGATGAAAACATGAAGCTAGTTACACTTAGCACCATACTTTTTTGCAAAAAAACTTTTTTTGTTTCTAATTCACCAAAACTGCTTTAAATCATGCCTTTAGCAGCCCAAATAACAACCAACATAAAAGTAATGTTGTGGGGTGCAGTATGTGGAAGCTACAAGCAATACAGTATTTGGATGAAAACATGAAGCTATCTACTTTTCAAATGATGAAGCTATCTACACCTAGCACCATACTTTTTTGCAAAAAAACTTTTTTTGTTTCTAATTCACCAAAACTGCTTTAAATCATGCCTTCAGCAGCCCAAATAACAACCAACATAAAAGTAATGTTGTGGGATGCAGTATGTGGAAGCTACACGCAATACAGTATTTGGATGAAAACATGAAGCTATCTACACCTAGCACCATACTTTTTTGCAAAAAAACTATTTTTGTTTCTAATTCACCAAAACTGCTTTAAATCATGCGTTCAGCAGCCCAAATAACAACCAACATAACAGTAATGTTGTGGGATGCAGTATGTGGAAGCTACACGCAATACAGTATTTGGATGAAAACATGAAGCTATCTACTTTTCAAATGATGAAGCTATCTACACCTAGCACCATACTTTTTTGCAAAAAAACTTTTTTTGTTTCTAATTCACCAAAACTGCTTTAAATCGTGCGTTCAGCAGCCCAAATAACAACCAACATAACAGTAATGTTGTGGGATGCAGTATGTGGAAACTACACGCAATACAGTATTTGGATGAAAACATGAAGCTATCTACACCTAGCACCATACTTTTTTTCAAAAAAACTTTTTTTGTTTCTAATTCACCAAAACTGCTTTAAATCATGCCTTCAGCAGCCCAAATAACAACCAACATAAAAGTAATGTTGTGGGGTGCAGTATGTGGAAGCTACAAGCAATACAGTATTTGGATGAAAACATGAAGCTAGTTACACTTAGCACCATACTTTTTTGCAAAAAAACTTTTTTTGTTTCTAATTCACCAAAACTGCTTTAAATCATGCCTTCAGCAGCCCAAATAACAACCAACATAAAAGTAATGTTGTGGGGTGCAGTATGTGGAAGCTACAAGCAATACAGTATTTGGATGAAAACATGAAGCTAGTTACACTTAGCACCACACTTTTTTGCAAAAAAACTTTTTTTGTTTCTAATTCACCAAAACTGCTTTAAATCATGCCTTCAGCAGCCCAAATAACAACCAACATAAAAGTAATGTTGTGGGGTGCAGTATGTGGAAGCTACAAGCAATACAGTATTTGGATGAAAACATGAAGCTATCTACTTTTCAAATGATGAAGCTATCTACACCTAGCACCATACTTTTTTGCAAAAAAACTTTTTTTGTTTCTAATTCACCAAAACTGCTTTAAATCATGCCTTCAGCAGCCCAAATAACAACCAACATAAAAGTAATGTTGTGGGATGCAGTATGTGGAAGCTACACGCAATACAGTATTTGGATGAAAACATGAAGCTATCTACACTAGCACCATACTTTTTTGCAAAAAAACTTTTTTTGTTTCTAATTCACCAAAACTGCTTTAAATCATGCCTTCAGCAGCCCAAATAACAACCAACATAAAAGTAATGTTGTGGGGTGTAGTATGTGGAAGCTACACGCAATACAGTATTTGGATGAAAACATGAAGCTATCTACACCTAGCACCATACTTTTTTGCAAAAAAACTTTTTTTGTTTCTAATTCACCAAAACTGCTTTAAATCATGCCTTCAGCAGCCCAAATAACAACCAACATAAAAGTAATGTTGTGGGGTGCAGTATGTGGAAGCTACAAGCAATACAGTATTTGGATGAAAACATGAAGCTAGTTACACTTAGCACCATACTTTTTTGCAAAAAAACTTTTTTTGTTTCTAATTCACCAAAACTGCTTTAAATCATGCGTTCAGCAGCCCAAATAACAACCAACATAAAAGTAATGTTGTGAGATGCAGTATGTGGAAGCTACAAGCAATACAGTATTTGAATGAAAACATGAAGCTATCTACAGCTAGCACCATACTTTTTTGCAAAAAAACTTTTTTTGTTTCTAATTCACCAAAACTGCTTTAAATCATGCCTTTAGCAGCCCAAATAACAACCAACATAAAAGTAATGTTGTGGGGTGCAGTATGTGGAAGCTACAAGCAATACAGTATTTGGATGAAAACATGAAGCTATCTACACTTAGCACCATACTTTTTTGCAAAAAAACTTTTTTTGTTTCTAATTCACCAAAACTGCTTTAAATCATACCTTCAGCAGCCCAAATAACAACCAACATAAATGTAATGTTGTGGGGTGCAGTATGTGGAAGCTACAAGCAATACAGTATTTGGATGAAAACATGAAGCTAGTTACACTTAGCACCATACTTTTTTGCAAAAAAACTTTTTTTGTTTCTAATTCACCAAAACTGCTTTAAATCATGCCTTCAGCAGCCCAAATAACAACCAACATAAAAGTAATGTTGTGGGATGCAGTATGTGGAAGCTACAAGCAATACAGTATTTGGATGAAAACATGAAGCTATCTACTTTTCAAATGATGAAGCTATCTACACCTAGCACCATACTTTTTTGCAAAAAACTTTTTTTGTTTCTAATTCACCAAAACTGCTTTAAATCATGCCTTCAGCAGCCCAAATAACAACCAACATAAAAGTAATGTTGTGGGATGCAGTATGTGGAAGCTACACGCAATACAGTATTTGGATGAAAACATGAAGCTATCTACACCTAGCACCATACTTTTTTGCAAAAAAACTTTTTTTGTTTCTAATTCACCAAAACTGCTTTAAATCATGCCTTCAGCAGCCCAAATAACAACCAACATAAAAGTAATGTTGTGGGGTGCAGTATGTGGAAGCTACAAGCAATACAGTATTTGGATGAAAACATGAAGCTAGTTACACTTAGCACCATACTTTTTTGCAAAAAAACTTTTTTTGTATCTAATTCACCAAAACTGCTTTAAATCATGCCTTCAGCAGCCCAAATAACAACCAACATAAAAGTAATGTTGTGGGGTGTAGTATGTGGAAGCTACACGCAATACAGTATTTGGATGAAAACATGAAGCTATCTACACCTAGCACCATACTTTTTTTCAAAAAAACTTTTTTTGTTTCTAATTCACCAAAACTGCTTTAAATCATGCCTTCAGCAGCCCAAATAACAACCAACATAAAAGTAATGTTGTGGGGTGCAGTATGTGGAAGCTACAAGCAATACAGTATTTGGATGAAAACATGAAGCTAGTTACACTTAGCACCATACTTTTTTGCAAAAAAACTTTTTTTGTTTCTAATTCACCAAAACTGCTTTAAATCATGCCTTCAGCAGCCCAAATAACAACCAACATAAAAGTAATGTTGTGGGGTGCAGTATGTGGAAGCTACAAGCAATACAGTATTTGGATGAAAACATGAAGCTAGTTACACTTAGCACCATACTTTTTTGCAAAAAAACTTTTTTTGTTTCTAATTCACCAAAACTGCTTTAAATCATGCCTTCAGCAGCCCAAATAACAACCAACATAAAAGTAATGTTGTGGGATGCAGTATGTGGAAGCTACACGCAATACAGTATTTGGATGAAAACATGAAGCTATCTACACCTAGCACCATACTTTTTTGCAAAAAAACTTTTTTTGTTTCTAATTCACCAAAACTGCTTTAAATCATACCTTCAGCAGCCCAAATAGCAACCAACATAAAAGTAATGTTGTGGGGTGCAGTATGTGGAAGCTACAAGCAATACAGTATTTGGATGAAAACATGAAGCTAGTTACACTTAGCACCATACTTTTTTGCAAAAAAACTTTTTTTGTTTCTAATTCACCAAAACTGCTTTAAATCATGCGTTCAGCAGCCCAAATAACAACCAACATAAGAGTAATGTTGTGGGATGCAGTATGTGGAAACTACACGCAATACAGTATTTGGATGAAAACATGAAGCTATCTACACCTAGCACCATACTTTTTTGCAAAAAAACTTTTTTTGTTTCTAATTCACCAAAACTGCTTTAAATCATGCCTTCAGCAGCCCAAATAACAACCAACATAAAAAGTAATGTTGTGGGGTGCAGTATGTGGAAGCTACAAGCAATACAGTATTTGGATGAAAACATGAAGCTAGTTACACTTAGCACCATACTTTTTTGCAAAAAACTTTTTTTGTTTCTAATTCACCAAAACTGCTTTAAATCATGCCTTCAGCAGCCCAAATAACAACCAACATAAAAGTAATGTTGTGGGGTGCAGTATGTGGAAGCTACAAGCAATACAGTATTTGGATGAAAACATGAAGATATCTACTTTTCAAATGATGAAGCTAGGTACACCTAGCACCATACTTTTTTGCAAAAAAACTTTTTTTGTTTCTAATTCACCAAAACTGCTTTAAATCATGCGTTCAGCAGCCCAAATAACAACCAACATAACAGTAATGTTGTGGGATGCAGTATGTGGAAGCTACACGCAATACAGTATTTGGATGAAAACATGAAGCTATCTACACCTAGCACCATACTTTTTTGCAAAAAAACTTTTTTTGTTTCTAATTCACCAAAACTGCTTTAAATCCTGCCTTCAGCAGCCCAAATAACAACCAACATAAAAGTAATGTTGTGGGGTGCAGTATGTGGAAGCTACAAGCAATACAGTATTTGGATGAAAACATGAAGCTAGTTACACTTAGCACCATACTTTTTTGCAAAAAAACTTTTTTTGTTTCTAATTCACCAAAACTGCTTTAAATCATGCCTTCAGCAGCCCAAATAACAACCAACATAAAAGTAATGTTGTGGGGTGCAGTATGTGGAAGCTACAAGCAATACAGTATTTGGATGAAAACATGAAGCTATCTACTTTTCAAATGATGAAGCTATCTACACCTAGCACCATACTTTTTTGCAAAAAAACTTTTTTTGTTTCTAATTCACCAAAACTGCTTTAAATCATGCCTTCAGCAGCCCAAATAACAACCAACATAAAAGTAATGTTGTGGGATGCAGTATGTGGAAGCTACACGCAATACAGTGTTTGGATGAAAACATGAAGCTATCTACACCTAGCACCATACTTTTTTGCAAAAAAACTTTTTTTGTTTCTAATTCACCAAAACTGCTTTAAATCATGCCTTCAGCAGCCCAAATAACAACCAACATAAAAGTAATGTTGTGGGATGCAGTATGTGGAAGCTACAAGCAATACAGTATTTGGATGAAAACATGAAGCTATCTACTTTTCAAATGATGAAGCTATCTACACCTAGCACCATACTTTTTTGCAAAAAAACTTTTTTTGTTTCTAATTCACCAAAACTGCTTTAAATCATGCGTTCAGCAGCCCAAATAACAACCAACATAACAGTAATGTTGTGGGATGCAGTATGTGGAAGCTACACGCAATACAGTATTTGGATGAAAACATGAAGCTATCTACACCTAGCACCATACTTTTTTTCAAAAAAACTTTTTTTTGTTTCTAATTCACCAAAACTGCTTTAAATCATGCCTTCAGCAGCCCAAATAACAACCAACATAAAAGTAATGTTGTGGGGTGCAGTATGTGGAAGCTACAAGCAATACAGTATTTGGATGAAAACATGAAGCTATCTACTTTTCAAATGATGAAGCTATCTACACCTAGCACCATACTTTTTTGCAAAAAAACTTTTTTTGTTTCTAATTCACCAAAACTGCTTTAAATCATGCCTTCAGCAGCCCAAATAACAACCAACATAAAAGTAATGTTGTGGGATGCAGTATGTGGAAGCTACACGCAATACAGTATTTGGATGAAAACATGAAGCTATCTACACCTAGCACCATACTTTTTTGCAAAAAAACTTTTTTTGTTTCTAATTCACCAAAACTGCTTTAAATCATGCGTTCAGCAGCCCAAATAACAACCAACATAACAGTAATGTTGTGGGATGCAGTATGTGGAAGCTACACGCAATACAGTATTTGGATGAAACCATGAAGCTATCTACACCTAGCACCATACTTTTTTGCAAAAAAACTTTTTTTGTTTCTAATTCACCAAAACTGCTTTAAATCATGCCTTCAGCAGCCCAAATAATAACCAACATAAAAGTAATGTTGTGGGGTGCAGTATGTGGAAGCTACAAGCAATACAGTATTTGGATGAAAACATGAAGATATCTACTTTTCAAATGATGAAGCTATCTACACCTAGCACCATACTTTTTTGCAAAAAAACTTTTTTTGTTTCTAATTCACCAAAACTGCTTTAAATCATGCCTTCAGCAGCCCAAATAACAACCAACATAAAAGTAATGTTGTGGGATGCAGTATGTGGAAGCTACACGCAATACAGTATTTGGATGAAAACATGAAGCTATCTACACCTAGCACCATACTTTTTTGCAAAAAAACTTTTTTTGTTTCTAATTCACCAAAACTGCTTTAAATCATGCCTTCAGCAGCCCAAATAACAACCAACATAAAAGTAATGTTGTGGGGTGCAGTATGTGGAAGCTACACGCAATACAGTATTTGGATGAAAACATGAAGCTATCTACTTTTCAAATGATGAAGCTATCTACACCTAGCACCATACTTTTTTTCAAAAAAACTTTTTTTGTTTCTAATTCACCAAAACTGCTTTAAATCATGCCTTCAGCAGCCCAAATAACAACCAACATAAAAGTAATGTTGTGGGGTGCAGTATGTGGAAGCTACAAGCAATACAGTATTTGGATGAAAACATGAAGCTAGTTACACTTAGCACCATACTTTTTTGCAAAAAAACTTTTTTTGTATCTAATTCACCAAAACTGCTTTAAATCATGCCTTCAGCAGCCCAAATAACAACCAACATAAAAGTAATGTTGTGGGGTGCAGTATGTGGAAGCTACAAGCAATACAGTATTTGGATGAAAACATGAAGCTAGTTACACTTAGCACCATACTTTTTTGCAAAAAAACTTTTTTTGTTTCTAATTCACCAAAACTGCTTTAAATCATGCCTTCAGCAGCCCAAATAACAACCAACATAAAAGTAATGTTGTGGGGTGCAGTATGTGGAAGCTACAAGCAATACAGTATTTGGATGAAAACATGAAGCTAGTTACACTTAGCACCATACTTTTTTGCAAAAAAACTTTTTTTGTTTCTAATTCACCAAAACTGCTTTAAATCATGCCTTCAGCAGCCCAAATAACAACCAACATAAAAGTAATGTTGTGGGGTGCAGTATGTGGAAGCTACAAGCAATACAGTATTTGGATGAAAACATGAAGCTAGTTACACTTAGCACCATACTTTTTTGCAAAAAAACTTTTTTTGTTTCTAATTCACCAAAACTTCTTTAAATCATGCCTTTAGCAGCCCAAATAACAACCAACATAAAAGTAATGTTGTGGGGTGCAGTATGTGGAAGCTACAAGCAATACAGTATTTGGATGAAAACATGAAGCTATCTACACCTAGCACCATACTTTTTTGCAAAAAAACTTTTTTTGTTTCTAATTCACCAAAACTGCTTTAAATCATGCCTTCAGCAGCCCAAATAACAACCAACATAAAAGTAATGTTGTGGGGTGTAGTATGTGGAAGCTACACGCAATACAGTATTTGGATGAAAACATGAAGCTATCTACACCTAGCACCATACTTTTTTTCAAAAAAACTTTTTTTGTTTCTAATTCACCAAAACTGCTTTAAATCATGCCTTCAGCAGCCCAAATAACAACCAACATAAAAGTAATGTTGTGGGGTGCAGTATGTGGAAGCTACAAGCAATACAGTATTTGGATGAAAACATGAAGCTAGTTACACTTAGCACCATACTTTTTTGCAAAAAAACTTTTTTTGTTTCTAATTCACCAAAACTGCTTTAAATCATGCCTTCAGCAGCCCAAATAACAACCAACATAAAAGTAATGTTGTGGGGTGCAGTATGTGGAAGCTACAAGCAATACAGTATTTGGATGAAAACATGAAGCTAGTTACACTTAGCACCATACTTTTTTGCAAAAAAACTTTTTTTGTTTCTAATTCACCAAAACTGCTTTAAATCATGCCTTCAGCAGCCCAAATAACAACCAACATAAAAGTAATGTTGTGGGATGCAGTATGTGGAAGCTACACGCAATACAGTATTTGGATGAAAACATGAAGCTATCTACACCTAGCACCATACTTTTTTGCAAAAAAACTTTTTTTGTTTCTAATTCACCAAAACTGCTTTAAATCATACCTTCAGCAGCCCAAATAGCAACCAACATAAAAGTAATGTTGTGGGATGCAGTATGTGGAAGCTACACGCAATACAGTATTTGGATGAAAACATGAAGCTAGTTACACTTAGCACCATACTTTTTTGCAAAAAAACTTTTTTTGTTTCTAATTCACCAAAACTGCTTTAAATCATGCGTTCAGCAGCCCAAATAACAACCAACATAAGAGTAATGTTGTGGGATGCAGTATGTGGAAGCTACACGCAATACAGTATTTGGATGAAAACATGAAGCTATCTACACCTAGCACCATACTTTTTTGCAAAAAAACTTTTTTTGTTTCTAATTCACCAAAACTGCTTTAAATCATGCCTTCAGCAGCCCAAATAACAACCAACATAAAAAGTAATGTTGTGGGGTGCAGTATGTGGAAGCTACAAGCAATACAGTATTTGGATGAAAACATGAAGCTAGTTACACTTAGCACCATACTTTTTTGCAAAAAACTTTTTTTGTTTCTAATTCACCAAAACTGCTTTAAATCATGCCTTCAGCAGCCCAAATAACAACCAACATAAAAGTAATGTTGTGGGGTGCAGTATGTGGAAGCTACAAGCAATACAGTATTTGGATGAAAACATGAAGATATCTACTTTTCAAATGATGAAGCTAGGTACACTTAGCACCATACTTTTTTGCAAAAAAACTTTTTTTGTTTCTAATTCACCAAAACTGCTTTAAATCATGCCTTCAGCAGCCCAAATAACAACCAACATAAAAGTAATGTTGTGGGGTGCAGTATGTGGAAGCTACAAGCAATACAGTATTTGGATGAAAACATGAAGCTATCTACTTTTCAAATGATGAAGCTATCTACACCTAGCACCATACTTTTTTGCAAAAAAACTTTTTTTGTTTCTAATTCACCAAAACTGCTTTAAATCATGCGTTCAGCAGCCCAAATAACAACCAACATAACAGTAATGTTGTGGGATGCAGTATGTGGAAGCTACACGCAATACAGTATTTGGATGAAAACATGAAGCTATCTACACCTAGCACCATACTTTTTTGCAAAAAAACTTTTTTTGTTTCTAATTCACCAAAACTGCTTTAAATCCTGCCTTCAGCAGCCCAAATAACAACCAACATAAAAGTAATGTTGTGGGGTGCAGTATGTGGAAGCTACAAGCAATACAGTATTTGGATGAAAACATGAAGCTATCTACTTTTCAAATGATGAAGCTATCTACACCTAGCACCATACTTTTTTGCAAAAAAACTTTTTTGTTTCTAATTCACCAAAACTGCTTTAAATCATGCCTTCAGCAGCCCAAATAACAACCAACATAAAAGTAATGTTGTGGGGTGCAGTATGTGGAAGCTACAAGCAATACAGTATTTGGATGAAAACATGAAGCTAGTTACACTTAGCACCATACTTTTTTGCAAAAAAACTTTTTTTGTTTCTAATTCACCAAAACTGCTTTAAATCATGCCTTCAGCAGCCCAAATAACAACCAACATAAAAGTAATGTTGTGGGATGCAGTATGTGGAAGCTACACGCAATACAGTATTTGGATGAAAACATGAAGCTATCTACACCTAGCACCATACTTTTTTGCAAAAAAACTTTTTTGTTTCTAATTCACCAAAACTGCTTTAAATCATGCCTTCAGCAGCCCAAATAACAACCAACATAAAAGTAATGTTGTGGGGTGCAGTATGTGGAAGCTACAAGCAATACAGTATTTGGATGAAAACATGAAGCTAGTTACACTTAGCACCATACTTTTTTGCAAAAAAACTTTTTTTGTTTCTAATTCACCAAAACTGCTTTAAATCATGCCTTCAGCAGCCCAAATAACAACCAACATAAAAGTAATGTTGTGGGGTGTAGTATGTGGAAGCTACACGCAATACAGTATTTGGATGAAAACATGAAGCTAGTTACACTTAGCACCATACTTTTTTGCAAAAAAACTTTTTTTGTTTCTAATTCACCAAAACTGCTTTAAATCATGCCTTCAGCAGCCCAAATAACAACCAACATAAAAGTAATGTTGTGGGGTGCAGTATGTGGAAGCTACAAGCAATACAGTATTTGGATGAAAACATGAAGCTAGTTACACTTAGCACCATACTTTTTTGCAAAAAAACTTTTTTGTTTCTAATTCACCAAAACTGCTTTAAATCATGCCTTCAGCAGCCCAAATAACAACCAACATAAAAGTAATGTTGTGGGATGCAGTATGTGGAAGCTACACGCAATACAGTATTTGGATGAAAACATGAAGCTATCTACACCTAGCACCATACTTTTTTGCAAAAAAACTTTTTTTGTTTCTAATTCACCAAAACTGCTTTAAATCATGCCTTCAGCAGCCCAAATAACAACCAACATAAAAGTAATGTTGTGGGATGCAAGCTACACGCAATACAGTATTTGGATGAAAACATGAAGCTATCTACACCTAGCACCATACTTTTTTGCAAAAAAACTTTTTTTGTTTCTAATTCACCAAAACTGCTTTAAATCATGCCTTCAGCAGCCCAAATAACAACCAACATAAAAGTAATGTTGTGGGGTGCAGTATGTGGAAGCTACACGCAATACAGTATTTGGATGAAAACATGAAGCTATCTACTTTTCAAATGATGAAGCTATCTACACCTAGCACCATACTTTTTTTCAAAAAAACTTTTTTTGTTTCTAATTCACCAAAACTGCTTTAAATCATGCCTTCAGCAGCCCAAATAACAACCAACATAAAAGTAATGTTGTGGGGTGCAGTATGTGGAAGCTACAAGCAATACAGTATTTGGATGAAAACATGAAGCTAGTTACACTTAGCACCATACTTTTTTGCAAAAAAACTTTTTTTGTTTCTAATTCACCAAAACTGCTTTAAATCATGCCTTCAGCAGCCCAAATAACAACCAACATAAAAGTAATGTTGTGGGGTGCAGTATGTGGAAGCTACAAGCAATACAGTATTTGGATGAAAACATGAAGCTAGTTACACTTAGCACCATACTTTTTTGCAAAAAAACTTTTTTTGTATCTAATTCACCAAAACTGCTTTAAATCATGCCTTCAGCAGCCCAAATAACAACCAACATAAAAGTAATGTTGTGGGGTGCAGTATGTGGAAGCTACAAGCAATACAGTATTTGGATGAAAACATGAAGCTAGTTACACTTAGCACCATACTTTTTTGCAAAAAAACTTTTTTTGTATCTAATTCACCAAAACTGCTTTAAATCATGCCTTCAGCAGCCCAAATAACAACCAACATAAAAGTAATGTTGTGGGGTGCAGTATGTGGAAGCTACAAGCAATACAGTATTTGGATGAAAACATGAAGCTAGTTACACTTAGCACCATACTTTTTTGCAAAAAAACTTTTTTTGTTTCTAATTCACCAAAACTGCTTTAAATCATGCCTTCAGCAGCCCAAATAACAACCAACATAAAAGTAATGTTGTGGGGTGCAGTATGTGGAAGCTACAAGCAATACAGTATTTGGATGAAAACATGAAGCTAGTTACACTTAGCACCATACTTTTTTGCAAAAAAACTTTTTTTGTTTCTAATTCACCAAAACTGCTTTAAATCATGCCTTCAGCAGCCCAAATAACAACCAACATAAAAGTAATGTTGTGGGGTGCAGTATGTGGAAGCTACAAGCAATACAGTATTTGGATGAAAACATGAAGCTAGTTACACTTAGCACCATACTTTTTTGCAAAAAAACTTTTTTTGTTTCTAATTCACCAAAACTTCTTTAAATCATGCCTTTAGCAGCCCAAATAACAACCAACATAAAAGTAATGTTGTGGGGTGCAGTATGTGGAAGCTACAAGCAATACAGTATTTGGATGAAAACATGAAGCTATCTACACCTAGCACCATACTTTTTTGCAAAAAAACTTTTTTTGTTTCTAATTCACCAAAACTGCTTTAAATCATGCCTTCAGCAGCCCAAATAACAACCAACATAAAAGTAATGTTGTGGGGTGTAGTATGTGGAAGCTACACGCAATACAGTATTTGGATGAAAACATGAAGCTATCTACACCTAGCACCATACTTTTTTTCAAAAAAACTTTTTTTGTTTCTAATTCACCAAAACTGCTTTAAATCATGCCTTCAGCAGCCCAAATAACAACCAACATAAAAGTAATGTTGTGGGGTGCAGTATGTGGAAGCTACAAGCAATACAGTATTTGGATGAAAACATGAAGCTAGTTACACTTAGCACCATACTTTTTTGCAAAAAAACTTTTTTTGTTTCTAATTCACCAAAACTGCTTTAAATCATGCCTTCAGCAGCCCAAATAACAACCAACATAAAAGTAATGTTGTGGGGTGCAGTATGTGGAAGCTACAAGCAATACAGTATTTGGATGAAAACATGAAGCTAGTTACACTTAGCACCATACTTTTTTGCAAAAAAACTTTTTTTGTTTCTAATTCACCAAAACTGCTTTAAATCATGCCTTCAGCAGCCCAAATAACAACCAACATAAAAGTAATGTTGTGGGATGCAGTATGTGGAAGCTACACGCAATACAGTATTTGGATGAAAACATGAAGCTATCTACACCTAGCACCATACTTTTTTGCAAAAAAACTTTTTTTGTTTCTAATTCACCAAAACTGCTTTAAATCATACCTTCAGCAGCCCAAATAGCAACCAACATAAAAGTAATGTTGTGGGATGCAGTATGTGGAAGCTACACGCAATACAGTATTTGGATGAAAACATGAAGCTAGTTACACTTAGCACCATACTTTTTTGCAAAAAAACTTTTTTTGTTTCTAATTCACCAAAACTGCTTTAAATCATGCGTTCAGCAGCCCAAATAACAACCAACATAAGAGTAATGTTGTGGGATGCAGTATGTGGAAGCTACACGCAATACAGTATTTGGATGAAAACATGAAGCTATCTACACCTAGCACCATACTTTTTTGCAAAAAAACTTTTTTTGTTTCTAATTCACCAAAACTGCTTTAAATCATGCCTTCAGCAGCCCAAATAACAACCAACATAAAAAGTAATGTTGTGGGGTGCAGTATGTGGAAGCTACAAGCAATACAGTATTTGGATGAAAACATGAAGCTAGTTACACTTAGCACCATACTTTTTTGCAAAAAACTTTTTTTGTTTCTAATTCACCAAAACTGCTTTAAATCATGCCTTCAGCAGCCCAAATAACAACCAACATAAAAGTAATGTTGTGGGGTGCAGTATGTGGAAGCTACAAGCAATACAGTATTTGGATGAAAACATGAAGATATCTACTTTTCAAATGATGAAGCTAGGTACACTTAGCACCATACTTTTTTGCAAAAAAACTTTTTTTGTTTCTAATTCACCAAAACTGCTTTAAATCATGCCTTCAGCAGCCCAAATAACAACCAACATAAAAGTAATGTTGTGGGGTGCAGTATGTGGAAGCTACAAGCAATACAGTATTTGGATGAAAACATGAAGCTATCTACTTTTCAAATGATGAAGCTATCTACACCTAGCACCATACTTTTTTGCAAAAAAACTTTTTTTGTTTCTAATTCACCAAAACTGCTTTAAATCATGCGTTCAGCAGCCCAAATAACAACCAACATAACAGTAATGTTGTGGGATGCAGTATGTGGAAGCTACACGCAATACAGTATTTGGATGAAAACATGAAGCTATCTACACCTAGCACCATACTTTTTTGCAAAAAAACTTTTTTTGTTTCTAATTCACCAAAACTGCTTTAAATCCTGCCTTCAGCAGCCCAAATAACAACCAACATAAAAGTAATGTTGTGGGGTGCAGTATGTGGAAGCTACAAGCAATACAGTATTTGGATGAAAACATGAAGCTATCTACTTTTCAAATGATGAAGCTATCTACACCTAGCACCATACTTTTTTGCAAAAAAACTTTTTTGTTTCTAATTCACCAAAACTGCTTTAAATCATGCCTTCAGCAGCCCAAATAACAACCAACATAAAAGTAATGTTGTGGGGTGCAGTATGTGGAAGCTACAAGCAATACAGTATTTGGATGAAAACATGAAGCTAGTTACACTTAGCACCATACTTTTTTGCAAAAAAACTTTTTTTGTTTCTAATTCACCAAAACTGCTTTAAATCATGCCTTCAGCAGCCCAAATAACAACCAACATAAAAGTAATGTTGTGGGATGCAGTATGTGGAAGCTACACGCAATACAGTATTTGGATGAAAACATGAAGCTATCTACACCTAGCACCATACTTTTTTGCAAAAAAACTTTTTTGTTTCTAATTCACCAAAACTGCTTTAAATCATGCCTTCAGCAGCCCAAATAACAACCAACATAAAAGTAATGTTGTGGGGTGCAGTATGTGGAAGCTACAAGCAATACAGTATTTGGATGAAAACATGAAGCTAGTTACACTTAGCACCATACTTTTTTGCAAAAAAACTTTTTTTGTTTCTAATTCACCAAAACTGCTTTAAATCATGCCTTCAGCAGCCCAAATAACAACCAACATAAAAGTAATGTTGTGGGGTGTAGTATGTGGAAGCTACACGCAATACAGTATTTGGATGAAAACATGAAGCTAGTTACACTTAGCACCATACTTTTTTGCAAAAAAACTTTTTTTGTTTCTAATTCACCAAAACTGCTTTAAATCATGCCTTCAGCAGCCCAAATAACAACCAACATAAAAGTAATGTTGTGGGGTGCAGTATGTGGAAGCTACAAGCAATACAGTATTTGGATGAAAACATGAAGCTAGTTACACTTAGCACCATACTTTTTTGCAAAAAAACTTTTTTGTTTCTAATTCACCAAAACTGCTTTAAATCATGCCTTCAGCAGCCCAAATAACAACCAACATAAAAGTAATGTTGTGGGATGCAGTATGTGGAAGCTACACGCAATACAGTATTTGGATGAAAACATGAAGCTATCTACACCTAGCACCATACTTTTTTGCAAAAAAACTTTTTTTGTTTCTAATTCACCAAAACTGCTTTAAATCATGCCTTCAGCAGCCCAAATAACAACCAACATAAAAGTAATGTTGTGGGGTGCAGTATGTGGAAGCTACAAGCAATACAGTATTTGGATGAAAACATGAAGCTAGTTACACTTAGCACCATAGTTTTTTGCAAAAAAACTTTTTTTGTTTCTAATTCACCAAAACTGCTTTAAATCATGCCTTCAGCAGCCCAAATAACAACCAACATAAAAGTAATGTTGTGGGATGCAGTATGTGGAAGCTAAACGCAATACAGTATTTGGATGAAAACATGAAGCTATCTACACCTAGCACCATACTTTTTTGCAAAAAAACTTTTTTTGTTTCTAATTCACCAAAACTGCTTTAAATCATGCCTTCAGCAGCCCAAATAACAACCAACATAAAAGTAATGTTGTGGGGTGCAGTATGTGGAAGCTACAAGCAATACAGTATTTGGATGAAAACATGAAGATATCTACTTTTCAAATGATGAAGCTAGGTACACTTAGCACCATACTTTTTTGCAAAAAAACTTTTTTTGTTTCTAATTCACCTAAACTGCTTTAAATCATGCCTTCAGCAGCCCAAATAACAACCAACATAAAAGTAATGTTGTGGGGTGCAGTATGTGGAAGCTACAAGCAATACAGTATTTGGATGAAAACATGAAGCTATCTACTTTTCAAATGATGAAGCTATCTACACCTAGCACCATACTTTTTTGCAAAAAAACTTTTTTTGTTTCTAATTCACCAAAACTGCTTTAAATCATGCCTTCAGCAGCCCAAATAACAACCAACATAAAAGTAATGTTGTGGGATGCAGTATGTGGAAGCTACACGCAATACAGTATTTGGATGAAAACATGAAGCTATCTACACCTAGCACCATACTTTTTTGCAAAAAAACTTTTTTTGTTTCTAATTCACCAAAACTGCTTTAAATCATGCCTTCAGCAGCCCAAATAGCAACCAACATAAAAGTAATGTTGTGGGGTGCAGTATGTGGAAGCTACAAGCAATACAGTATTTGGATGAAAACATGAAGCTAGTTACACTTAGCACCATACTTTTTTGCAAAAAAACTTTTTTTGTTTCTAATTCACCAAAACTGCTTTAAATCATGCCTTCAGCAGCCGAAATAACAACCAACATAAAAGTAATGTTGTGGGATGCAGTATGTGGAAGCTACAAGCAATACAGTATTTGGATGAAAACATGAAGCTATCTACTTTTCAAATGATGAAGCTATCTACACCTAGCACCATACTTTTTTGCAAAAAAAACTTTTTTTGTTTCTAATTCACCAAAACTGCTTTAAATCATGCCTTCAGCAGCCCAAATAACAACCAACATAAAAGTAATGTTGTGGGATGCAGTATGTGGAAGCTACACGCAATACAGTATTTGGATGAAAACATGAAGCTATCTACACCTAGCACCATACTTTTTTGCAAAAAAACTTTTTTTGTTTCTAATTCACCAAAACTGCTTTAAATCATGCCTTCAGCAGCCCAAATAGCAACCAACATAAAAGTAATGTTGCGGGGTGCAGTATGTGGAAGCTACAAGCAATACAGTATTTGGATGAAAACATGAAGCTAGTTACACTTAGCACCATACTTTTTTGCAAAAAAACTTTTTTTGTTTCTAATTCACCAAAACTGCTTTAAATCATGCCTTCAGCAGCCCAAATAACAACCAACATAAACGTAATGTTGTGGGGTGCAGTATGTGGAAGCTACACGCAATACAGTATTTGGATGAAAACATGAAGCTATCTACTTTTCAAATGATGAAGCTATCTACACCTAGCACCATACTTTTTTTCAAAAAAACTTTTTTTGTTTCTAATTCACCAAAACTGCTTTAAATCATGCCTTCAGCAGCCCAAATAACAACCAACATAAAAGTAATGTTGTGGGGTGCAGTATGTGGAAGCTACAAGCAATACAGTATTTGGATGAAAACATGAAGCTAGTTACACTTAGCACCATACTTTTTTTCAAAAAAACTTTTTTTGTTTCTAATTCACCAAAACTGCTTTAAATCATGCCTTCAGCAGCCCAAATAACAACCAACATAAAAGTAATGTTGTGGGGTGCAGTATGTGGAAGCTACAAGCAATACAGTATTTGGATGAAAACATTAAGCTAGTTACACTTAGCACCATACTTTTTTGCAAAAAAACTTTTTTTGTTTCTAATTCACCAAAACTGCTTTAAATCATGCCTTCAGCAGCCCAAATAACAACCAACATAAAAGTAATGTTGTGGGGTGCAGTATGTGGAAGCTACAAGCAATACAGTATTTGGATGAAAACATGAAGCTAGTTACACTTAGCACCATAGTTTTTTGCAAAAAAACTTTTTTTGTTTCTAATTCACCAAAACTGCTTTAAATCATGCCTTCAGCAGCCCAAATAACAACCAACATAAAAGTAATGTTGTGGGATGCAGTATGTGGAAGCTAAACGCAATACAGTATTTGGATGAAAACATGAAGCTATCTACACCTAGCACCATACTTTTTTGCAAAAAAACTTTTTTTGTTTCTAATTCACCAAAACTGCTTTAAATCATGCCTTCAGCAGCCCAAATAACAACCAACATAAAAGTAATGTTGTGGGGTGCAGTATGTGGAAGCTACAAGCAATACAGTATTTGGATGAAAACATGAAGATATCTACTTTTCAAATGATGAAGCTAGGTACACTTAGCACCATACTTTTTTGCAAAAAAACTTTTTTTGTTTCTAATTCACCAAAACTGCTTTAAATCATGCCTTCAGCAGCCCAAATAACAACCAACATAAAAGTAATGTTGTGGGGTGCAGTATGTGGAAGCTACAAGCAATACAGTATTTGGATGAAAACATGAAGCTATCTACTTTTCAAATTATGAAGCTATCTACACCTAGCACCATACTTTTTTGCAAAAAAACTTTTTTTGTTTCTAATTCACCAAAACTGCTTTAAATCATGCGTTCAGCAGCCCAAATAACAACCAACATAACAGTAATGTTGTGGGATGCAGTATGTGGAAGCTGCACGCAATACAGTATTTGGATAAAAACATGAAGCTATCTACACCTAGCACCATACTTTTTTGCAAAAAAACTTTTTTTGTTTCTAATTCACCAAAACTGCTTTAAATCGTGCGTTCAGCAGCCCAAATAACAACCAACATAAAAGTAATGTTGTGGGGTGCAGTATGTGGAAGCTACAAGCAATACAGTATTTGGATGAAAACATGAAGCTAGTTACACTTGGCACCATACTTTTTTGCAAAAAAACTTTTTTTGTTTCTAATTCACCAAAACTGCTTTAAATCATGCCTTCAGCAGCCCAAATAACAACCAACATAAAAGTAATGTTGTGGGGTGCAATATGTGGAAGCTACAAGCAATACAGTATTTGGATGAAAACATGAAGCTATCTACACCTAGCACCATACTTTTTTGCAAAAAAACTTTTTTTGTTTCTAATTCACCAAAACTGCTTTAAATCATGCCTTCAGCAGCCCAAATAACAACCAACATAAAAGTAATGTTGCGGGGTGCAGTATGTGGAAGCTACAAGCAATACAGTATTTGGATGAAAACATGAAGCTAGTTACACCTAGCACCATACTTTTTTTGCAAAAAAACTTTTTTTGTTTCTAATTCACCAAAACTGCTTTAAATCATGCCTTCAGCAGCCCAAATAACAACCAACATAAAAGTAATGTTGTGGGATGCAGTATGTGGAAGCTACAAGCAATACAGTATTTGAATGAAAACATGAAGCTATCTACACCTAGCACCATACTTTATTGAAAAAAAACTTTTTTTGTTTCTAATTCACCAAAACTGCTTTAAATCATGCCTTCAGCAGCCCAAATAACAACCAACATAAAAGTAATGTTGTGGGATGCAGTATGTGGAAGCTACACGCAATACAGTATTTGGATGAAAACATGAAGCTATCTACACCTAGCACCATACTTTTTTGCAAAAAAACTTTTTTTGTTTCTAATTCACCAAAACTGCTTTAAATCATGCCTTCAGCAGCCCAAATAACAACCAACATAAAAGTAATGTTGTGGGGTGCAGTATGTGGAAGCTACAAGCAATACAGTATTTGGATGAAAACATGAAGCTATCTACTTTTCAAATGATGAAGCTATCTACACCTAGCACCATACTCTTTTGCAAAAAAACTTTTTTTGTTTCTAATTCACCAAAACTGCTTTAAATCATGCCTTCAGCAGCCCAAATAACAACCAACATAAAAGTAATGTTGTGGGATGCAGTATGTGGAAGCTAAACGCAATACAGTATTTGGATGAAAACATGAAGCTATCTACACCTAGCACCATACTTTTTTGCAAAAAAACTTTTTTTGTTTCTAATTCACCAAAACTGCTTTAAATCATGCCTTCAGCAGCCCAAATAACAACCAACATAAAAGTAATGTTGTGGGATGCAGTATGTGGAAGCTACACGCAATACAGTATTTGGATGAAAACATGAAGCTATCTACTTTTCAAATGATGAAGCTATCTACACCTAGCACCATACTTTTTTGCAAAAAAACTTTTTTTGTTTCTAATTCACCAAAACTGCTTTAAATCGTGCGTTCAGCAGCCCAAATAACAACCAACATAACAGTAATGTTGTGGGATGCAGTATGTGGAAGCTACACGCAATACAGTATTTGGATGAAAACATGAAGCTATCTACACCTAGCACCATACTTTTTTTCAAAAAAACTTTTTTTGTTTCTAATTCACCAAAACTGCTTTAAATCATGCCTTCAGCAGCCCAAATAACAACCAACATAAAAGTAATGTTGTGGGGTGCAGTATGTGGAAGCTACAAGCAATACAGTATTTGGATGAAAACATGAAGCTAGTTACACTTAGCACCATACTTTTTTGCAAAAAAACTTTTTTTGTTTCTAATTCACCAAAACTGCTTTAAATCATGCCTTCAGCAGCCCAAATAACAACCAACATAAAAGTAATGTTGTGGGGTGCAGTATGTGGAAGCTACAAGCAATACAGTATTTGGATGAAAACATGAAGCTAGTTACACTTAGCACCATACTTTTTTGCAAAAAAACTTTTTTTGTTTCTAATTCACCAAAACTGCTTTAAATCATGCCTTCAGCAGCCCAAATAACAACCAACATAAAAGTAATGTTGTGGGATGCAGTATGTGGAAGCTAAACGCAATACAGTATTTGGATGAAAACATGAAGCTATCTACACCTAGCACCATACTTTTTTGCAAAACAACTTTTTTTGTTTCTAATTCACCAAAACTGCTTTAAATCATGCCTTCAGCAGCCCAAATAACAACCAACATAAAAGTAATGTTGTGGGGTGCAGTATGTGGAAGCTACAAGCAATACAGTATTTGGATGAAAACATGAAGCTAGTTACACTTAGCACCATACTTTTTTGCAAAAAAACTTTTTTTGTTTCTAATTCACCAAAACTGCTTTAAATCATGCCTTCAGCAGCCCAAATAACAACCAACATAAAAGTAATGTTGTGGGGTGCAGTATGTGGAAGCTACAAGCAATACAGTATTTGGATGAAAACATGAAGCTAGTTACACTTAGCACCATACTTTTTTGCAAAAAAACTTTTTTTGTTTCTAATTCACCAAAACTGCTTTAAATCATACCTTCAGCAGCCCAAATAACAACCAACATAAAAGTAATGTTGTGGGGTGCAGTATGTGGAAGCTACAAGCAATACAGTATTTGAATGAAAACATGAAGCTATCTACACCTAGCACCATACTTTTTTGCAAAAAAACTTTTTTTGTTTCTAATTCACCAAAACTGCTTTAAATCATGCCTTCAGCAGCCCAAATAACAACCAACATAAAAGTAATGTTGTGAGATGCAGTATGTGGAAGCTACAAGCAATACAGTATTTGAATGAAAACATGAAGCTATCTACACCTAGCACCATACTTTTTTGCAAAAAAACTTTTTTTGTTTCTAATTCACCAAAACTGCTTTAAATCATGCCTTCAGCAGCCCAAATAACAACCAACATAAAAGTAATGTTGTGGGGTGCAGTATGTGGAAGCTACAAGCAATACAGTATTTGGATGAAAACATGAAGCTAGTTACACTTAGCACCATACTTTTTTGCAAAAAAACTTTTTTTGTTTCTAATTCACCAAAACTGCTTTAAATCATGCCTTCAGCAGCCCAAATAACAACCAACATAAAAGTAATGTTGTGGGGTGCAGTATGTGGAAGCTACAAGCAATACAGTATTTGGATGAAAACATGAAGCTAGTTACACTTAGCACCATACTTTTTTGCAAAAAAACTTTTTTTGTTTCTAATTCACCAAAACTGCTTTAAATCATGCCTTCAGCAGCCCAAATAACAACCAACATAAAAGTAATGTTGTGGGGTGCAGTATGTGGAAGCTACAAGCAATACAGTATTTGGATGAAAACATGAAGCTAGTTACACTTAGCACCATACTTTTTTGCAAAAAAACTTTTTTTGTTTCTAATTCACCAAAACTGCTTTAAATCATGCCTTCAGCAGCCCAAATAACAACCAACATAAAAGTAATGTTGTGGGGTGCAGTATGTGGAAGCTACAAGCAATACAGTATTTGAATGAAAACATGAAGCTATCTACACCTAGCACCATACTTTTTTGCAAAAAAACTTTTTTTGTTTCTAATTCACCAAAACTGCTTTAAATCATGCCTTCAGCAGCCCAAATAACAACCAACATAAAAGTAATGTTGTGAGATGCAGTATGTGGAAGCTACAAGCAATACAGTATTTGAATGAAAACATGAAGCTATCTACACCTAGCACCATACTTTTTTGCAAAAAAACTTTTTTTGTTTCTAATTCACCAAAACTGCTTTAAATCATGCCTTCAGCAGCCCAAATAACAACCAACATAAAAGTAATGTTGTGGGGTGCAGTATGTGGAAGCTACAAGCAATACAGTATTTGGATGAAAACATGAAGCTAGTTACACTTAGCACCATACTTTTTTGCAAAAAAACTTTTTTTGTTTCTAATTCACCAAAACTGCTTTAAATCATGCCTTCAGCAGCCCAAATAACAACCAACATAAAAGTAATGTTGTGGGGTGCAGTATGTGGAAGCTACAAGCAATACAGTATTTGAATGAAAACATGAAGCTAGTTACACTTAGCACCATACTTTTTTGCAAAAAAACTTTTTTTGTTTCTAATTCACCAAAACTGCTTTAAATCATGCCTTCAGCAGCCCAAATAACAACCAACATAAAAGTAATGTTGTGGGGTGCAGTATGTGGAAGCTACAAGCAATACAGTATTTGGATGAAAACATGAAGCTATCTACTTTTCAAATGATGAAGCTATCTACACCTAGCACCATACTTTTTTGCAAAAAAACTTTTTTTGTTTCTAATTCACCAAAACTGCTTTAAATCATGCCTTCAGCAGCCCAAATAACAACCAACATAAAAGTAATGTTGTGGGGTGCAGTATGTGGAAGCTACAAGCAATACAGTATTTGGATGAAAACATGAAGCTAGTTACACTTAGCACCATACTTTTTTGCAAAAAAACTTTTTTTGTTTCTAATTCACCAAAACTGCTTTAAATCATACCTTCAGCAGCCCAAATAACAACCAACATAAAAGTAATGTTGTGGGGTGCAGTATGTGGAAGCTACAAGCAATACAGTATTTGAATGAAAACATGAAGCTATCTACACCTAGCACCATACTTTTTTGCAAAAAAACTTTTTTTGTTTCTAATTCACCAAAACTGCTTTAAATCATGCCTTCAGCAGCCCAAATAACAACCAACATAAAAGTAATGTTGTGAGATGCAGTATGTGGAAGCTACAAGCAATACAGTATTTGAATGAAAACATGAAGCTATCTACACCTAGCACCATACTTTTTTGCAAAAAAACTTTTTTTGTTTCTAATTCACCAAAACTGCTTTAAATCATGCCTTCAGCAGCCCAAATAACAACCAACATAAAAGTAATGTTGTGGGGTGCAGTATGTGGAAGCTACAAGCAATACAGTATTTGGATGAAAACATGAAGCTAGTTACACTTAGCACCATACTTTTTTGCAAAAAAACTTTTTTTGTTTCTAATTCACCAAAACTGCTTTAAATCATGCCTTCAGCAGCCCAAATAACAACCAACATAAAAGTAATGTTGTGGGGTGCAGTATGTGGAAGCTACAAGCAATACAGTATTTGGATGAAAACATGAAGCTAGTTACACTTAGCACCATACTTTTTTGCAAAAAAACTTTTTTTGTTTCTAATTCACCAAAACTGCTTTAAATCATGCCTTCAGCAGCCCAAATAACAACCAACATAAAAGTAATGTTGTGGGGTGCAGTATGTGGAAGCTACAAGCAATACAGTATTTGGATGAAAACATGAAGCTAGTTACACTTAGCACCATACTTTTTTGCAAAAAAACTTTTTTTGTTTCTAATTCACCAAAACTGCTTTAAATCATGCCTTCAGCAGCCCAAATAACAACCAACATAAAAGTAATGTTGTGGGGTGCAGTATGTGGAAGCTACAAGCAATACAGTATTTGAATGAAAACATGAAGCTATCTACACCTAGCACCATACTTTTTTGCAAAAAAACTTTTTTTGTTTCTAATTCACCAAAACTGCTTTAAATCATGCCTTCAGCAGCCCAAATAACAACCAACATAAAAGTAATGTTGTGAGATGCAGTATGTGGAAGCTACAAGCAATACAGTATTTGAATGAAAACATGAAGCTATCTACACCTAGCACCATACTTTTTTGCAAAAAAACTTTTTTTGTTTCTAATTCACCAAAACTGCTTTAAATCATGCCTTCAGCAGCCCAAATAACAACCAACATAAAAGTAATGTTGTGGGGTGCAGTATGTGGAAGCTACAAGCAATACAGTATTTGGATGAAAACATGAAGCTAGTTACACTTAGCACCATACTTTTTTGCAAAAAAACTTTTTTTGTTTCTAATTCACCAAAACTGCTTTAAATCATGCCTTCAGCAGCCCAAATAACAACCAACATAAAAGTAATGTTGTGGGGTGCAGTATGTGGAAGCTACAAGCAATACAGTATTTGAATGAAAACATGAAGCTAGTTACACTTAGCACCATACTTTTTTGCAAAAAAACTTTTTTTGTTTCTAATTCACCAAAACTGCTTTAAATCATGCCTTCAGCAGCCCAAATAACAACCAACATAAAAGTAATGTTGTGGGGTGCAGTATGTGGAAGCTACAAGCAATACAGTATTTGGATGAAAACATGAAGCTATCTACTTTTCAAATGATGAAGCTATCTACACCTAGCACCATACTTTTTTGCAAAAAAACTTTTTTTGTTTCTAATTCACCAAAACTGCTTTAAATCATGCCTTCAGCAGCCCAAATAACAACCAACATAAAAGTAATGTTGTGGGGTGCAGTATGTGGAAGCTACAAGCAATACAGTATTTGGATGAAAACATGAAGCTAGTTACACTTAGCACCATACTTTTTTGCAAAAAAACTTTTTTTGTTTCTAATTCACCAAAACTGCTTTAAATCATGCGTTCAGCAGCCCAAATAACAACCAACGGTCCGACCGCCGAGGAAGATGGCCGCATGATCTGATTGCTCTGCCGCCGCTCGCAAATCATCCATCGCCATCGTGCTCTAAACTGCCATGGGCCGTTCCAAAAAGGCTGCCACGGATTCCCCTGCTCCTGGGGATCGATCACGGCCGCCCTCGTCTTCGTTGCGGGAGTATTTCCGTACCCCCGCGGATCTGGCCTCGCAGGCTGCTGACGACCACGAGGCCGCCTCTCCGGCCAGTTCCTCCTCAGTGGAGGATTCCGCTTCGGCGACCCGCTTACCTTCCGCGTCCCATCCTCCAGAAGTGCTGCGACTCTTCTCGTCTGCTCCCTGGAAATCGGACTTCTCCATGCTGATCACGGAGCTTAAACAGGTGGTCCGCGATGAGGTGTCTGCTCTTCGCTCCGATCTGTCTTCACTGGAACAACGGGTGCAGGCCTTGGAGGACTCCTCTTCCCGCCACCAGCGCACTGTGACACAGGCCCAGCAACTGGGCGATCGCCACACGACTTACCTACGGGATCTCCGTCGGCGGATAGAAGATATTGACAACAGAGGTCGTCGCCAGAATATTCGTGTACGGGGAGTCCCGGAATCTGACACCACGGAAGATGTTTCCGCTTTACTTACCGAGCTGTTCAACGGTCTCCTGAACCGGTCCCCTGACTCGCCGCTGCCGATAGACAGAGCTCACCGGGCGCTTCGTCCTAGAGGTGGCCCGGGATCCCCTCCGAGAGATATCATCTGTCACCTGTCGGATTTTCGTTTGAAGGAGGAGATCATGACCAAAGCACGAGAACTCGGTACCTGGCCGTTGCAGGGGCACCAGATTTCATTTTTTCAAGACCTGTCGGATCTCACCTTGCAAGCTCGACGGGCTCTGCGCCCGCTAACATCTGAACTTCGTCGCCTGCAGATTCCGTACCGCTGGGGCCATCCTTTCGCCCTGGTGATCCGTTATGACAACAGGTCCCTCACCATCAGACACCATCACGATGTGTTGCCGATTCTCCAGCTTCTGGATTTGCCTGACATACAGATTCTGGATTGGGTCGACATGGACGCAGTGTCTGGTGTGTCCTCGAGTCTGCTGCCACAGCCGAGACGTCCCTCTCGTACCGGCCCTGTCCGTCGGGACCCCCCTCGGGAGCTGCCCGTCCGCACCCCTATTTCTCGCCGCCTGGGTGCCATCGAGGAATGAGGGGTAGTGAGTATATTCGTTCCTTCGGTGCTCCTACCTGGACGGTCTACCTGATTGCACTGCTCCTCCTCTACGCCATAAGGTGCCTTCCATCTTATGCGCCGACGGCCTAGTTGGACTACCGGCTATTGCCATTAACTTACCGTTTTATTTGTTTATGTTCTTCGTCGCGTAACTGTCCTGTTTTCTCTCTGGTTGATGACGCTGGTGCTACTCGCGTTCTCGGGGGGGAGGTCGGGGGGGTTTATTATCATTATTTTTTATTGTCATTTATTCATTTGTTTACACCTAGTGCTTAGACTACGATGCTAACTATACACAGCATTCTAGGCCTCTGCTGTGGTCGTGCTCTGCGTGTCTAGTGGGTTGCCCAGCCCATGCGGAGACTTGATCTCTGGGGTTATTTTGGGGGAGGGGGTGGGGGGGATCTCTTTTATTTGGGGAGAGGGGTGGGGGGGTTGTGTTGGGTTTTTTTTTTTTTTTTTTTTTTTTTTTCTCTCGTGTGACTCTGGGTTACCCATTGTCACTTTTGCTCTTCCTAGGCCTATAGACTAGCTTATGAGGCTAGCATTGTACTTTACTCTCGGCCACAGCTGTGGTCATGCTCTGCGTGTACTTCTGGCGGGCTGTGCTGCCCATGCGGACGCTTAATCTTAGGGGTTTGTTTTTGGGGAGGGGGGGGTTTCTTCTTTTGGGGGGAGGGAGGGTGAGGGAGGTGGGGGGGTTTTTTTTTTTTTTTTTTTTTTTTTTTTTTCATGAGTGCGCCGACTGTCTTTCTGCTGGGTGGTACTGTACTGGTTTCTAGTATGTTTGCTGCCCTTGTTTCCTAGGGTACGGCTCTCGTGCCCCAGTTGTGGCCAGGTTCCTTGTGTCACGGCCTACTGCTGATTGCAATACACTACGCATGCTGTTACCGCGGTCCAACTACGTGTGGGACTTGTGAGCTGTGTGTCGTTATATCTTTTATATGCTGTGGTCACCATGTTTGGCTGCCTCTGTTAAGCATTTCTCCGGTGTGGTTCCGCCGCCTCTGAGTAGACCCGCACTGGTGGCGGTGTCTACCGTCCTCAGCACCCATACACCTCTACACATCTGTCCTTTTGGTCTTTTCTTTTTTTTTCTCTATACCTTTACTTTACCCTTCCCCCCTCCCCCTCTAGTTACGTATATGCCGCAGCCTCTGTGGTCATTTTGGCGCCGTCCCTCCCTGTGCGCTCCGTCCTCAGCGCTGCGGGTGTTTCCCCTCCTCTCCGTGGTTTCCTCTGTGCCCTACTCATCTAACTTTGCTCTCATTCTGCTCTACTTGCGTTGCGAGCGGCGGCTCGCGTCGGTTTAATTGTTGTTTTACGGTTCTTTTTTCTTTTCACTAGTTTGTGTGTGCGGCTCTACCTTTGTGGTGGGTCTTCCCCCTACACAGTGACGCCATCCGTTGCCGGGTAGTGTCCCCGGCAGGCGTAGTTTGTGTCTGTTCCTTTTCCCGCCCTTCTCTCTTGCCCGTTCCTTCCCCTCCCCCGTCCTTGTTCTCTGGTCTTGTTTTTGTTTGTCTCCCCTCCGTATCTTTTATCCCCGCACTCCCCCCCCCCCTTTTTTTTTTTTTTTTTTTTTTTTCTCTCCCTCTCTTTCCAATCTCTTAAGACCTCACTTTGCCCTCTCTTTCTGCCTCCCCCCCCTTTTTCTCTGTACTATGGCGCCTCCGGCCTGTTCCAAGCTTGCTCTCTTGTCTCTCAATGCCCATGGGCTCAATACCCCGGAGAAGCGTTCCTCCCTTTTCCGTGACCTGAAACAGAATAAGATTGATGTCGCCTTTGTGCAGGAGACTCACTTTTTTGGGCCTAAGGCCCCCCGGCTCTTCCACCGACTCTATCCCACTGTTTTTGTGAGTAACAATCCCCTAGCTAAATCCAAAGGAGTGGCGGTGCTTTTTTCCAGCCGTGTCCCCTTCACGGTGCTGGACACTTTCGTTGACCCTGAGGGACGCTTCCTGTTGGTTAAGGGAACAATTTTGCAGCAGGTGTATACTTTTGCGAATGTTTACCTCCCTAATCGGGGGCAGCATGTTGCTCTCCGTGCAGTCCTGCGCAAGCTTGACCTTTTCCAGGAAGGTTTCCTGGTCTTAGGGGGGGACTTTAACGTAGCTCTGCACCCGGCACTCGACACTTCCGCGGGCTCCACGCGTACTCCTCGACATGTCTTACGGAAGATTCTCTCTCTTCTCACGGACCGCAAATTGGTTGATTGCTGGAGGGCTCTTCACCCTGAGGTTAGGGACTACACCTTCTTTTCTGCGGCTCATTGCACTTATTCCAGGCTTGATTATTTTTTCGTTCCGTGTCAGTTTGCCCCGCTTCTCCGTGGTTCCACTATAGGGGTCACTACGTGGTCCGACCATGCCCCTCTCTCCCTTTCTCTGTCCTCTTCTTTGACCCGCCCGTCTGGACGTTCCTGGCGTCTTAATGAGTCTGTTCTCACGGATGTCGTGTTTTGTGAGGAGACTTCTCGCGTCCTTGAGCACTATTTTGCTGACAACCTGGTCCCGGAGACCCCCTTGCTGACTGTGTGGGAAGCACATAAATGTGTGGTTCGGGGTCACCTTATTAGCGCCTGTTCCCATCGGCGCCGCCAGGAGGCGAAGAGGCTTGAGGAGCTTTATGTGCAAATAGCAGTGGCTGAGCAATCTCACAAATCTTCGTTGTCGGGGGCCGACCTGCAGCGCCTCCTGGCCTTGCGGGGTGAATTGGCCTCTCTTCTTAATTATAATATGCACCGTTCCTTCCTGAAAACCCGGGCCTTGTTTTATGAACATGGCAATAAACCGGGTAAGTATTTGGCTAGGGCTCTCCGTGCTGGTCGGAAATCTACCTATATTTCCAAGATCCGCTCTTCGGATGGCGTTGCTAGGTCTCTCCCTGCTGACATTGCTAAGTGCTTTAGGGACTACTATGAGGGCTTATATAACCTTCGTCCGGACACCGGCGCTCCATGCTCTCCCAGTGCAGCTTCCTCGGTCCGCTCTTATCTGGCGAGAACAATTGGTAGGAAATTGACTGCGGAGGAATCTTCTCCTCTAGATTCTCCTATTACCTTGTCGGAATTCACCCTGGCCCTCCGTTCTTCTCAATCTGGTAAATGCCCTGGCCCAGATGGGTTTCCTTTGCGATATTATGCCGTCTTCCGGGAGCTTCTAGGCCCTCATTTTGTGGGGGCCTTCAACTCCATTTTGGATGGCGGTCGTATCCATGAGCATACCTTAGCCGCCTCGATTACTGTGATTCCTAAAGATGGTAAAGACCCCGCATTATGCAGTAGCTATCGCCCTATCTCTTTACTGAATGCCGATTTGAAATTATTTGCTAAAATCCTGGCGAACAGACTGAAGCCTCTCATGCCTATACTCGTCCATCCCGACCAAACTGGATTCATTCCGGGTAGGGAAGCTAGGGATAGCACTATCAGGGCCTTATCTCTCATGCATTACGCTAAGCACACCTCCACCCCAACCATCCTGCTGTCCACTGATGCGGAAAAGGCATTTGACAGGGTGGACTGGGGCTTTTTGATGTCCACGCTTGCTCATATGGGCTTTGGTCCGGGGCTTCTCACTTGGGTAAACTCCCTCTACACCACCCCCACGGCTCGCGTTCGCGTTAATGGTTCCTTCTCTGACCCTTTTTGTATTCGTAATGGCACCCGTCAGGGTTGTCCGTTGTCTCCTCTACTATTTGTGCTTACTCTGGAGCCTCTCCTCCAGGCAATCAGGCTGAACCCAGATGTCGGTGGTCTTCGCATAGGGGGTGCTCATCATAAGGTTCTGGGCTACGCTGATGATCTTTTATTTGTGGTCACCTGTCCTTCGGTCACCCTCCCTAATATCGTCCGGGAATTTGAGTCCTACGGTACGCTCTCCAATTTCAAAATTAACAACTCCAAATCGGAAATTCTCGATGTCACTCTTTCCCCTGTAGCCTCGTCCCCCCTGCGGTCCTCCTTTCCCTTTGCGTGGTGCGATGCTAAACTTAAATACCTAGGGGTTTGGCTCGCTCCTGACTTCTCCCAGCTCTTTGCCTTTAACTTTTTACCCCTTCTCGCTGCCGTTGCTGCGGATCTTCAGTCTTGGAGGCGGTTATCAGTCTCGTGGGTTGGTAAGATTAATATCGTTAAAATGAACGTCATGCCCCGTCTATTGTATCTGTTCCAGACCCTCCCTATCGCTGTTCCCCCTACCTTTTTTGCCTCTCTTAAGACGACGCTTCTGCGCTTTGTGTGGAACTCGCGGACCCCTCGAATCCGCTTTTCCACTCTGATTCTCCCTAAGTCTCAGGGCGGCTTAGCCTTACCGTGCCCCCGCTCTTACTATAGGGCCTGTCATTTGCTCCGAGTTTTGGAATGGTCCCATGGCCCTGGTCATAAACAATGGGTAGAGATTGAGTCCGCATTGTTGGGTCTTCCTGTCGCGGTGTTGCCCTGGCTTTCACCCCAGACGGCCCGAGGTGCTGTGCTGCCCCATCCTTTCCTCCGTGCTACGTTGGATGCTTGGCTTTCCATTGTACGGCAGACTAGGTTATCCACCATTCCCTCTCCTCTGACATCCATTCGCAATAACCCTGATTTCCCTCCTGGGATGCATGCCCCCCTCTTCCCTTCCTCCCCCCCTGTGGGGAGGTCCGACATCCGCTACTACCTGACTGCAACTGGTATCAAACCGTTGGCCCAGCTTGCTACGCGCTCCCCTCCCTCCCTTACTGATGTACTGCACTACGCTCAGCTTCACAGTTTCTATCGGTCCCTGGTTCAAAAACATAATGTGTTGCGAGATTTAACCAAGTTTGAGGACCTCTGTGTCGCACCCTCCCTCCCCCCCCATGGTATATCGCGCCTCTATGGCCTCCTTCTTGAGGCCTTCAGCTCTGGCCCTCCCCCCTTTATGGGGCGTTGGGAAGCTGACTTGCAGGTCGTCTTCTCCTCCGAACAGTGGGAGAAGGTCTGTGTCCTTACCCATCGTTGCTCTAGGAGCAATGCCGACCAAGAAATGTCTTATAAATTGCTGGCCCTTTGGTATCGGCCTCCCTCGATCCTCTCCGCTTATCGCTCGGATGTCCCCAACGCTTGCTGGAGATGTGCCGCGGTTCCAGGTTCTCTTCTCCATCTGTGGTGGCTCTGCCCCAATATCGTCCCCTTTTGGAAATCCATCCATCTCCAGCTGTCTCGCTTTACGGATAGGGCCATTCCGTTTTCCCCGGAATTTTTTCTTCTTTTTCACATGCAGTACTCCGCCTCCTGGTTCCGGAAGTCGGTCCTTCGCCACCTCCTCACTGCGGCTAAGGCGCTGATCCCCTTGCATTGGGGTAGTCCGGACCCGCCCACTCTTAGTGAGTGGATTCTCCGGGTGGAACAGACCCGGGTGTTTGAGGAGTTCCATCTTTCTGCGACAGGGGCAACTGAGAGATACCAGAAGACTTGGTTCTATTGGTTGGAGTTTGTGTCAGGTCCCTTGGCTCGCTCTCTGCTTACCTGATTTTCTTGCTTCATTTCTCTTGTCCTCTCCGCTGCATTTCCCTTGGCTCGCTCTCTGCTTACCTGATTTTCTTGCTTCATTTCTCTTGTCCTCTCCGCTGCATTTCTATTTCTTCTCTGTTTTCTGTCCTTCTACCCAACCCCCCCCCTTTTTTTTTTTTTTTTTTTTTTTCTCTCCTTTCCCTCTTGTTCTCCCCTGGTCCCCCCCCTGTTGCCCCGTCCCTTTGTTCTTCCTCCTACCCTCCTCCCCTGCCCCTTCCTCCCTTCTTGCCCCCCCCATTCCACCTAAGGTACTTATCGTTTCTCCCCTGCATTTTAGGCTTGCTGCTACGTGCGGCTCTTAAGCCCTGGTGTACTGTGTGGGTTCTTCCGTGAGCCGCCCTGGCTGGCGTTGGCCGAGTGCCTGCCCTGCCTAGCCTGTGCCTCGTCCGGGGTTTGATTCGCCTTGTGTTGGCGGCCTCACTGTTTAACTTTTCCTGTGCTCTTTGCTCCTCTTCCACACTTACTCGACCCACACACCATGCACTCCGTCGTAGGCTCTTTGTGACGGCGCCCGCGCTTGGTGGTGGGCGCCTTTTCACACAGCGAGTTCCTCATTACTGCCTGTATCTTTTGCCTCCGCTGGACTTTTACATGGTCCCATGGCTTATTATTGCCTCCTGGGTCCTATCGGACTCGCTATTGTATTGAATGTTGCCGAGTCCTGTACTGTACCTTATTGCATGTACCTTGTCCCCCCCCTCCCTTCTTTTCCTTTTTGTATCCCGCCCCAAAACCTTTGAAAAATCAATAAAATTTTGATTTACCCCCAAATAACAACCAACATAACAGTAATGTTGTGGGATGCAGTATGTGGAAGCTACACGCAATACAGTATTTGGATGAAAACATGAAGCTATCTACACCTAGCACCATACTTTTTTGCAAAAAAACTTTTTTTGTTTCTAATTCACCAAAACTGCTTTAAATCATGCCTTCAGCAGCCCAAATAACAACCAACATAAAAGTAATGTTGTGGGATGCAGTATGTGGAAGCTACAAGCAATACAGTATTTGGATGAAAACATGAAGCTAGTTACACTTAGCACCATACTTTTTTGCAAAAAAACTTTTTTTGTTTCTAATTCACCAAAACTGCTTTAAATCATGCCTTCAGCAGCCCAAATAACAACCAACATAAAAGTAATGTTGTGGGGTGCAGTATGTGGAAGCTACAAGCAATACAGTATTTGGATGAAAACATGAAGATATCTACTTTTCAAATGATGAAGCTAGGTACACTTAGCACCATACTTTTTTGCAAAAAAACTTTTTTTGTTTCTAATTCACCAAAACTGCTTTAAATCATGCCTTCAGCAGCCCAAATAACAACCAACATAAAAGTAATGTTGTGGGGTGCAGTATGTGGAAGCTACAAGCAATACAGTATTTGGATGAAAACATGAAGCTAGTTACACTTAGCACCATACTTTTTTGCAAAAAAACTTTTTTTGTTTCTAATTCACCAAAACTGCTTTAAATCATGCCTTCAGCAGCCCAAATAACAACCAACATAAAAGTAATGTTGTGGGGTGCAGTATGTGGAAGCTACAAGCAATACAGTATTTGGATGAAAACATGAAGCTATCTACTTTTCAAATGATGAAGCTATCTACACCTAGCACCATACTTTTTTGCAAAAAAACTTTTTTTCTTTCTAATTCACCAAAACTGCTTTAAATCATGCCTTCAGCAGCCCAAATAACAACCAACATAAAAGTAATGTTGTGGGGTGCAGTATGTGGAAGCTACAAGCAATACAGTATTTGGATGAAAACATGAAGCTAGTTACACTTAGCACCATACTTTTTTGCAAAAAAACTTTTTTTGTTTCTAATTCACCAAAACTGCTTTAAATCATGCCTTCAGCAGCCCAAATAACAACCAACATAAAAGTAATGTTGTGGGGTGCAGTATGTGGAAGCTACAAGCAATACAGTATTTGGATGAAAACATGAAGCTAGTTACACTTAGCACCATACTTTTTTGCAAAAAAACTTTTTTTGTTTCTAATTCACCAAAACTTCTTTAAATCATGCCTTTAGCAGCCCAAATAACAACCAACATAAAAGTAATGTTGTGGGGTGCAGTATGTGGAAGCTACAAGCAATACAGTATTTGGATGAAAACATGAAGCTATCTACACCTAGCACCATACTTTTTTGCAAAAAAACTTTTTTTGTTTCTAATTCACCAAAACTGCTTTAAATCATGCCTTCAGCAGCCCAAATAACAACCAACATAAAAGTAATGTTGTGGGGTGTAGTATGTGGAAGCTACACGCAATACAGTATTTGGATGAAAACATGAAGCTATCTACACCTAGCACCATACTTTTTTTCAAAAAAACTTTTTTTGTTTCTAATTCACCAAAACTGCTTTAAATCATGCCTTCAGCAGCCCAAATAACAACCAACATAAAAGTAATGTTGTGGGGTGCAGTATGTGGAAGCTACAAGCAATACAGTATTTGGATGAAAACATGAAGCTAGTTACACTTAGCACCATACTTTTTTGCAAAAAAACTTTTTTTGTTTCTAATTCACCAAAACTGCTTTAAATCATGCCTTCAGCAGCCCAAATAACAACCAACATAATAGTAATGTTGTGGGGTGCAGTATGTGGAAGCTACAAGCAATACAGTATTTGGATGAAAACATGAAGCTAGTTACACTTAGCACCATACTTTTTTGCAAAAAAACTTTTTTTGTTTCTAATTCACCAAAACTGCTTTAAATCATGCCTTCAGCAGCCCAAATAACAACCAACATAACAGTAATGTTGTGGGATGCAGTATGTGGAAGCTACACGCAATACAGTATTTGGATGAAAACATGAAGCTATCTACACCTAGCACCATACTTTTTTGCAAAAAAACTTTTTTTGTTTCTAATTCACCAAAACTGCTTTAAATCATGCCTTCAGCAGCCCAAATAACAACCAACATAAAAGTAATGTTGTGGGGTGCAGTATGTGGAAGCTACAAGCAATACAGTATTTGGATGAAAACATGAAGCTAGTTACACTTAGCACCATACTTTTTTGCAAAAAACTTTTTTTGTTTCTAATTCACCAAAACTGCTTTAAATCATGCCTTCAGCAGCCCAAATAACAACCAACATAAAAGTAATGTTGTGGGGTGCAGTATGTGGAAGCTACAAGCAATACAGTATTTGGATGAAAACATGAAGATATCTACTTTTCAAATGATGAAGCTAGGTACACTTAGCACCATACTTTTTTGCAAAAAAACTTTTTTTGTTTCTAATTCACCAAAACTGCTTTAAATCATGCCTTCAGCAGCCCAAATAACAACCAACATAAAAGTAATGTTGTGGGGTGCAGTATGTGGAAGCTACAAGCAATACAGTATTTGGATGAAAACATGAAGCTAGTTACACTTAGCACCATACTTTTTTGCAAAAAACTTTTTTTGTTTCTAATTCACCAAAACTGCTTTAAATCATGCCTTCAGCAGCCCAAATAACAACCAACATAAAAGTAATGTTGTGGGGTGCAGTATGTGGAAGCTACAAGCAATACAGTATTTGGATGAAAACATGAAGCTATCTACTTTTCAAATGATGAAGCTATCTACACCTAGCACCATACTTTTTTGCAAAAAAACTTTTTTTTGTTTCTAATTCACCAAAACTGCTTTAAATCATGCCTTCAGCAGCCCAAATAACAACCAACATAAAAGTAATGTTGTGGGATGCAGTATGTGGAAGCTACACGCAATACAGTATTTGGATGAAAACATGAAGCTATCTACACTAGCACCATACTTTTTTGCAAAAAAACTTTTTTTGTTTCTAATTCACCAAAACTGCTTTAAATCATGCCTTCAGCAGCCCAAATAACAACCAACATAAAAGTAATGTTGTGGGGTGCAGTATGTGGAAGCTACAAGCAATACAGTATTTGGATGAAAACATGAAGCTATCTACACCTAGCACCATACTTTTTTGCAAAAAAACTTTTTTTGTTTCTAATTCACCAAAACTGCTTTAAATCATGCCTTTAGCAGCCCAAATAACAACCAACATAAAAGTAATGTTGTGGGGTGCAGTATGTGGAAGCTACAAGCAATACAGTATTTGGATGAAAACATGAAGCTAGTTACACTTAGCACCATACTTTTTTGCAAAAAAACTTTTTTTGTTTCTAATTCACCAAAACTGCTTTAAATCATGCCTTTAGCAGCCCAAATAACAACCAACATAAAAGTAATGTTGTGGGGTGCAGTATGTGGAAGCTACAAGCAATACAGTATTTGGATGAAAACATGAAGCTATCTACACTTAGCACCATACTTTTTTGCAAAAAAACTTTTTTTGTTTCTAATTCACCAAAACTGCTTTAAATCATACCTTCAGCAGCCCAAATAACAACCAACATAAATGTAATGTTGTGGGGTGCAGTATGTGGAAGCTACAAGCAATACAGTATTTGGATGAAAACATAAAGCTAGTTACACCTAGCACCATACTTTTTTGCAAAAAAACTTTTTTTGTTTCTGATTCACCAAAACTGCTTTAAATCGTGCGTTCAGCAGCCCAAATAACAACCAACATAACAGTAATGTTGTGGGATGCAGTATGTGGAAACTACACGCAATACAGTATTTGGATGAAAACATGAAGCTAGTTACACTTAGCACCATACTTTTTTTCAAAAAAACTTTTTTTGTTTCTAATTCACCAAAACTGCTTTAAATCATGCCTTCAGCAGCCCAAATAACAACCAACATAAAAGTAATGTTGTGGGGTGCAGTATGTGGAAGCTACAAGCAATACAGTATTTGGATGAAAACATGAAGCTAGTTACACTTAGCACCATACTTTTTTGCAAAAAAACTTTTTTTGTTTCTAATTCACCAAAACTGCTTTAAATCATGCCTTTAGCAGCCCAAATAACAACCAACATAAAAGTAATGTTGTGGGGTGCAGTATGTGGAAGCTACAAGCAATACAGTATTTGGATGAAAACATGAAGCTATCTACTTTTCAAATGATGAAGCTATCTACACCTAGCACCATACTTTTTTGCAAAAAAACTTTTTTTGTTTCTAATTCACCAAAACTGCTTTAAATCATGCCTTCAGCAGCCCAAATAACAACCAACATAAAAGTAATGTTGTGGGATGCAGTATGTGGAAGCTACACGCAATACAGTATTTGGATGAAAACATGAAGCTATCTACACCTAGCACCATACTTTTTTGCAAAAAAACTATTTTTGTTTCTAATTCACCAAAACTGCTTTAAATCATGCGTTCAGCAGCCCAAATAACAACCAACATAACAGTAATGTTGTGGGATGCAGTATGTGGAAGCTACACGCAATACAGTATTTGGATGAAAACATGAAGCTATCTACTTTTCAAATGATGAAGCTATCTACACCTAGCACCATACTTTTTTGCAAAAAAACTTTTTTTGTTTCTAATTCACCAAAACTGCTTTAAATCGTGCGTTCAGCAGCCCAAATAACAACCAACATAACAGTAATGTTGTGGGATGCAGTATGTGGAAACTACACGCAATACAGTATTTGGATGAAAACATGAAGCTATCTACACCTAGCACCATACTTTTTTTCAAAAAAACTTTTTTTGTTTCTAATTCACCAAAACTGCTTTAAATCATGCCTTCAGCAGCCCAAATAACAACCAACATAAAAGTAATGTTGTGGGGTGCAGTATGTGGAAGCTACAAGCAATACAGTATTTGGATGAAAACATGAAGCTAGTTACACTTAGCACCATACTTTTTTGCAAAAAAACTTTTTTTGTTTCTAATTCACCAAAACTGCTTTAAATCATGCCTTCAGCAGCCCAAATAACAACCAACATAAAAGTAATGTTGTGGGGTGCAGTATGTGGAAGCTACAAGCAATACAGTATTTGGATGAAAACATGAAGCTAGTTACACTTAGCACCACACTTTTTTGCAAAAAAACTTTTTTTGTTTCTAATTCACCAAAACTGCTTTAAATCATGCCTTCAGCAGCCCAAATAACAACCAACATAAAAGTAATGTTGTGGGGTGCAGTATGTGGAAGCTACAAGCAATACAGTATTTGGATGAAAACATGAAGCTATCTACTTTTCAAATGATGAAGCTATCTACACCTAGCACCATACTTTTTTGCAAAAAAACTTTTTTTGTTTCTAATTCACCAAAACTGCTTTAAATCATGCCTTCAGCAGCCCAAATAACAACCAACATAAAAGTAATGTTGTGGGATGCAGTATGTGGAAGCTACACGCAATACAGTATTTGGATGAAAACATGAAGCTATCTACACTAGCACCATACTTTTTTGCAAAAAAACTTTTTTTGTTTCTAATTCACCAAAACTGCTTTAAATCATGCCTTCAGCAGCCCAAATAACAACCAACATAAAAGTAATGTTGTGGGGTGTAGTATGTGGAAGCTACACGCAATACAGTATTTGAATGAAAACATGAAGCTATCTACAGCTAGCACCATACTTTTTTGCAAAAAAACTTTTTTTGTTTCTAATTCACCAAAACTGCTTTAAATCATGCCTTTAGCAGCCCAAATAACAACCAACATAAAAGTAATGTTGTGGGGTGCAGTATGTGGAAGCTACAAGCAATACAGTATTTGGATGAAAACATGAAGCTATCTACACTTAGCACCATACTTTTTTGCAAAAAAACTTTTTTTGTTTCTAATTCACCAAAACTGCTTTAAATCATACCTTCAGCAGCCCAAATAACAACCAACATAAATGTAATGTTGTGGGGTGCAGTATGTGGAAGCTACAAGCAATACAGTATTTGGATGAAAACATGAAGCTAGTTACACTTAGCACCATACTTTTTTGCAAAAAAACTTTTTTTGTTTCTAATTCACCAAAACTGCTTTAAATCATGCCTTCAGCAGCCCAAATAACAACCAACATAAAAGTAATGTTGTGGGATGCAGTATGTGGAAGCTACAAGCAATACAGTATTTGGATGAAAACATGAAGCTATCTACTTTTCAAATGATGAAGCTATCTACACCTAGCACCATACTTTTTTGCAAAAAACTTTTTTTGTTTCTAATTCACCAAAACTGCTTTAAATCATGCCTTCAGCAGCCCAAATAACAACCAACATAAAAGTAATGTTGTGGGATGCAGTATGTGGAAGCTACACGCAATACAGTATTTGGATGAAAACATGAAGCTATCTACACCTAGCACCATACTTTTTTGCAAAAAAACTTTTTTTGTTTCTAATTCACCAAAACTGCTTTAAATCATGCCTTCAGCAGCCCAAATAACAACCAACATAAAAGTAATGTTGTGGGGTGCAGTATGTGGAAGCTACAAGCAATACAGTATTTGGATGAAAACATGAAGCTAGTTACACTTAGCACCATACTTTTTTGCAAAAAAACTTTTTTTGTATCTAATTCACCAAAACTGCTTTAAATCATGCCTTCAGCAGCCCAAATAACAACCAACATAAAAGTAATGTTGTGGGGTGTAGTATGTGGAAGCTACACGCAATACAGTATTTGGATGAAAACATGAAGCTATCTACACCTAGCACCATACTTTTTTTCAAAAAAACTTTTTTTGTTTCTAATTCACCAAAACTGCTTTAAATCATGCCTTCAGCAGCCCAAATAACAACCAACATAAAAGTAATGTTGTGGGGTGCAGTATGTGGAAGCTACAAGCAATACAGTATTTGGATGAAAACATGAAGCTAGTTACACTTAGCACCATACTTTTTTGCAAAAAAACTTTTTTTGTTTCTAATTCACCAAAACTGCTTTAAATCATGCCTTCAGCAGCCCAAATAACAACCAACATAAAAGTAATGTTGTGGGGTGCAGTATGTGGAAGCTACAAGCAATACAGTATTTGGATGAAAACATGAAGCTAGTTACACTTAGCACCATACTTTTTTGCAAAAAAACTTTTTTTGTTTCTAATTCACCAAAACTGCTTTAAATCATGCCTTCAGCAGCCCAAATAACAACCAACATAAAAGTAATGTTGTGGGATGCAGTATGTGGAAGCTACACGCAATACAGTATTTGGATGAAAACATGAAGCTATCTACACCTAGCACCATACTTTTTTGCAAAAAAACTTTTTTTGTTTCTAATTCACCAAAACTGCTTTAAATCATACCTTCAGCAGCCCAAATAGCAACCAACATAAAAGTAATGTTGTGGGGTGCAGTATGTGGAAGCTACAAGCAATACAGTATTTGGATGAAAACATGAAGCTAGTTACACTTAGCACCATACTTTTTTGCAAAAAAACTTTTTTTGTTTCTAATTCACCAAAACTGCTTTAAATCATGCGTTCAGCAGCCCAAATAACAACCAACATAAGAGTAATGTTGTGGGATGCAGTATGTGGAAACTACACGCAATACAGTATTTGGATGAAAACATGAAGCTATCTACACCTAGCACCATACTTTTTTGCAAAAAAACTTTTTTTGTTTCTAATTCACCAAAACTGCTTTAAATCATGCCTTCAGCAGCCCAAATAACAACCAACATAAAAAGTAATGTTGTGGGGTGCAGTATGTGGAAGCTACAAGCAATACAGTATTTGGATGAAAACATGAAGCTAGTTACACTTAGCACCATACTTTTTTGCAAAAAACTTTTTTTGTTTCTAATTCACCAAAACTGCTTTAAATCATGCCTTCAGCAGCCCAAATAACAACCAACATAAAAGTAATGTTGTGGGGTGCAGTATGTGGAAGCTACAAGCAATACAGTATTTGGATGAAAACATGAAGATATCTACTTTTCAAATGATGAAGCTAGGTACACCTAGCACCATACTTTTTTGCAAAAAAACTTTTTTTGTTTCTAATTCACCAAAACTGCTTTAAATCATGCGTTCAGCAGCCCAAATAACAACCAACATAACAGTAATGTTGTGGGATGCAGTATGTGGAAGCTACACGCAATACAGTATTTGGATGAAAACATGAAGCTATCTACACCTAGCACCATACTTTTTTGCAAAAAAACTTTTTTTGTTTCTAATTCACCAAAACTGCTTTAAATCCTGCCTTCAGCAGCCCAAATAACAACCAACATAAAAGTAATGTTGTGGGGTGCAGTATGTGGAAGCTACAAGCAATACAGTATTTGGATGAAAACATGAAGCTAGTTACACTTAGCACCATAGTTTTTTGCAAAAAAACTTTTTTTGTTTCTAATTCACCAAAACTGCTTTAAATCATGCCTTCAGCAGCCCAAATAACAACCAACATAAAAGTAATGTTGTGGGATGCAGTATGTGGAAGCTAAACGCAATACAGTATTTGGATGAAAACATGAAGCTATCTACACCTAGCACCATACTTTTTTGCAAAAAAACTTTTTTTGTTTCTAATTCACCAAAACTGCTTTAAATCATGCCTTCAGCAGCCCAAATAACAACCAACATAAAAGTAATGTTGTGGGGTGCAGTATGTGGAAGCTACAAGCAATACAGTATTTGGATGAAAACATGAAGATATCTACTTTTCAAATGATGAAGCTAGGTACACTTAGCACCATACTTTTTTGCAAAAAAACTTTTTTTGTTTCTAATTCACCAAAACTGCTTTAAATCATGCCTTCAGCAGCCCAAATAACAACCAACATAAAAGTAATGTTGTGGGGTGCAGTATGTGGAAGCTACAAGCAATACAGTATTTGGATGAAAACATGAAGCTATCTACTTTTCAAATTATGAAGCTATCTACACCTAGCACCATACTTTTTTGCAAAAAAACTTTTTTTGTTTCTAATTCACCAAAACTGCTTTAAATCATGCGTTCAGCAGCCCAAATAACAACCAACATAACAGTAATGTTGTGGGATGCAGTATGTGGAAGCTGCACGCAATACAGTATTTGGATAAAAACATGAAGCTATCTACACCTAGCACCATACTTTTTTGCAAAAAAACTTTTTTTGTTTCTAATTCACCAAAACTGCTTTAAATCGTGCGTTCAGCAGCCCAAATAACAACCAACATAAAAGTAATGTTGTGGGGTGCAGTATGTGGAAGCTACAAGCAATACAGTATTTGGATGAAAACATGAAGCTAGTTACACTTGGCACCATACTTTTTTGCAAAAAAACTTTTTTTGTTTCTAATTCACCAAAACTGCTTTAAATCATGCCTTCAGCAGCCCAAATAACAACCAACATAAAAGTAATGTTGTGGGGTGCAATATGTGGAAGCTACAAGCAATACAGTATTTGGATGAAAACATGAAGCTATCTACACCTAGCACCATACTTTTTTGCAAAAAAACTTTTTTTGTTTCTAATTCACCAAAACTGCTTTAAATCATGCCTTCAGCAGCCCAAATAACAACCAACATAAAAGTAATGTTGCGGGGTGCAGTATGTGGAAGCTACAAGCAATACAGTATTTGGATGAAAACATGAAGCTAGTTACACCTAGCACCATACTTTTTTTGCAAAAAAACTTTTTTTGTTTCTAATTCACCAAAACTGCTTTAAATCATGCCTTCAGCAGCCCAAATAACAACCAACATAAAAGTAATGTTGTGGGATGCAGTATGTGGAAGCTACAAGCAATACAGTATTTGAATGAAAACATGAAGCTATCTACACCTAGCACCATACTTTATTGAAAAAAAACTTTTTTTGTTTCTAATTCACCAAAACTGCTTTAAATCATGCCTTCAGCAGCCCAAATAACAACCAACATAAAAGTAATGTTGTGGGATGCAGTATGTGGAAGCTACACGCAATACAGTATTTGGATGAAAACATGAAGCTATCTACACCTAGCACCATACTTTTTTGCAAAAAAACTTTTTTTGTTTCTAATTCACCAAAACTGCTTTAAATCATGCCTTCAGCAGCCCAAATAACAACCAACATAAAAGTAATGTTGTGGGGTGCAGTATGTGGAAGCTACAAGCAATACAGTATTTGGATGAAAACATGAAGCTATCTACTTTTCAAATGATGAAGCTATCTACACCTAGCACCATACTCTTTTGCAAAAAAACTTTTTTTGTTTCTAATTCACCAAAACTGCTTTAAATCATGCCTTCAGCAGCCCAAATAACAACCAACATAAAAGTAATGTTGTGGGATGCAGTATGTGGAAGCTAAACGCAATACAGTATTTGGATGAAAACATGAAGCTATCTACACCTAGCACCATACTTTTTTGCAAAAAAACTTTTTTTGTTTCTAATTCACCAAAACTGCTTTAAATCATGCCTTCAGCAGCCCAAATAACAACCAACATAAAAGTAATGTTGTGGGATGCAGTATGTGGAAGCTACACGCAATACAGTATTTGGATGAAAACATGAAGCTATCTACTTTTCAAATGATGAAGCTATCTACACCTAGCACCATACTTTTTTGCAAAAAAACTTTTTTTGTTTCTAATTCACCAAAACTGCTTTAAATCGTGCGTTCAGCAGCCCAAATAACAACCAACATAACAGTAATGTTGTGGGATGCAGTATGTGGAAGCTACACGCAATACAGTATTTGGATGAAAACATGAAGCTATCTACACCTAGCACCATACTTTTTTTCAAAAAAACTTTTTTTGTTTCTAATTCACCAAAACTGCTTTAAATCATGCCTTCAGCAGCCCAAATAACAACCAACATAAAAGTAATGTTGTGGGGTGCAGTATGTGGAAGCTACAAGCAATACAGTATTTGGATGAAAACATGAAGCTAGTTACACTTAGCACCATACTTTTTTGCAAAAAAACTTTTTTTGTTTCTAATTCACCAAAACTGCTTTAAATCATGCCTTCAGCAGCCCAAATAACAACCAACATAAAAGTAATGTTGTGGGGTGCAGTATGTGGAAGCTACAAGCAATACAGTATTTGGATGAAAACATGAAGCTAGTTACACTTAGCACCATACTTTTTTGCAAAAAAACTTTTTTTGTTTCTAATTCACCAAAACTGCTTTAAATCATGCCTTCAGCAGCCCAAATAACAACCAACATAAAAGTAATGTTGTGGGATGCAGTATGTGGAAGCTAAACGCAATACAGTATTTGGATGAAAACATGAAGCTATCTACACCTAGCACCATACTTTTTTGCAAAACAACTTTTTTTGTTTCTAATTCACCAAAACTGCTTTAAATCATGCCTTCAGCAGCCCAAATAACAACCAACATAAAAGTAATGTTGTGGGGTGCAGTATGTGGAAGCTACAAGCAATACAGTATTTGGATGAAAACATGAAGCTAGTTACACTTAGCACCATACTTTTTTGCAAAAAAACTTTTTTTGTTTCTAATTCACCAAAACTGCTTTAAATCATGCCTTCAGCAGCCCAAATAACAACCAACATAAAAGTAATGTTGTGGGGTGCAGTATGTGGAAGCTACAAGCAATACAGTATTTGGATGAAAACATGAAGCTAGTTACACTTAGCACCATACTTTTTTGCAAAAAAACTTTTTTTGTTTCTAATTCACCAAAACTGCTTTAAATCATACCTTCAGCAGCCCAAATAACAACCAACATAAAAGTAATGTTGTGGGGTGCAGTATGTGGAAGCTACAAGCAATACAGTATTTGAATGAAAACATGAAGCTATCTACACCTAGCACCATACTTTTTTGCAAAAAAACTTTTTTTGTTTCTAATTCACCAAAACTGCTTTAAATCATGCCTTCAGCAGCCCAAATAACAACCAACATAAAAGTAATGTTGTGAGATGCAGTATGTGGAAGCTACAAGCAATACAGTATTTGAATGAAAACATGAAGCTATCTACACCTAGCACCATACTTTTTTGCAAAAAAACTTTTTTTGTTTCTAATTCACCAAAACTGCTTTAAATCATGCCTTCAGCAGCCCAAATAACAACCAACATAAAAGTAATGTTGTGGGGTGCAGTATGTGGAAGCTACAAGCAATACAGTATTTGGATGAAAACATGAAGCTAGTTACACTTAGCACCATACTTTTTTGCAAAAAAACTTTTTTTGTTTCTAATTCACCAAAACTGCTTTAAATCATGCCTTCAGCAGCCCAAATAACAACCAACATAAAAGTAATGTTGTGGGGTGCAGTATGTGGAAGCTACAAGCAATACAGTATTTGGATGAAAACATGAAGCTAGTTACACTTAGCACCATACTTTTTTGCAAAAAAACTTTTTTTGTTTCTAATTCACCAAAACTGCTTTAAATCATGCCTTCAGCAGCCCAAATAACAACCAACATAAAAGTAATGTTGTGGGGTGCAGTATGTGGAAGCTACAAGCAATACAGTATTTGGATGAAAACATGAAGCTAGTTACACTTAGCACCATACTTTTTTGCAAAAAAACTTTTTTTGTTTCTAATTCACCAAAACTGCTTTAAATCATGCCTTCAGCAGCCCAAATAACAACCAACATAAAAGTAATGTTGTGGGGTGCAGTATGTGGAAGCTACAAGCAATACAGTATTTGAATGAAAACATGAAGCTATCTACACCTAGCACCATACTTTTTTGCAAAAAAACTTTTTTTGTTTCTAATTCACCAAAACTGCTTTAAATCATGCCTTCAGCAGCCCAAATAACAACCAACATAAAAGTAATGTTGTGAGATGCAGTATGTGGAAGCTACAAGCAATACAGTATTTGAATGAAAACATGAAGCTATCTACACCTAGCACCATACTTTTTTGCAAAAAAACTTTTTTTGTTTCTAATTCACCAAAACTGCTTTAAATCATGCCTTCAGCAGCCCAAATAACAACCAACATAAAAGTAATGTTGTGGGGTGCAGTATGTGGAAGCTACAAGCAATACAGTATTTGGATGAAAACATGAAGCTAGTTACACTTAGCACCATACTTTTTTGCAAAAAAACTTTTTTTGTTTCTAATTCACCAAAACTGCTTTAAATCATGCCTTCAGCAGCCCAAATAACAACCAACATAAAAGTAATGTTGTGGGGTGCAGTATGTGGAAGCTACAAGCAATACAGTATTTGAATGAAAACATGAAGCTAGTTACACTTAGCACCATACTTTTTTGCAAAAAAACTTTTTTTGTTTCTAATTCACCAAAACTGCTTTAAATCATGCCTTCAGCAGCCCAAATAACAACCAACATAAAAGTAATGTTGTGGGGTGCAGTATGTGGAAGCTACAAGCAATACAGTATTTGGATGAAAACATGAAGCTATCTACTTTTCAAATGATGAAGCTATCTACACCTAGCACCATACTTTTTTGCAAAAAAACTTTTTTTGTTTCTAATTCACCAAAACTGCTTTAAATCATGCCTTCAGCAGCCCAAATAACAACCAACATAAAAGTAATGTTGTGGGGTGCAGTATGTGGAAGCTACAAGCAATACAGTATTTGGATGAAAACATGAAGCTAGTTACACTTAGCACCATACTTTTTTGCAAAAAAACTTTTTTTGTTTCTAATTCACCAAAACTGCTTTAAATCATACCTTCAGCAGCCCAAATAACAACCAACATAAAAGTAATGTTGTGGGGTGCAGTATGTGGAAGCTACAAGCAATACAGTATTTGAATGAAAACATGAAGCTATCTACACCTAGCACCATACTTTTTTGCAAAAAAACTTTTTTTGTTTCTAATTCACCAAAACTGCTTTAAATCATGCCTTCAGCAGCCCAAATAACAACCAACATAAAAGTAATGTTGTGAGATGCAGTATGTGGAAGCTACAAGCAATACAGTATTTGAATGAAAACATGAAGCTATCTACACCTAGCACCATACTTTTTTGCAAAAAAACTTTTTTTGTTTCTAATTCACCAAAACTGCTTTAAATCATGCCTTCAGCAGCCCAAATAACAACCAACATAAAAGTAATGTTGTGGGGTGCAGTATGTGGAAGCTACAAGCAATACAGTATTTGGATGAAAACATGAAGCTAGTTACACTTAGCACCATACTTTTTTGCAAAAAAACTTTTTTTGTTTCTAATTCACCAAAACTGCTTTAAATCATGCCTTCAGCAGCCCAAATAACAACCAACATAAAAGTAATGTTGTGGGGTGCAGTATGTGGAAGCTACAAGCAATACAGTATTTGGATGAAAACATGAAGCTAGTTACACTTAGCACCATACTTTTTTGCAAAAAAACTTTTTTTGTTTCTAATTCACCAAAACTGCTTTAAATCATGCCTTCAGCAGCCCAAATAACAACCAACATAAAAGTAATGTTGTGGGGTGCAGTATGTGGAAGCTACAAGCAATACAGTATTTGGATGAAAACATGAAGCTAGTTACACTTAGCACCATACTTTTTTGCAAAAAAACTTTTTTTGTTTCTAATTCACCAAAACTGCTTTAAATCATGCCTTCAGCAGCCCAAATAACAACCAACATAAAAGTAATGTTGTGGGGTGCAGTATGTGGAAGCTACAAGCAATACAGTATTTGAATGAAAACATGAAGCTATCTACACCTAGCACCATACTTTTTTGCAAAAAAACTTTTTTTGTTTCTAATTCACCAAAACTGCTTTAAATCATGCCTTCAGCAGCCCAAATAACAACCAACATAAAAGTAATGTTGTGAGATGCAGTATGTGGAAGCTACAAGCAATACAGTATTTGAATGAAAACATGAAGCTATCTACACCTAGCACCATACTTTTTTGCAAAAAAACTTTTTTTGTTTCTAATTCACCAAAACTGCTTTAAATCATGCCTTCAGCAGCCCAAATAACAACCAACATAAAAGTAATGTTGTGGGGTGCAGTATGTGGAAGCTACAAGCAATACAGTATTTGGATGAAAACATGAAGCTAGTTACACTTAGCACCATACTTTTTTGCAAAAAAACTTTTTTTGTTTCTAATTCACCAAAACTGCTTTAAATCATGCCTTCAGCAGCCCAAATAACAACCAACATAAAAGTAATGTTGTGGGGTGCAGTATGTGGAAGCTACAAGCAATACAGTATTTGAATGAAAACATGAAGCTAGTTACACTTAGCACCATACTTTTTTGCAAAAAAACTTTTTTTGTTTCTAATTCACCAAAACTGCTTTAAATCATGCCTTCAGCAGCCCAAATAACAACCAACATAAAAGTAATGTTGTGGGGTGCAGTATGTGGAAGCTACAAGCAATACAGTATTTGGATGAAAACATGAAGCTATCTACTTTTCAAATGATGAAGCTATCTACACCTAGCACCATACTTTTTTGCAAAAAAACTTTTTTTGTTTCTAATTCACCAAAACTGCTTTAAATCATGCCTTCAGCAGCCCAAATAACAACCAACATAAAAGTAATGTTGTGGGGTGCAGTATGTGGAAGCTACAAGCAATACAGTATTTGGATGAAAACATGAAGCTAGTTACACTTAGCACCATACTTTTTTGCAAAAAAACTTTTTTTGTTTCTAATTCACCAAAACTGCTTTAAATCATGCGTTCAGCAGCCCAAATAACAACCAACGGTCCGACCGCCGAGGAAGATGGCCGCATGATCTGATTGCTCTGCCGCCGCTCGCAAATCATCCATCGCCATCGTGCTCTAAACTGCCATGGGCCGTTCCAAAAAGGCTGCCACGGATTCCCCTGCTCCTGGGGATCGATCACGGCCGCCCTCGTCTTCGTTGCGGGAGTATTTCCGTACCCCCGCGGATCTGGCCTCGCAGGCTGCTGACGACCACGAGGCCGCCTCTCCGGCCAGTTCCTCCTCAGTGGAGGATTCCGCTTCGGCGACCCGCTTACCTTCCGCGTCCCATCCTCCAGAAGTGCTGCGACTCTTCTCGTCTGCTCCCTGGAAATCGGACTTCTCCATGCTGATCACGGAGCTTAAACAGGTGGTCCGCGATGAGGTGTCTGCTCTTCGCTCCGATCTGTCTTCACTGGAACAACGGGTGCAGGCCTTGGAGGACTCCTCTTCCCGCCACCAGCGCACTGTGACACAGGCCCAGCAACTGGGCGATCGCCACACGACTTACCTACGGGATCTCCGTCGGCGGATAGAAGATATTGACAACAGAGGTCGTCGCCAGAATATTCGTGTACGGGGAGTCCCGGAATCTGACACCACGGAAGATGTTTCCGCTTTACTTACCGAGCTGTTCAACGGTCTCCTGAACCGGTCCCCTGACTCGCCGCTGCCGATAGACAGAGCTCACCGGGCGCTTCGTCCTAGAGGTGGCCCGGGATCCCCTCCGAGAGATATCATCTGTCACCTGTCGGATTTTCGTTTGAAGGAGGAGATCATGACCAAAGCACGAGAACTCGGTACCTGGCCGTTGCAGGGGCACCAGATTTCATTTTTTCAAGACCTGTCGGATCTCACCTTGCAAGCTCGACGGGCTCTGCGCCCGCTAACATCTGAACTTCGTCGCCTGCAGATTCCGTACCGCTGGGGCCATCCTTTCGCCCTGGTGATCCGTTATGACAACAGGTCCCTCACCATCAGACACCATCACGATGTGTTGCCGATTCTCCAGCTTCTGGATTTGCCTGACATACAGATTCTGGATTGGGTCGACATGGACGCAGTGTCTGGTGTGTCCTCGAGTCTGCTGCCACAGCCGAGACGTCCCTCTCGTACCGGCCCTGTCCGTCGGGACCCCCCTCGGGAGCTGCCCGTCCGCACCCCTATTTCTCGCCGCCTGGGTGCCATCGAGGAATGAGGGGTAGTGAGTATATTCGTTCCTTCGGTGCTCCTACCTGGACGGTCTACCTGATTGCACTGCTCCTCCTCTACGCCATAAGGTGCCTTCCATCTTATGCGCCGACGGCCTAGTTGGACTACCGGCTATTGCCATTAACTTACCGTTTTATTTGTTTATGTTCTTCGTCGCGTAACTGTCCTGTTTTCTCTCTGGTTGATGACGCTGGTGCTACTCGCGTTCTCGGGGGGGAGGTCGGGGGGGTTTATTATCATTATTTTTTATTGTCATTTATTCATTTGTTTACACCTAGTGCTTAGACTACGATGCTAACTATACACAGCATTCTAGGCCTCTGCTGTGGTCGTGCTCTGCGTGTCTAGTGGGTTGCCCAGCCCATGCGGAGACTTGATCTCTGGGGTTATTTTGGGGGAGGGGGTGGGGGGGATCTCTTTTATTTGGGGAGAGGGGTGGGGGGGTTGTGTTGGGTTTTTTTTTTTTTTTTTTTTTTTTTTTCTCTCGTGTGACTCTGGGTTACCCATTGTCACTTTTGCTCTTCCTAGGCCTATAGACTAGCTTATGAGGCTAGCATTGTACTTTACTCTCGGCCACAGCTGTGGTCATGCTCTGCGTGTACTTCTGGCGGGCTGTGCTGCCCATGCGGACGCTTAATCTTAGGGGTTTGTTTTTGGGGAGGGGGGGGTTTCTTCTTTTGGGGGGAGGGAGGGTGAGGGAGGTGGGGGGGTTTTTTTTTTTTTTTTTTTTTTTTTTTTTTCATGAGTGCGCCGACTGTCTTTCTGCTGGGTGGTACTGTACTGGTTTCTAGTATGTTTGCTGCCCTTGTTTCCTAGGGTACGGCTCTCGTGCCCCAGTTGTGGCCAGGTTCCTTGTGTCACGGCCTACTGCTGATTGCAATACACTACGCATGCTGTTACCGCGGTCCAACTACGTGTGGGACTTGTGAGCTGTGTGTCGTTATATCTTTTATATGCTGTGGTCACCATGTTTGGCTGCCTCTGTTAAGCATTTCTCCGGTGTGGTTCCGCCGCCTCTGAGTAGACCCGCACTGGTGGCGGTGTCTACCGTCCTCAGCACCCATACACCTCTACACATCTGTCCTTTTGGTCTTTTCTTTTTTTTTCTCTATACCTTTACTTTACCCTTCCCCCCTCCCCCTCTAGTTACGTATATGCCGCAGCCTCTGTGGTCATTTTGGCGCCGTCCCTCCCTGTGCGCTCCGTCCTCAGCGCTGCGGGTGTTTCCCCTCCTCTCCGTGGTTTCCTCTGTGCCCTACTCATCTAACTTTGCTCTCATTCTGCTCTACTTGCGTTGCGAGCGGCGGCTCGCGTCGGTTTAATTGTTGTTTTACGGTTCTTTTTTCTTTTCACTAGTTTGTGTGTGCGGCTCTACCTTTGTGGTGGGTCTTCCCCCTACACAGTGACGCCATCCGTTGCCGGGTAGTGTCCCCGGCAGGCGTAGTTTGTGTCTGTTCCTTTTCCCGCCCTTCTCTCTTGCCCGTTCCTTCCCCTCCCCCGTCCTTGTTCTCTGGTCTTGTTTTTGTTTGTCTCCCCTCCGTATCTTTTATCCCCGCACTCCCCCCCCCCCTTTTTTTTTTTTTTTTTTTTTTTTCTCTCCCTCTCTTTCCAATCTCTTAAGACCTCACTTTGCCCTCTCTTTCTGCCTCCCCCCCCTTTTTCTCTGTACTATGGCGCCTCCGGCCTGTTCCAAGCTTGCTCTCTTGTCTCTCAATGCCCATGGGCTCAATACCCCGGAGAAGCGTTCCTCCCTTTTCCGTGACCTGAAACAGAATAAGATTGATGTCGCCTTTGTGCAGGAGACTCACTTTTTTGGGCCTAAGGCCCCCCGGCTCTTCCACCGACTCTATCCCACTGTTTTTGTGAGTAACAATCCCCTAGCTAAATCCAAAGGAGTGGCGGTGCTTTTTTCCAGCCGTGTCCCCTTCACGGTGCTGGACACTTTCGTTGACCCTGAGGGACGCTTCCTGTTGGTTAAGGGAACAATTTTGCAGCAGGTGTATACTTTTGCGAATGTTTACCTCCCTAATCGGGGGCAGCATGTTGCTCTCCGTGCAGTCCTGCGCAAGCTTGACCTTTTCCAGGAAGGTTTCCTGGTCTTAGGGGGGGACTTTAACGTAGCTCTGCACCCGGCACTCGACACTTCCGCGGGCTCCACGCGTACTCCTCGACATGTCTTACGGAAGATTCTCTCTCTTCTCACGGACCGCAAATTGGTTGATTGCTGGAGGGCTCTTCACCCTGAGGTTAGGGACTACACCTTCTTTTCTGCGGCTCATTGCACTTATTCCAGGCTTGATTATTTTTTCGTTCCGTGTCAGTTTGCCCCGCTTCTCCGTGGTTCCACTATAGGGGTCACTACGTGGTCCGACCATGCCCCTCTCTCCCTTTCTCTGTCCTCTTCTTTGACCCGCCCGTCTGGACGTTCCTGGCGTCTTAATGAGTCTGTTCTCACGGATGTCGTGTTTTGTGAGGAGACTTCTCGCGTCCTTGAGCACTATTTTGCTGACAACCTGGTCCCGGAGACCCCCTTGCTGACTGTGTGGGAAGCACATAAATGTGTGGTTCGGGGTCACCTTATTAGCGCCTGTTCCCATCGGCGCCGCCAGGAGGCGAAGAGGCTTGAGGAGCTTTATGTGCAAATAGCAGTGGCTGAGCAATCTCACAAATCTTCGTTGTCGGGGGCCGACCTGCAGCGCCTCCTGGCCTTGCGGGGTGAATTGGCCTCTCTTCTTAATTATAATATGCACCGTTCCTTCCTGAAAACCCGGGCCTTGTTTTATGAACATGGCAATAAACCGGGTAAGTATTTGGCTAGGGCTCTCCGTGCTGGTCGGAAATCTACCTATATTTCCAAGATCCGCTCTTCGGATGGCGTTGCTAGGTCTCTCCCTGCTGACATTGCTAAGTGCTTTAGGGACTACTATGAGGGCTTATATAACCTTCGTCCGGACACCGGCGCTCCATGCTCTCCCAGTGCAGCTTCCTCGGTCCGCTCTTATCTGGCGAGAACAATTGGTAGGAAATTGACTGCGGAGGAATCTTCTCCTCTAGATTCTCCTATTACCTTGTCGGAATTCACCCTGGCCCTCCGTTCTTCTCAATCTGGTAAATGCCCTGGCCCAGATGGGTTTCCTTTGCGATATTATGCCGTCTTCCGGGAGCTTCTAGGCCCTCATTTTGTGGGGGCCTTCAACTCCATTTTGGATGGCGGTCGTATCCATGAGCATACCTTAGCCGCCTCGATTACTGTGATTCCTAAAGATGGTAAAGACCCCGCATTATGCAGTAGCTATCGCCCTATCTCTTTACTGAATGCCGATTTGAAATTATTTGCTAAAATCCTGGCGAACAGACTGAAGCCTCTCATGCCTATACTCGTCCATCCCGACCAAACTGGATTCATTCCGGGTAGGGAAGCTAGGGATAGCACTATCAGGGCCTTATCTCTCATGCATTACGCTAAGCACACCTCCACCCCAACCATCCTGCTGTCCACTGATGCGGAAAAGGCATTTGACAGGGTGGACTGGGGCTTTTTGATGTCCACGCTTGCTCATATGGGCTTTGGTCCGGGGCTTCTCACTTGGGTAAACTCCCTCTACACCACCCCCACGGCTCGCGTTCGCGTTAATGGTTCCTTCTCTGACCCTTTTTGTATTCGTAATGGCACCCGTCAGGGTTGTCCGTTGTCTCCTCTACTATTTGTGCTTACTCTGGAGCCTCTCCTCCAGGCAATCAGGCTGAACCCAGATGTCGGTGGTCTTCGCATAGGGGGTGCTCATCATAAGGTTCTGGGCTACGCTGATGATCTTTTATTTGTGGTCACCTGTCCTTCGGTCACCCTCCCTAATATCGTCCGGGAATTTGAGTCCTACGGTACGCTCTCCAATTTCAAAATTAACAACTCCAAATCGGAAATTCTCGATGTCACTCTTTCCCCTGTAGCCTCGTCCCCCCTGCGGTCCTCCTTTCCCTTTGCGTGGTGCGATGCTAAACTTAAATACCTAGGGGTTTGGCTCGCTCCTGACTTCTCCCAGCTCTTTGCCTTTAACTTTTTACCCCTTCTCGCTGCCGTTGCTGCGGATCTTCAGTCTTGGAGGCGGTTATCAGTCTCGTGGGTTGGTAAGATTAATATCGTTAAAATGAACGTCATGCCCCGTCTATTGTATCTGTTCCAGACCCTCCCTATCGCTGTTCCCCCTACCTTTTTTGCCTCTCTTAAGACGACGCTTCTGCGCTTTGTGTGGAACTCGCGGACCCCTCGAATCCGCTTTTCCACTCTGATTCTCCCTAAGTCTCAGGGCGGCTTAGCCTTACCGTGCCCCCGCTCTTACTATAGGGCCTGTCATTTGCTCCGAGTTTTGGAATGGTCCCATGGCCCTGGTCATAAACAATGGGTAGAGATTGAGTCCGCATTGTTGGGTCTTCCTGTCGCGGTGTTGCCCTGGCTTTCACCCCAGACGGCCCGAGGTGCTGTGCTGCCCCATCCTTTCCTCCGTGCTACGTTGGATGCTTGGCTTTCCATTGTACGGCAGACTAGGTTATCCACCATTCCCTCTCCTCTGACATCCATTCGCAATAACCCTGATTTCCCTCCTGGGATGCATGCCCCCCTCTTCCCTTCCTCCCCCCCTGTGGGGAGGTCCGACATCCGCTACTACCTGACTGCAACTGGTATCAAACCGTTGGCCCAGCTTGCTACGCGCTCCCCTCCCTCCCTTACTGATGTACTGCACTACGCTCAGCTTCACAGTTTCTATCGGTCCCTGGTTCAAAAACATAATGTGTTGCGAGATTTAACCAAGTTTGAGGACCTCTGTGTCGCACCCTCCCTCCCCCCCCATGGTATATCGCGCCTCTATGGCCTCCTTCTTGAGGCCTTCAGCTCTGGCCCTCCCCCCTTTATGGGGCGTTGGGAAGCTGACTTGCAGGTCGTCTTCTCCTCCGAACAGTGGGAGAAGGTCTGTGTCCTTACCCATCGTTGCTCTAGGAGCAATGCCGACCAAGAAATGTCTTATAAATTGCTGGCCCTTTGGTATCGGCCTCCCTCGATCCTCTCCGCTTATCGCTCGGATGTCCCCAACGCTTGCTGGAGATGTGCCGCGGTTCCAGGTTCTCTTCTCCATCTGTGGTGGCTCTGCCCCAATATCGTCCCCTTTTGGAAATCCATCCATCTCCAGCTGTCTCGCTTTACGGATAGGGCCATTCCGTTTTCCCCGGAATTTTTTCTTCTTTTTCACATGCAGTACTCCGCCTCCTGGTTCCGGAAGTCGGTCCTTCGCCACCTCCTCACTGCGGCTAAGGCGCTGATCCCCTTGCATTGGGGTAGTCCGGACCCGCCCACTCTTAGTGAGTGGATTCTCCGGGTGGAACAGACCCGGGTGTTTGAGGAGTTCCATCTTTCTGCGACAGGGGCAACTGAGAGATACCAGAAGACTTGGTTCTATTGGTTGGAGTTTGTGTCAGGTCCCTTGGCTCGCTCTCTGCTTACCTGATTTTCTTGCTTCATTTCTCTTGTCCTCTCCGCTGCATTTCCCTTGGCTCGCTCTCTGCTTACCTGATTTTCTTGCTTCATTTCTCTTGTCCTCTCCGCTGCATTTCTATTTCTTCTCTGTTTTCTGTCCTTCTACCCAACCCCCCCCCTTTTTTTTTTTTTTTTTTTTTTTCTCTCCTTTCCCTCTTGTTCTCCCCTGGTCCCCCCCCTGTTGCCCCGTCCCTTTGTTCTTCCTCCTACCCTCCTCCCCTGCCCCTTCCTCCCTTCTTGCCCCCCCCATTCCACCTAAGGTACTTATCGTTTCTCCCCTGCATTTTAGGCTTGCTGCTACGTGCGGCTCTTAAGCCCTGGTGTACTGTGTGGGTTCTTCCGTGAGCCGCCCTGGCTGGCGTTGGCCGAGTGCCTGCCCTGCCTAGCCTGTGCCTCGTCCGGGGTTTGATTCGCCTTGTGTTGGCGGCCTCACTGTTTAACTTTTCCTGTGCTCTTTGCTCCTCTTCCACACTTACTCGACCCACACACCATGCACTCCGTCGTAGGCTCTTTGTGACGGCGCCCGCGCTTGGTGGTGGGCGCCTTTTCACACAGCGAGTTCCTCATTACTGCCTGTATCTTTTGCCTCCGCTGGACTTTTACATGGTCCCATGGCTTATTATTGCCTCCTGGGTCCTATCGGACTCGCTATTGTATTGAATGTTGCCGAGTCCTGTACTGTACCTTATTGCATGTACCTTGTCCCCCCCCTCCCTTCTTTTCCTTTTTGTATCCCGCCCCAAAACCTTTGAAAAATCAATAAAATTTTGATTTACCCCCAAATAACAACCAACATAACAGTAATGTTGTGGGATGCAGTATGTGGAAGCTACACGCAATACAGTATTTGGATGAAAACATGAAGCTATCTACACCTAGCACCATACTTTTTTGCAAAAAAACTTTTTTTGTTTCTAATTCACCAAAACTGCTTTAAATCATGCCTTCAGCAGCCCAAATAACAACCAACATAAAAGTAATGTTGTGGGATGCAGTATGTGGAAGCTACAAGCAATACAGTATTTGGATGAAAACATGAAGCTAGTTACACTTAGCACCATACTTTTTTGCAAAAAAACTTTTTTTGTTTCTAATTCACCAAAACTGCTTTAAATCATGCCTTCAGCAGCCCAAATAACAACCAACATAAAAGTAATGTTGTGGGGTGCAGTATGTGGAAGCTACAAGCAATACAGTATTTGGATGAAAACATGAAGATATCTACTTTTCAAATGATGAAGCTAGGTACACTTAGCACCATACTTTTTTGCAAAAAAACTTTTTTTGTTTCTAATTCACCAAAACTGCTTTAAATCATGCCTTCAGCAGCCCAAATAACAACCAACATAAAAGTAATGTTGTGGGGTGCAGTATGTGGAAGCTACAAGCAATACAGTATTTGGATGAAAACATGAAGCTAGTTACACTTAGCACCATACTTTTTTGCAAAAAAACTTTTTTTGTTTCTAATTCACCAAAACTGCTTTAAATCATGCCTTCAGCAGCCCAAATAACAACCAACATAAAAGTAATGTTGTGGGGTGCAGTATGTGGAAGCTACAAGCAATACAGTATTTGGATGAAAACATGAAGCTATCTACTTTTCAAATGATGAAGCTATCTACACCTAGCACCATACTTTTTTGCAAAAAAACTTTTTTTCTTTCTAATTCACCAAAACTGCTTTAAATCATGCCTTCAGCAGCCCAAATAACAACCAACATAAAAGTAATGTTGTGGGGTGCAGTATGTGGAAGCTACAAGCAATACAGTATTTGGATGAAAACATGAAGCTAGTTACACTTAGCACCATACTTTTTTGCAAAAAAACTTTTTTTGTTTCTAATTCACCAAAACTGCTTTAAATCATGCCTTCAGCAGCCCAAATAACAACCAACATAAAAGTAATGTTGTGGGGTGCAGTATGTGGAAGCTACAAGCAATACAGTATTTGGATGAAAACATGAAGCTAGTTACACTTAGCACCATACTTTTTTGCAAAAAAACTTTTTTTGTTTCTAATTCACCAAAACTTCTTTAAATCATGCCTTTAGCAGCCCAAATAACAACCAACATAAAAGTAATGTTGTGGGGTGCAGTATGTGGAAGCTACAAGCAATACAGTATTTGGATGAAAACATGAAGCTATCTACACCTAGCACCATACTTTTTTGCAAAAAAACTTTTTTTGTTTCTAATTCACCAAAACTGCTTTAAATCATGCCTTCAGCAGCCCAAATAACAACCAACATAAAAGTAATGTTGTGGGGTGTAGTATGTGGAAGCTACACGCAATACAGTATTTGGATGAAAACATGAAGCTATCTACACCTAGCACCATACTTTTTTTCAAAAAAACTTTTTTTGTTTCTAATTCACCAAAACTGCTTTAAATCATGCCTTCAGCAGCCCAAATAACAACCAACATAAAAGTAATGTTGTGGGGTGCAGTATGTGGAAGCTACAAGCAATACAGTATTTGGATGAAAACATGAAGCTAGTTACACTTAGCACCATACTTTTTTGCAAAAAAACTTTTTTTGTTTCTAATTCACCAAAACTGCTTTAAATCATGCCTTCAGCAGCCCAAATAACAACCAACATAATAGTAATGTTGTGGGGTGCAGTATGTGGAAGCTACAAGCAATACAGTATTTGGATGAAAACATGAAGCTAGTTACACTTAGCACCATACTTTTTTGCAAAAAAACTTTTTTTGTTTCTAATTCACCAAAACTGCTTTAAATCATGCCTTCAGCAGCCCAAATAACAACCAACATAACAGTAATGTTGTGGGATGCAGTATGTGGAAGCTACACGCAATACAGTATTTGGATGAAAACATGAAGCTATCTACACCTAGCACCATACTTTTTTGCAAAAAAACTTTTTTTGTTTCTAATTCACCAAAACTGCTTTAAATCATGCCTTCAGCAGCCCAAATAACAACCAACATAAAAGTAATGTTGTGGGGTGCAGTATGTGGAAGCTACAAGCAATACAGTATTTGGATGAAAACATGAAGCTAGTTACACTTAGCACCATACTTTTTTGCAAAAAACTTTTTTTGTTTCTAATTCACCAAAACTGCTTTAAATCATGCCTTCAGCAGCCCAAATAACAACCAACATAAAAGTAATGTTGTGGGGTGCAGTATGTGGAAGCTACAAGCAATACAGTATTTGGATGAAAACATGAAGATATCTACTTTTCAAATGATGAAGCTAGGTACACTTAGCACCATACTTTTTTGCAAAAAAACTTTTTTTGTTTCTAATTCACCAAAACTGCTTTAAATCATGCCTTCAGCAGCCCAAATAACAACCAACATAAAAGTAATGTTGTGGGGTGCAGTATGTGGAAGCTACAAGCAATACAGTATTTGGATGAAAACATGAAGCTAGTTACACTTAGCACCATACTTTTTTGCAAAAAACTTTTTTTGTTTCTTATTCACCAAAACTGCTTTAAATCATGCCTTCAGCAGCCCAAATAACAACCAACATAAAAGTAATGTTGTGGGGTGCAGTATGTGGAAGCTACAAGCAATACAGTATTTGGATGAAAACATGAAGCTATCTACTTTTCAAATGATGAAGCTATCTACACCTAGCACCATACTTTTTTGCAAAAAAACTTTTTTTTTGTTTCTAATTCACCAAAACTGCTTTAAATCATGCCTTCAGCAGCCCAAATAACAACCAACATAAAAGTAATGTTGTGGGATGCAGTATGTGGAAGCTACACGCAATACAGTATTTGGATGAAAACATGAAGCTATCTACACTAGCACCATACTTTTTTGCAAAAAAACTTTTTTTGTTTCTAATTCACCAAAACTGCTTTAAATCATGCCTTCAGCAGCCCAAATAACAACCAACATAAAAGTAATGTTGTGGGGTGCAGTATGTGGAAGCTACAAGCAATACAGTATTTGGATGAAAACATGAAGCTATCTACACCTAGCACCATACTTTTTTGCAAAAAAACTTTTTTTGTTTCTAATTCACCAAAACTGCTTTAAATCATGCCTTTAGCAGCCCAAATAACAACCAACATAAAAGTAATGTTGTGGGGTGCAGTATGTGGAAGCTACAAGCAATACAGTATTTGGATGAAAACATGAAGCTAGTTACACTTAGCACCATACTTTTTTGCAAAAAAACTTTTTTTGTTTCTAATTCACCAAAACTGCTTTAAATCATGCCTTTAGCAGCCCAAATAACAACCAACATAAAAGTAATGTTGTGGGGTGCAGTATGTGGAAGCTACAAGCAATACAGTATTTGGATGAAAACATGAAGCTATCTACACTTAGCACCATACTTTTTTGCAAAAAAACTTTTTTTGTTTCTAATTCACCAAAACTGCTTTAAATCATACCTTCAGCAGCCCAAATAACAACCAACATAAATGTAATGTTGTGGGGTGCAGTATGTGGAAGCTACAAGCAATACAGTATTTGGATGAAAACATAAAGCTAGTTACACCTAGCACCATACTTTTTTGCAAAAAAACTTTTTTTGTTTCTGATTCACCAAAACTGCTTTAAATCGTGCGTTCAGCAGCCCAAATAACAACCAACATAACAGTAATGTTGTGGGATGCAGTATGTGGAAACTACACGCAATACAGTATTTGGATGAAAACATGAAGCTAGTTACACTTAGCACCATACTTTTTTTCAAAAAAACTTTTTTTGTTTCTAATTCACCAAAACTGCTTTAAATCATGCCTTCAGCAGCCCAAATAACAACCAACATAAAAGTAATGTTGTGGGGTGCAGTATGTGGAAGCTACAAGCAATACAGTATTTGGATGAAAACATGAAGCTAGTTACACTTAGCACCATACTTTTTTGCAAAAAAACTTTTTTTGTTTCTAATTCACCAAAACTGCTTTAAATCATGCCTTTAGCAGCCCAAATAACAACCAACATAAAAGTAATGTTGTGGGGTGCAGTATGTGGAAGCTACAAGCAATACAGTATTTGGATGAAAACATGAAGCTATCTACTTTTCAAATGATGAAGCTATCTACACCTAGCACCATACTTTTTTGCAAAAAAACTTTTTTTGTTTCTAATTCACCAAAACTGCTTTAAATCATGCCTTCAGCAGCCCAAATAACAACCAACATAAAAGTAATGTTGTGGGATGCAGTATGTGGAAGCTACACGCAATACAGTATTTGGATGAAAACATGAAGCTATCTACACCTAGCACCATACTTTTTTGCAAAAAAACTATTTTTGTTTCTAATTCACCAAAACTGCTTTAAATCATGCGTTCAGCAGCCCAAATAACAACCAACATAACAGTAATGTTGTGGGATGCAGTATGTGGAAGCTACACGCAATACAGTATTTGGATGAAAACATGAAGCTATCTACTTTTCAAATGATGAAGCTATCTACACCTAGCACCATACTTTTTTGCAAAAAAACTTTTTTTGTTTCTAATTCACCAAAACTGCTTTAAATCGTGCGTTCAGCAGCCCAAATAACAACCAACATAACAGTAATGTTGTGGGATGCAGTATGTGGAAACTACACGCAATACAGTATTTGGATGAAAACATGAAGCTATCTACACCTAGCACCATACTTTTTTTCAAAAAAACTTTTTTTGTTTCTAATTCACCAAAACTGCTTTAAATCATGCCTTCAGCAGCCCAAATAACAACCAACATAAAAGTAATGTTGTGGGGTGCAGTATGTGGAAGCTACAAGCAATACAGTATTTGGATGAAAACATGAAGCTAGTTACACTTAGCACCATACTTTTTTGCAAAAAAACTTTTTTTGTTTCTAATTCACCAAAACTGCTTTAAATCATGCCTTCAGCAGCCCAAATAACAACCAACATAAAAGTAATGTTGTGGGGTGCAGTATGTGGAAGCTACAAGCAATACAGTATTTGGATGAAAACATGAAGCTAGTTACACTTAGCACCACACTTTTTTGCAAAAAAACTTTTTTTGTTTCTAATTCACCAAAACTGCTTTAAATCATGCCTTCAGCAGCCCAAATAACAACCAACATAAAAGTAATGTTGTGGGGTGCAGTATGTGGAAGCTACAAGCAATACAGTATTTGGATGAAAACATGAAGCTATCTACTTTTCAAATGATGAAGCTATCTACACCTAGCACCATACTTTTTTGCAAAAAAACTTTTTTTGTTTCTAATTCACCAAAACTGCTTTAAATCATGCCTTCAGCAGCCCAAATAACAACCAACATAAAAGTAATGTTGTGGGATGCAGTATGTGGAAGCTACACGCAATACAGTATTTGGATGAAAACATGAAGCTATCTACACTAGCACCATACTTTTTTGCAAAAAAACTTTTTTTGTTTCTAATTCACCAAAACTGCTTTAAATCATGCCTTCAGCAGCCCAAATAACAACCAACATAAAAGTAATGTTGTGGGGTGTAGTATGTGGAAGCTACACGCAATACAGTATTTGAATGAAAACATGAAGCTATCTACAGCTAGCACCATACTTTTTTGCAAAAAAACTTTTTTTGTTTCTAATTCACCAAAACTGCTTTAAATCATGCCTTTAGCAGCCCAAATAACAACCAACATAAAAGTAATGTTGTGGGGTGCAGTATGTGGAAGCTACAAGCAATACAGTATTTGGATGAAAACATGAAGCTATCTACACTTAGCACCATACTTTTTTGCAAAAAAACTTTTTTTGTTTCTAATTCACCAAAACTGCTTTAAATCATACCTTCAGCAGCCCAAATAACAACCAACATAAATGTAATGTTGTGGGGTGCAGTATGTGGAAGCTACAAGCAATACAGTATTTGGATGAAAACATGAAGCTAGTTACACTTAGCACCATACTTTTTTGCAAAAAAACTTTTTTTGTTTCTAATTCACCAAAACTGCTTTAAATCATGCCTTCAGCAGCCCAAATAACAACCAACATAAAAGTAATGTTGTGGGATGCAGTATGTGGAAGCTACAAGCAATACAGTATTTGGATGAAAACATGAAGCTATCTACTTTTCAAATGATGAAGCTATCTACACCTAGCACCATACTTTTTTGCAAAAAACTTTTTTTGTTTCTAATTCACCAAAACTGCTTTAAATCATGCCTTCAGCAGCCCAAATAACAACCAACATAAAAGTAATGTTGTGGGATGCAGTATGTGGAAGCTACACGCAATACAGTATTTGGATGAAAACATGAAGCTATCTACACCTAGCACCATACTTTTTTGCAAAAAAACTTTTTTTGTTTCTAATTCACCAAAACTGCTTTAAATCATGCCTTCAGCAGCCCAAATAACAACCAACATAAAAGTAATGTTGTGGGGTGCAGTATGTGGAAGCTACAAGCAATACAGTATTTGGATGAAAACATGAAGCTAGTTACACTTAGCACCATACTTTTTTGCAAAAAAACTTTTTTTGTATCTAATTCACCAAAACTGCTTTAAATCATGCCTTCAGCAGCCCAAATAACAACCAACATAAAAGTAATGTTGTGGGGTGTAGTATGTGGAAGCTACACGCAATACAGTATTTGGATGAAAACATGAAGCTATCTACACCTAGCACCATACTTTTTTTCAAAAAAACTTTTTTTGTTTCTAATTCACCAAAACTGCTTTAAATCATGCCTTCAGCAGCCCAAATAACAACCAACATAAAAGTAATGTTGTGGGGTGCAGTATGTGGAAGCTACAAGCAATACAGTATTTGGATGAAAACATGAAGCTAGTTACACTTAGCACCATACTTTTTTGCAAAAAAACTTTTTTTGTTTCTAATTCACCAAAACTGCTTTAAATCATGCCTTCAGCAGCCCAAATAACAACCAACATAAAAGTAATGTTGTGGGGTGCAGTATGTGGAAGCTACAAGCAATACAGTATTTGGATGAAAACATGAAGCTAGTTACACTTAGCACCATACTTTTTTGCAAAAAAACTTTTTTTGTTTCTAATTCACCAAAACTGCTTTAAATCATGCCTTCAGCAGCCCAAATAACAACCAACATAAAAGTAATGTTGTGGGATGCAGTATGTGGAAGCTACACGCAATACAGTATTTGGATGAAAACATGAAGCTATCTACACCTAGCACCATACTTTTTTGCAAAAAAACTTTTTTTGTTTCTAATTCACCAAAACTGCTTTAAATCATACCTTCAGCAGCCCAAATAGCAACCAACATAAAAGTAATGTTGTGGGGTGCAGTATGTGGAAGCTACAAGCAATACAGTATTTGGATGAAAACATGAAGCTAGTTACACTTAGCACCATACTTTTTTGCAAAAAAACTTTTTTTGTTTCTAATTCACCAAAACTGCTTTAAATCATGCGTTCAGCAGCCCAAATAACAACCAACATAAGAGTAATGTTGTGGGATGCAGTATGTGGAAACTACACGCAATACAGTATTTGGATGAAAACATGAAGCTATCTACACCTAGCACCATACTTTTTTGCAAAAAAACTTTTTTTGTTTCTAATTCACCAAAACTGCTTTAAATCATGCCTTCAGCAGCCCAAATAACAACCAACATAAAAAGTAATGTTGTGGGGTGCAGTATGTGGAAGCTACAAGCAATACAGTATTTGGATGAAAACATGAAGCTAGTTACACTTAGCACCATACTTTTTTGCAAAAAACTTTTTTTGTTTCTAATTCACCAAAACTGCTTTAAATCATGCCTTCAGCAGCCCAAATAACAACCAACATAAAAGTAATGTTGTGGGGTGCAGTATGTGGAAGCTACAAGCAATACAGTATTTGGATGAAAACATGAAGATATCTACTTTTCAAATGATGAAGCTAGGTACACCTAGCACCATACTTTTTTGCAAAAAAACTTTTTTTGTTTCTAATTCACCAAAACTGCTTTAAATCATGCGTTCAGCAGCCCAAATAACAACCAACATAACAGTAATGTTGTGGGATGCAGTATGTGGAAGCTACACGCAATACAGTATTTGGATGAAAACATGAAGCTATCTACACCTAGCACCATACTTTTTTGCAAAAAAACTTTTTTTGTTTCTAATTCACCAAAACTGCTTTAAATCCTGCCTTCAGCAGCCCAAATAACAACCAACATAAAAGTAATGTTGTGGGGTGCAGTATGTGGAAGCTACAAGCAATACAGTATTTGGATGAAAACATGAAGCTAGTTACACTTAGCACCATACTTTTTTGCAAAAAAACTTTTTTTGTTTCTAATTCACCAAAACTGCTTTAAATCATGCCTTCAGCAGCCCAAATAACAACCAACATAAAAGTAATGTTGTGGGGTGCAGTATGTGGAAGCTACAAGCAATACAGTATTTGGATGAAAACATGAAGCTATCTACTTTTCAAATGATGAAGCTATCTACACCTAGCACCATACTTTTTTGCAAAAAAACTTTTTTTGTTTCTAATTCACCAAAACTGCTTTAAATCATGCCTTCAGCAGCCCAAATAACAACCAACATAAAAGTAATGTTGTGGGATGCAGTATGTGGAAGCTACACGCAATACAGTGTTTGGATGAAAACATGAAGCTATCTACACCTAGCACCATACTTTTTTGCAAAAAAACTTTTTTTGTTTCTAATTCACCAAAACTGCTTTAAATCATGCCTTCAGCAGCCCAAATAACAACCAACATAAAAGTAATGTTGTGGGATGCAGTATGTGGAAGCTACAAGCAATACAGTATTTGGATGAAAACATGAAGCTATCTACTTTTCAAATGATGAAGCTATCTACACCTAGCACCATACTTTTTTGCAAAAAAACTTTTTTTGTTTCTAATTCACCAAAACTGCTTTAAATCATGCGTTCAGCAGCCCAAATAACAACCAACATAACAGTAATGTTGTGGGATGCAGTATGTGGAAGCTACACGCAATACAGTATTTGGATGAAAACATGAAGCTATCTACACCTAGCACCATACTTTTTTTCAAAAAAACTTTTTTTTGTTTCTAATTCACCAAAACTGCTTTAAATCATGCCTTCAGCAGCCCAAATAACAACCAACATAAAAGTAATGTTGTGGGGTGCAGTATGTGGAAGCTACAAGCAATACAGTATTTGGATGAAAACATGAAGCTATCTACTTTTCAAATGATGAAGCTATCTACACCTAGCACCATACTTTTTTGCAAAAAAACTTTTTTTGTTTCTAATTCACCAAAACTGCTTTAAATCATGCCTTCAGCAGCCCAAATAACAACCAACATAAAAGTAATGTTGTGGGATGCAGTATGTGGAAGCTACACGCAATACAGTATTTGGATGAAAACATGAAGCTATCTACACCTAGCACCATACTTTTTTGCAAAAAAACTTTTTTTGTTTCTAATTCACCAAAACTGCTTTAAATCATGCGTTCAGCAGCCCAAATAACAACCAACATAACAGTAATGTTGTGGGATGCAGTATGTGGAAGCTACACGCAATACAGTATTTGGATGAAACCATGAAGCTATCTACACCTAGCACCATACTTTTTTGCAAAAAAACTTTTTTTGTTTCTAATTCACCAAAACTGCTTTAAATCATGCCTTCAGCAGCCCAAATAATAACCAACATAAAAGTAATGTTGTGGGGTGCAGTATGTGGAAGCTACAAGCAATACAGTATTTGGATGAAAACATGAAGATATCTACTTTTCAAATGATGAAGCTATCTACACCTAGCACCATACTTTTTTGCAAAAAAACTTTTTTTGTTTCTAATTCACCAAAACTGCTTTAAATCATGCCTTCAGCAGCCCAAATAACAACCAACATAAAAGTAATGTTGTGGGATGCAGTATGTGGAAGCTACACGCAATACAGTATTTGGATGAAAACATGAAGCTATCTACACCTAGCACCATACTTTTTTGCAAAAAAACTTTTTTTGTTTCTAATTCACCAAAACTGCTTTAAATCATGCCTTCAGCAGCCCAAATAACAACCAACATAAAAGTAATGTTGTGGGGTGCAGTATGTGGAAGCTACACGCAATACAGTATTTGGATGAAAACATGAAGCTATCTACTTTTCAAATGATGAAGCTATCTACACCTAGCACCATACTTTTTTTCAAAAAAACTTTTTTTGTTTCTAATTCACCAAAACTGCTTTAAATCATGCCTTCAGCAGCCCAAATAACAACCAACATAAAAGTAATGTTGTGGGGTGCAGTATGTGGAAGCTACAAGCAATACAGTATTTGGATGAAAACATGAAGCTAGTTACACTTAGCACCATACTTTTTTGCAAAAAAACTTTTTTTGTTTCTAATTCACCAAAACTGCTTTAAATCATGCCTTCAGCAGCCCAAATAACAACCAACATAAAAGTAATGTTGTGGGGTGCAGTATGTGGAAGCTACAAGCAATACAGTATTTGGATGAAAACATGAAGCTAGTTACACTTAGCACCATACTTTTTTGCAAAAAAACTTTTTTTGTATCTAATTCACCAAAACTGCTTTAAATCATGCCTTCAGCAGCCCAAATAACAACCAACATAAAAGTAATGTTGTGGGGTGCAGTATGTGGAAGCTACAAGCAATACAGTATTTGGATGAAAACATGAAGCTAGTTACACTTAGCACCATACTTTTTTGCAAAAAAACTTTTTTTGTATCTAATTCACCAAAACTGCTTTAAATCATGCCTTCAGCAGCCCAAATAACAACCAACATAAAAGTAATGTTGTGGGGTGCAGTATGTGGAAGCTACAAGCAATACAGTATTTGGATGAAAACATGAAGCTAGTTACACTTAGCACCATACTTTTTTGCAAAAAAACTTTTTTTGTTTCTAATTCACCAAAACTGCTTTAAATCATGCCTTCAGCAGCCCAAATAACAACCAACATAAAAGTAATGTTGTGGGGTGCAGTATGTGGAAGCTACAAGCAATACAGTATTTGGATGAAAACATGAAGCTAGTTACACTTAGCACCATACTTTTTTGCAAAAAAACTTTTTTTGTTTCTAATTCACCAAAACTGCTTTAAATCATGCCTTCAGCAGCCCAAATAACAACCAACATAAAAGTAATGTTGTGGGGTGCAGTATGTGGAAGCTACAAGCAATACAGTATTTGGATGAAAACATGAAGCTAGTTACACTTAGCACCATACTTTTTTGCAAAAAAACTTTTTTTGTTTCTAATTCACCAAAACTTCTTTAAATCATGCCTTTAGCAGCCCAAATAACAACCAACATAAAAGTAATGTTGTGGGGTGCAGTATGTGGAAGCTACAAGCAATACAGTATTTGGATGAAAACATGAAGCTATCTACACCTAGCACCATACTTTTTTGCAAAAAAACTTTTTTTGTTTCTAATTCACCAAAACTGCTTTAAATCATGCCTTCAGCAGCCCAAATAACAACCAACATAAAAGTAATGTTGTGGGGTGTAGTATGTGGAAGCTACACGCAATACAGTATTTGGATGAAAACATGAAGCTATCTACACCTAGCACCATACTTTTTTTCAAAAAAACTTTTTTTGTTTCTAATTCACCAAAACTGCTTTAAATCATGCCTTCAGCAGCCCAAATAACAACCAACATAAAAGTAATGTTGTGGGGTGCAGTATGTGGAAGCTACAAGCAATACAGTATTTGGATGAAAACATGAAGCTAGTTACACTTAGCACCATACTTTTTTGCAAAAAAACTTTTTTTGTTTCTAATTCACCAAAACTGCTTTAAATCATGCCTTCAGCAGCCCAAATAACAACCAACATAAAAGTAATGTTGTGGGGTGCAGTATGTGGAAGCTACAAGCAATACAGTATTTGGATGAAAACATGAAGCTAGTTACACTTAGCACCATACTTTTTTGCAAAAAAACTTTTTTTGTTTCTAATTCACCAAAACTGCTTTAAATCATGCCTTCAGCAGCCCAAATAACAACCAACATAAAAGTAATGTTGTGGGATGCAGTATGTGGAAGCTACACGCAATACAGTATTTGGATGAAAACATGAAGCTATCTACACCTAGCACCATACTTTTTTGCAAAAAAACTTTTTTTGTTTCTAATTCACCAAAACTGCTTTAAATCATACCTTCAGCAGCCCAAATAGCAACCAACATAAAAGTAATGTTGTGGGATGCAGTATGTGGAAGCTACACGCAATACAGTATTTGGATGAAAACATGAAGCTAGTTACACTTAGCACCATACTTTTTTGCAAAAAAACTTTTTTTGTTTCTAATTCACCAAAACTGCTTTAAATCATGCGTTCAGCAGCCCAAATAACAACCAACATAAGAGTAATGTTGTGGGATGCAGTATGTGGAAGCTACACGCAATACAGTATTTGGATGAAAACATGAAGCTATCTACACCTAGCACCATACTTTTTTGCAAAAAAACTTTTTTTGTTTCTAATTCACCAAAACTGCTTTAAATCATGCCTTCAGCAGCCCAAATAACAACCAACATAAAAAGTAATGTTGTGGGGTGCAGTATGTGGAAGCTACAAGCAATACAGTATTTGGATGAAAACATGAAGCTAGTTACACTTAGCACCATACTTTTTTGCAAAAAACTTTTTTTGTTTCTAATTCACCAAAACTGCTTTAAATCATGCCTTCAGCAGCCCAAATAACAACCAACATAAAAGTAATGTTGTGGGGTGCAGTATGTGGAAGCTACAAGCAATACAGTATTTGGATGAAAACATGAAGATATCTACTTTTCAAATGATGAAGCTAGGTACACTTAGCACCATACTTTTTTGCAAAAAAACTTTTTTTGTTTCTAATTCACCAAAACTGCTTTAAATCATGCCTTCAGCAGCCCAAATAACAACCAACATAAAAGTAATGTTGTGGGGTGCAGTATGTGGAAGCTACAAGCAATACAGTATTTGGATGAAAACATGAAGCTATCTACTTTTCAAATGATGAAGCTATCTACACCTAGCACCATACTTTTTTGCAAAAAAACTTTTTTTGTTTCTAATTCACCAAAACTGCTTTAAATCATGCGTTCAGCAGCCCAAATAACAACCAACATAACAGTAATGTTGTGGGATGCAGTATGTGGAAGCTACACGCAATACAGTATTTGGATGAAAACATGAAGCTATCTACACCTAGCACCATACTTTTTTGCAAAAAAACTTTTTTTGTTTCTAATTCACCAAAACTGCTTTAAATCCTGCCTTCAGCAGCCCAAATAACAACCAACATAAAAGTAATGTTGTGGGGTGCAGTATGTGGAAGCTACAAGCAATACAGTATTTGGATGAAAACATGAAGCTATCTACTTTTCAAATGATGAAGCTATCTACACCTAGCACCATACTTTTTTGCAAAAAAACTTTTTTGTTTCTAATTCACCAAAACTGCTTTAAATCATGCCTTCAGCAGCCCAAATAACAACCAACATAAAAGTAATGTTGTGGGGTGCAGTATGTGGAAGCTACAAGCAATACAGTATTTGGATGAAAACATGAAGCTAGTTACACTTAGCACCATACTTTTTTGCAAAAAAACTTTTTTTGTTTCTAATTCACCAAAACTGCTTTAAATCATGCCTTCAGCAGCCCAAATAACAACCAACATAAAAGTAATGTTGTGGGATGCAGTATGTGGAAGCTACACGCAATACAGTATTTGGATGAAAACATGAAGCTATCTACACCTAGCACCATACTTTTTTGCAAAAAAACTTTTTTGTTTCTAATTCACCAAAACTGCTTTAAATCATGCCTTCAGCAGCCCAAATAACAACCAACATAAAAGTAATGTTGTGGGGTGCAGTATGTGGAAGCTACAAGCAATACAGTATTTGGATGAAAACATGAAGCTAGTTACACTTAGCACCATACTTTTTTGCAAAAAAACTTTTTTTGTTTCTAATTCACCAAAACTGCTTTAAATCATGCCTTCAGCAGCCCAAATAACAACCAACATAAAAGTAATGTTGTGGGGTGTAGTATGTGGAAGCTACACGCAATACAGTATTTGGATGAAAACATGAAGCTAGTTACACTTAGCACCATACTTTTTTGCAAAAAAACTTTTTTTGTTTCTAATTCACCAAAACTGCTTTAAATCATGCCTTCAGCAGCCCAAATAACAACCAACATAAAAGTAATGTTGTGGGGTGCAGTATGTGGAAGCTACAAGCAATACAGTATTTGGATGAAAACATGAAGCTAGTTACACTTAGCACCATACTTTTTTGCAAAAAAACTTTTTTGTTTCTAATTCACCAAAACTGCTTTAAATCATGCCTTCAGCAGCCCAAATAACAACCAACATAAAAGTAATGTTGTGGGATGCAGTATGTGGAAGCTACACGCAATACAGTATTTGGATGAAAACATGAAGCTATCTACACCTAGCACCATACTTTTTTGCAAAAAAACTTTTTTTGTTTCTAATTCACCAAAACTGCTTTAAATCATGCCTTCAGCAGCCCAAATAACAACCAACATAAAAGTAATGTTGTGGGATGCAAGCTACACGCAATACAGTATTTGGATGAAAACATGAAGCTATCTACACCTAGCACCATACTTTTTTGCAAAAAAACTTTTTTTGTTTCTAATTCACCAAAACTGCTTTAAATCATGCCTTCAGCAGCCCAAATAACAACCAACATAAAAGTAATGTTGTGGGGTGCAGTATGTGGAAGCTACACGCAATACAGTATTTGGATGAAAACATGAAGCTATCTACTTTTCAAATGATGAAGCTATCTACACCTAGCACCATACTTTTTTTCAAAAAAACTTTTTTTGTTTCTAATTCACCAAAACTGCTTTAAATCATGCCTTCAGCAGCCCAAATAACAACCAACATAAAAGTAATGTTGTGGGGTGCAGTATGTGGAAGCTACAAGCAATACAGTATTTGGATGAAAACATGAAGCTAGTTACACTTAGCACCATACTTTTTTGCAAAAAAACTTTTTTTGTTTCTAATTCACCAAAACTGCTTTAAATCATGCCTTCAGCAGCCCAAATAACAACCAACATAAAAGTAATGTTGTGGGGTGCAGTATGTGGAAGCTACAAGCAATACAGTATTTGGATGAAAACATGAAGCTAGTTACACTTAGCACCATACTTTTTTGCAAAAAAACTTTTTTTGTATCTAATTCACCAAAACTGCTTTAAATCATGCCTTCAGCAGCCCAAATAACAACCAACATAAAAGTAATGTTGTGGGGTGCAGTATGTGGAAGCTACAAGCAATACAGTATTTGGATGAAAACATGAAGCTAGTTACACTTAGCACCATACTTTTTTGCAAAAAAACTTTTTTTGTATCTAATTCACCAAAACTGCTTTAAATCATGCCTTCAGCAGCCCAAATAACAACCAACATAAAAGTAATGTTGTGGGGTGCAGTATGTGGAAGCTACAAGCAATACAGTATTTGGATGAAAACATGAAGCTAGTTACACTTAGCACCATACTTTTTTGCAAAAAAACTTTTTTTGTTTCTAATTCACCAAAACTGCTTTAAATCATGCCTTCAGCAGCCCAAATAACAACCAACATAAAAGTAATGTTGTGGGGTGCAGTATGTGGAAGCTACAAGCAATACAGTATTTGGATGAAAACATGAAGCTAGTTACACTTAGCACCATACTTTTTTGCAAAAAAACTTTTTTTGTTTCTAATTCACCAAAACTGCTTTAAATCATGCCTTCAGCAGCCCAAATAACAACCAACATAAAAGTAATGTTGTGGGGTGCAGTATGTGGAAGCTACAAGCAATACAGTATTTGGATGAAAACATGAAGCTAGTTACACTTAGCACCATACTTTTTTGCAAAAAAACTTTTTTTGTTTCTAATTCACCAAAACTTCTTTAAATCATGCCTTTAGCAGCCCAAATAACAACCAACATAAAAGTAATGTTGTGGGGTGCAGTATGTGGAAGCTACAAGCAATACAGTATTTGGATGAAAACATGAAGCTATCTACACCTAGCACCATACTTTTTTGCAAAAAAACTTTTTTTGTTTCTAATTCACCAAAACTGCTTTAAATCATGCCTTCAGCAGCCCAAATAACAACCAACATAAAAGTAATGTTGTGGGGTGTAGTATGTGGAAGCTACACGCAATACAGTATTTGGATGAAAACATGAAGCTATCTACACCTAGCACCATACTTTTTTTCAAAAAAACTTTTTTTGTTTCTAATTCACCAAAACTGCTTTAAATCATGCCTTCAGCAGCCCAAATAACAACCAACATAAAAGTAATGTTGTGGGGTGCAGTATGTGGAAGCTACAAGCAATACAGTATTTGGATGAAAACATGAAGCTAGTTACACTTAGCACCATACTTTTTTGCAAAAAAACTTTTTTTGTTTCTAATTCACCAAAACTGCTTTAAATCATGCCTTCAGCAGCCCAAATAACAACCAACATAAAAGTAATGTTGTGGGGTGCAGTATGTGGAAGCTACAAGCAATACAGTATTTGGATGAAAACATGAAGCTAGTTACACTTAGCACCATACTTTTTTGCAAAAAAACTTTTTTTGTTTCTAATTCACCAAAACTGCTTTAAATCATGCCTTCAGCAGCCCAAATAACAACCAACATAAAAGTAATGTTGTGGGATGCAGTATGTGGAAGCTACACGCAATACAGTATTTGGATGAAAACATGAAGCTATCTACACCTAGCACCATACTTTTTTGCAAAAAAACTTTTTTTGTTTCTAATTCACCAAAACTGCTTTAAATCATACCTTCAGCAGCCCAAATAGCAACCAACATAAAAGTAATGTTGTGGGATGCAGTATGTGGAAGCTACACGCAATACAGTATTTGGATGAAAACATGAAGCTAGTTACACTTAGCACCATACTTTTTTGCAAAAAAACTTTTTTTGTTTCTAATTCACCAAAACTGCTTTAAATCATGCGTTCAGCAGCCCAAATAACAACCAACATAAGAGTAATGTTGTGGGATGCAGTATGTGGAAGCTACACGCAATACAGTATTTGGATGAAAACATGAAGCTATCTACACCTAGCACCATACTTTTTTGCAAAAAAACTTTTTTTGTTTCTAATTCACCAAAACTGCTTTAAATCATGCCTTCAGCAGCCCAAATAACAACCAACATAAAAAGTAATGTTGTGGGGTGCAGTATGTGGAAGCTACAAGCAATACAGTATTTGGATGAAAACATGAAGCTAGTTACACTTAGCACCATACTTTTTTGCAAAAAACTTTTTTTGTTTCTAATTCACCAAAACTGCTTTAAATCATGCCTTCAGCAGCCCAAATAACAACCAACATAAAAGTAATGTTGTGGGGTGCAGTATGTGGAAGCTACAAGCAATACAGTATTTGGATGAAAACATGAAGATATCTACTTTTCAAATGATGAAGCTAGGTACACTTAGCACCATACTTTTTTGCAAAAAAACTTTTTTTGTTTCTAATTCACCAAAACTGCTTTAAATCATGCCTTCAGCAGCCCAAATAACAACCAACATAAAAGTAATGTTGTGGGGTGCAGTATGTGGAAGCTACAAGCAATACAGTATTTGGATGAAAACATGAAGCTATCTACTTTTCAAATGATGAAGCTATCTACACCTAGCACCATACTTTTTTGCAAAAAAACTTTTTTTGTTTCTAATTCACCAAAACTGCTTTAAATCATGCGTTCAGCAGCCCAAATAACAACCAACATAACAGTAATGTTGTGGGATGCAGTATGTGGAAGCTACACGCAATACAGTATTTGGATGAAAACATGAAGCTATCTACACCTAGCACCATACTTTTTTGCAAAAAAACTTTTTTTGTTTCTAATTCACCAAAACTGCTTTAAATCCTGCCTTCAGCAGCCCAAATAACAACCAACATAAAAGTAATGTTGTGGGGTGCAGTATGTGGAAGCTACAAGCAATACAGTATTTGGATGAAAACATGAAGCTATCTACTTTTCAAATGATGAAGCTATCTACACCTAGCACCATACTTTTTTGCAAAAAAACTTTTTTGTTTCTAATTCACCAAAACTGCTTTAAATCATGCCTTCAGCAGCCCAAATAACAACCAACATAAAAGTAATGTTGTGGGGTGCAGTATGTGGAAGCTACAAGCAATACAGTATTTGGATGAAAACATGAAGCTAGTTACACTTAGCACCATACTTTTTTGCAAAAAAACTTTTTTTGTTTCTAATTCACCAAAACTGCTTTAAATCATGCCTTCAGCAGCCCAAATAACAACCAACATAAAAGTAATGTTGTGGGATGCAGTATGTGGAAGCTACACGCAATACAGTATTTGGATGAAAACATGAAGCTATCTACACCTAGCACCATACTTTTTTGCAAAAAAACTTTTTTGTTTCTAATTCACCAAAACTGCTTTAAATCATGCCTTCAGCAGCCCAAATAACAACCAACATAAAAGTAATGTTGTGGGGTGCAGTATGTGGAAGCTACAAGCAATACAGTATTTGGATGAAAACATGAAGCTAGTTACACTTAGCACCATACTTTTTTGCAAAAAAACTTTTTTTGTTTCTAATTCACCAAAACTGCTTTAAATCATGCCTTCAGCAGCCCAAATAACAACCAACATAAAAGTAATGTTGTGGGGTGTAGTATGTGGAAGCTACACGCAATACAGTATTTGGATGAAAACATGAAGCTAGTTACACTTAGCACCATACTTTTTTGCAAAAAAACTTTTTTTGTTTCTAATTCACCAAAACTGCTTTAAATCATGCCTTCAGCAGCCCAAATAACAACCAACATAAAAGTAATGTTGTGGGGTGCAGTATGTGGAAGCTACAAGCAATACAGTATTTGGATGAAAACATGAAGCTAGTTACACTTAGCACCATACTTTTTTGCAAAAAAACTTTTTTGTTTCTAATTCACCAAAACTGCTTTAAATCATGCCTTCAGCAGCCCAAATAACAACCAACATAAAAGTAATGTTGTGGGATGCAGTATGTGGAAGCTACACGCAATACAGTATTTGGATGAAAACATGAAGCTATCTACACCTAGCACCATACTTTTTTGCAAAAAAACTTTTTTTGTTTCTAATTCACCAAAACTGCTTTAAATCATGCCTTCAGCAGCCCAAATAACAACCAACATAAAAGTAATGTTGTGGGGTGCAGTATGTGGAAGCTACAAGCAATACAGTATTTGGATGAAAACATGAAGCTAGTTACACTTAGCACCATAGTTTTTTGCAAAAAAACTTTTTTTGTTTCTAATTCACCAAAACTGCTTTAAATCATGCCTTCAGCAGCCCAAATAACAACCAACATAAAAGTAATGTTGTGGGATGCAGTATGTGGAAGCTAAACGCAATACAGTATTTGGATGAAAACATGAAGCTATCTACACCTAGCACCATACTTTTTTGCAAAAAAACTTTTTTTGTTTCTAATTCACCAAAACTGCTTTAAATCATGCCTTCAGCAGCCCAAATAACAACCAACATAAAAGTAATGTTGTGGGGTGCAGTATGTGGAAGCTACAAGCAATACAGTATTTGGATGAAAACATGAAGATATCTACTTTTCAAATGATGAAGCTAGGTACACTTAGCACCATACTTTTTTGCAAAAAAACTTTTTTTGTTTCTAATTCACCTAAACTGCTTTAAATCATGCCTTCAGCAGCCCAAATAACAACCAACATAAAAGTAATGTTGTGGGGTGCAGTATGTGGAAGCTACAAGCAATACAGTATTTGGATGAAAACATGAAGCTATCTACTTTTCAAATGATGAAGCTATCTACACCTAGCACCATACTTTTTTGCAAAAAAACTTTTTTTGTTTCTAATTCACCAAAACTGCTTTAAATCATGCCTTCAGCAGCCCAAATAACAACCAACATAAAAGTAATGTTGTGGGATGCAGTATGTGGAAGCTACACGCAATACAGTATTTGGATGAAAACATGAAGCTATCTACACCTAGCACCATACTTTTTTGCAAAAAAACTTTTTTTGTTTCTAATTCACCAAAACTGCTTTAAATCATGCCTTCAGCAGCCCAAATAGCAACCAACATAAAAGTAATGTTGTGGGGTGCAGTATGTGGAAGCTACAAGCAATACAGTATTTGGATGAAAACATGAAGCTAGTTACACTTAGCACCATACTTTTTTGCAAAAAAACTTTTTTTGTTTCTAATTCACCAAAACTGCTTTAAATCATGCCTTCAGCAGCCGAAATAACAACCAACATAAAAGTAATGTTGTGGGATGCAGTATGTGGAAGCTACAAGCAATACAGTATTTGGATGAAAACATGAAGCTATCTACTTTTCAAATGATGAAGCTATCTACACCTAGCACCATACTTTTTTGCAAAAAAAACTTTTTTTGTTTCTAATTCACCAAAACTGCTTTAAATCATGCCTTCAGCAGCCCAAATAACAACCAACATAAAAGTAATGTTGTGGGATGCAGTATGTGGAAGCTACACGCAATACAGTATTTGGATGAAAACATGAAGCTATCTACACCTAGCACCATACTTTTTTGCAAAAAAACTTTTTTTGTTTCTAATTCACCAAAACTGCTTTAAATCATGCCTTCAGCAGCCCAAATAGCAACCAACATAAAAGTAATGTTGCGGGGTGCAGTATGTGGAAGCTACAAGCAATACAGTATTTGGATGAAAACATGAAGCTAGTTACACTTAGCACCATACTTTTTTGCAAAAAAACTTTTTTTGTTTCTAATTCACCAAAACTGCTTTAAATCATGCCTTCAGCAGCCCAAATAACAACCAACATAAACGTAATGTTGTGGGGTGCAGTATGTGGAAGCTACACGCAATACAGTATTTGGATGAAAACATGAAGCTATCTACTTTTCAAATGATGAAGCTATCTACACCTAGCACCATACTTTTTTTCAAAAAAACTTTTTTTGTTTCTAATTCACCAAAACTGCTTTAAATCATGCCTTCAGCAGCCCAAATAACAACCAACATAAAAGTAATGTTGTGGGGTGCAGTATGTGGAAGCTACAAGCAATACAGTATTTGGATGAAAACATGAAGCTAGTTACACTTAGCACCATACTTTTTTTCAAAAAAACTTTTTTTGTTTCTAATTCACCAAAACTGCTTTAAATCATGCCTTCAGCAGCCCAAATAACAACCAACATAAAAGTAATGTTGTGGGGTGCAGTATGTGGAAGCTACAAGCAATACAGTATTTGGATGAAAACATTAAGCTAGTTACACTTAGCACCATACTTTTTTGCAAAAAAACTTTTTTTGTTTCTAATTCACCAAAACTGCTTTAAATCATGCCTTCAGCAGCCCAAATAACAACCAACATAAAAGTAATGTTGTGGGGTGCAGTATGTGGAAGCTACAAGCAATACAGTATTTGGATGAAAACATGAAGCTAGTTACACTTAGCACCATAGTTTTTTGCAAAAAAACTTTTTTTGTTTCTAATTCACCAAAACTGCTTTAAATCATGCCTTCAGCAGCCCAAATAACAACCAACATAAAAGTAATGTTGTGGGATGCAGTATGTGGAAGCTAAACGCAATACAGTATTTGGATGAAAACATGAAGCTATCTACACCTAGCACCATACTTTTTTGCAAAAAAACTTTTTTTGTTTCTAATTCACCAAAACTGCTTTAAATCATGCCTTCAGCAGCCCAAATAACAACCAACATAAAAGTAATGTTGTGGGGTGCAGTATGTGGAAGCTACAAGCAATACAGTATTTGGATGAAAACATGAAGATATCTACTTTTCAAATGATGAAGCTAGGTACACTTAGCACCATACTTTTTTGCAAAAAAACTTTTTTTGTTTCTAATTCACCAAAACTGCTTTAAATCATGCCTTCAGCAGCCCAAATAACAACCAACATAAAAGTAATGTTGTGGGGTGCAGTATGTGGAAGCTACAAGCAATACAGTATTTGGATGAAAACATGAAGCTATCTACTTTTCAAATTATGAAGCTATCTACACCTAGCACCATACTTTTTTGCAAAAAAACTTTTTTTGTTTCTAATTCACCAAAACTGCTTTAAATCATGCGTTCAGCAGCCCAAATAACAACCAACATAACAGTAATGTTGTGGGATGCAGTATGTGGAAGCTGCACGCAATACAGTATTTGGATAAAAACATGAAGCTATCTACACCTAGCACCATACTTTTTTGCAAAAAAACTTTTTTTGTTTCTAATTCACCAAAACTGCTTTAAATCGTGCGTTCAGCAGCCCAAATAACAACCAACATAAAAGTAATGTTGTGGGGTGCAGTATGTGGAAGCTACAAGCAATACAGTATTTGGATGAAAACATGAAGCTAGTTACACTTGGCACCATACTTTTTTGCAAAAAAACTTTTTTTGTTTCTAATTCACCAAAACTGCTTTAAATCATGCCTTCAGCAGCCCAAATAACAACCAACATAAAAGTAATGTTGTGGGGTGCAATATGTGGAAGCTACAAGCAATACAGTATTTGGATGAAAACATGAAGCTATCTACACCTAGCACCATACTTTTTTGCAAAAAAACTTTTTTTGTTTCTAATTCACCAAAACTGCTTTAAATCATGCCTTCAGCAGCCCAAATAACAACCAACATAAAAGTAATGTTGCGGGGTGCAGTATGTGGAAGCTACAAGCAATACAGTATTTGGATGAAAACATGAAGCTAGTTACACCTAGCACCATACTTTTTTTGCAAAAAAACTTTTTTTGTTTCTAATTCACCAAAACTGCTTTAAATCATGCCTTCAGCAGCCCAAATAACAACCAACATAAAAGTAATGTTGTGGGATGCAGTATGTGGAAGCTACAAGCAATACAGTATTTGAATGAAAACATGAAGCTATCTACACCTAGCACCATACTTTATTGAAAAAAAACTTTTTTTGTTTCTAATTCACCAAAACTGCTTTAAATCATGCCTTCAGCAGCCCAAATAACAACCAACATAAAAGTAATGTTGTGGGATGCAGTATGTGGAAGCTACACGCAATACAGTATTTGGATGAAAACATGAAGCTATCTACACCTAGCACCATACTTTTTTGCAAAAAAACTTTTTTTGTTTCTAATTCACCAAAACTGCTTTAAATCATGCCTTCAGCAGCCCAAATAACAACCAACATAAAAGTAATGTTGTGGGGTGCAGTATGTGGAAGCTACAAGCAATACAGTATTTGGATGAAAACATGAAGCTATCTACTTTTCAAATGATGAAGCTATCTACACCTAGCACCATACTTTTTTGCAAAAAAACTTTTTTTGTTTCTAATTCACCAAAACTGCTTTAAATCATGCCTTCAGCAGCCCAAATAACAACCAACATAAAAGTAATGTTGTGGGATGCAGTATGTGGAAGCTAAACGCAATACAGTATTTGGATGAAAACATGAAGCTATCTACACCTAGCACCATACTTTTTTGCAAAAAAACTTTTTTTGTTTCTAATTCACCAAAACTGCTTTAAATCATGCCTTCAGCAGCCCAAATAACAACCAACATAAAAGTAATGTTGTGGGATGCAGTATGTGGAAGCTACACGCAATACAGTATTTGGATGAAAACATGAAGCTATCTACTTTTCAAATGATGAAGCTATCTACACCTAGCACCATACTTTTTTGCAAAAAAACTTTTTTTGTTTCTAATTCACCAAAACTGCTTTAAATCGTGCGTTCAGCAGCCCAAATAACAACCAACATAACAGTAATGTTGTGGGATGCAGTATGTGGAAGCTACACGCAATACAGTATTTGGATGAAAACATGAAGCTATCTACACCTAGCACCATACTTTTTTTCAAAAAAACTTTTTTTGTTTCTAATTCACCAAAACTGCTTTAAATCATGCCTTCAGCAGCCCAAATAACAACCAACATAAAAGTAATGTTGTGGGGTGCAGTATGTGGAAGCTACAAGCAATACAGTATTTGGATGAAAACATGAAGCTAGTTACACTTAGCACCATACTTTTTTGCAAAAAAACTTTTTTTGTTTCTAATTCACCAAAACTGCTTTAAATCATGCCTTCAGCAGCCCAAATAACAACCAACATAAAAGTAATGTTGTGGGATGCAGTATGTGGAAGCTAAACGCAATACAGTATTTGGATGAAAACATGAAGCTATCTACACCTAGCACCATACTTTTTTGCAAAACAACTTTTTTTGTTTCTAATTCACCAAAACTGCTTTAAATCATGCCTTCAGCAGCCCAAATAACAACCAACATAAAAGTAATGTTGTGGGGTGCAGTATGTGGAAGCTACAAGCAATACAGTATTTGGATGAAAACATGAAGCTAGTTACACTTAGCACCATACTTTTTTGCAAAAAAACTTTTTTTGTTTCTAATTCACCAAAACTGCTTTAAATCATGCCTTCAGCAGCCCAAATAACAACCAACATAAAAGTAATGTTGTGGGGTGCAGTATGTGGAAGCTACAAGCAATACAGTATTTGGATGAAAACATGAAGCTAGTTACACTTAGCACCATACTTTTTTGCAAAAAAACTTTTTTTGTTTCTAATTCACCAAAACTGCTTTAAATCATACCTTCAGCAGCCCAAATAACAACCAACATAAAAGTAATGTTGTGGGGTGCAGTATGTGGAAGCTACAAGCAATACAGTATTTGAATGAAAACATGAAGCTATCTACACCTAGCACCATACTTTTTTGCAAAAAAACTTTTTTTGTTTCTAATTCACCAAAACTGCTTTAAATCATGCCTTCAGCAGCCCAAATAACAACCAACATAAAAGTAATGTTGTGAGATGCAGTATGTGGAAGCTACAAGCAATACAGTATTTGAATGAAAACATGAAGCTATCTACACCTAGCACCATACTTTTTTGCAAAAAAACTTTTTTTGTTTCTAATTCACCAAAACTGCTTTAAATCATGCCTTCAGCAGCCCAAATAACAACCAACATAAAAGTAATGTTGTGGGGTGCAGTATGTGGAAGCTACAAGCAATACAGTATTTGGATGAAAACATGAAGCTAGTTACACTTAGCACCATACTTTTTTGCAAAAAAACTTTTTTTGTTTCTAATTCACCAAAACTGCTTTAAATCATGCCTTCAGCAGCCCAAATAACAACCAACATAAAAGTAATGTTGTGGGGTGCAGTATGTGGAAGCTACAAGCAATACAGTATTTGGATGAAAACATGAAGCTAGTTACACTTAGCACCATACTTTTTTGCAAAAAAACTTTTTTTGTTTCTAATTCACCAAAACTGCTTTAAATCATGCCTTCAGCAGCCCAAATAACAACCAACATAAAAGTAATGTTGTGGGGTGCAGTATGTGGAAGCTACAAGCAATACAGTATTTGGATGAAAACATGAAGCTAGTTACACTTAGCACCATACTTTTTTGCAAAAAAACTTTTTTTGTTTCTAATTCACCAAAACTGCTTTAAATCATGCCTTCAGCAGCCCAAATAACAACCAACATAAAAGTAATGTTGTGGGGTGCAGTATGTGGAAGCTACAAGCAATACAGTATTTGAATGAAAACATGAAGCTATCTACACCTAGCACCATACTTTTTTGCAAAAAAACTTTTTTTGTTTCTAATTCACCAAAACTGCTTTAAATCATGCCTTCAGCAGCCCAAATAACAACCAACATAAAAGTAATGTTGTGAGATGCAGTATGTGGAAGCTACAAGCAATACAGTATTTGAATGAAAACATGAAGCTATCTACACCTAGCACCATACTTTTTTGCAAAAAAACTTTTTTTGTTTCTAATTCACCAAAACTGCTTTAAATCATGCCTTCAGCAGCCCAAATAACAACCAACATAAAAGTAATGTTGTGGGGTGCAGTATGTGGAAGCTACAAGCAATACAGTATTTGGATGAAAACATGAAGCTAGTTACACTTAGCACCATACTTTTTTGCAAAAAAACTTTTTTTGTTTCTAATTCACCAAAACTGCTTTAAATCATGCCTTCAGCAGCCCAAATAACAACCAACATAAAAGTAATGTTGTGGGGTGCAGTATGTGGAAGCTACAAGCAATACAGTATTTGAATGAAAACATGAAGCTAGTTACACTTAGCACCATACTTTTTTGCAAAAAAACTTTTTTTGTTTCTAATTCACCAAAACTGCTTTAAATCATGCCTTCAGCAGCCCAAATAACAACCAACATAAAAGTAATGTTGTGGGGTGCAGTATGTGGAAGCTACAAGCAATACAGTATTTGGATGAAAACATGAAGCTATCTACTTTTCAAATGATGAAGCTATCTACACCTAGCACCATACTTTTTTGCAAAAAAACTTTTTTTGTTTCTAATTCACCAAAACTGCTTTAAATCATGCCTTCAGCAGCCCAAATAACAACCAACATAAAAGTAATGTTGTGGGGTGCAGTATGTGGAAGCTACAAGCAATACAGTATTTGGATGAAAACATGAAGCTAGTTACACTTAGCACCATACTTTTTTGCAAAAAAACTTTTTTTGTTTCTAATTCACCAAAACTGCTTTAAATCATGCGTTCAGCAGCCCAAATAACAACCAACGGTCCGACCGCCGAGGAAGATGGCCGCATGATCTGATTGCTCTGCCGCCGCTCGCAAATCATCCATCGCCATCGTGCTCTAAACTGCCATGGGCCGTTCCAAAAAGGCTGCCACGGATTCCCCTGCTCCTGGGGATCGATCACGGCCGCCCTCGTCTTCGTTGCGGGAGTATTTCCGTACCCCCGCGGATCTGGCCTCGCAGGCTGCTGACGACCACGAGGCCGCCTCTCCGGCCAGTTCCTCCTCAGTGGAGGATTCCGCTTCGGCGACCCGCTTACCTTCCGCGTCCCATCCTCCAGAAGTGCTGCGACTCTTCTCGTCTGCTCCCTGGAAATCGGACTTCTCCATGCTGATCACGGAGCTTAAACAGGTGGTCCGCGATGAGGTGTCTGCTCTTCGCTCCGATCTGTCTTCACTGGAACAACGGGTGCAGGCCTTGGAGGACTCCTCTTCCCGCCACCAGCGCACTGTGACACAGGCCCAGCAACTGGGCGATCGCCACACGACTTACCTACGGGATCTCCGTCGGCGGATAGAAGATATTGACAACAGAGGTCGTCGCCAGAATATTCGTGTACGGGGAGTCCCGGAATCTGACACCACGGAAGATGTTTCCGCTTTACTTACCGAGCTGTTCAACGGTCTCCTGAACCGGTCCCCTGACTCGCCGCTGCCGATAGACAGAGCTCACCGGGCGCTTCGTCCTAGAGGTGGCCCGGGATCCCCTCCGAGAGATATCATCTGTCACCTGTCGGATTTTCGTTTGAAGGAGGAGATCATGACCAAAGCACGAGAACTCGGTACCTGGCCGTTGCAGGGGCACCAGATTTCATTTTTTCAAGACCTGTCGGATCTCACCTTGCAAGCTCGACGGGCTCTGCGCCCGCTAACATCTGAACTTCGTCGCCTGCAGATTCCGTACCGCTGGGGCCATCCTTTCGCCCTGGTGATCCGTTATGACAACAGGTCCCTCACCATCAGACACCATCACGATGTGTTGCCGATTCTCCAGCTTCTGGATTTGCCTGACATACAGATTCTGGATTGGGTCGACATGGACGCAGTGTCTGGTGTGTCCTCGAGTCTGCTGCCACAGCCGAGACGTCCCTCTCGTACCGGCCCTGTCCGTCGGGACCCCCCTCGGGAGCTGCCCGTCCGCACCCCTATTTCTCGCCGCCTGGGTGCCATCGAGGAATGAGGGGTAGTGAGTATATTCGTTCCTTCGGTGCTCCTACCTGGACGGTCTACCTGATTGCACTGCTCCTCCTCTACGCCATAAGGTGGCTTCCATCTTATGCGCCGACGGCCTAGTTGGACTACCGGCTATTGCCATTAACTTACCGTTTTATTTGTTTATGTTCTTCGTCGCGTAACTGTCCTGTTTTCTCTCTGGTTGATGACGCTGGTGCTACTCGCGTTCTCGGGGGGGAGGTCGGGGGGGTTTATTATCATTATTTTTTATTGTCATTTATTCATTTGTTTACACCTAGTGCTTAGACTACGATGCTAACTATACACAGCATTCTAGGCCTCTGCTGTGGTCGTGCTCTGCGTGTCTAGTGGGTTGCCCAGCCCATGCGGAGACTTGATCTCTGGGGTTATTTTGGGGGAGGGGGTGGGGGGGATCTCTTTTATTTGGGGAGAGGGGTGGGGGGGTTGTGTTGGGTTTTTTTTTTTTTTTTTTTTTTTTTTTTCTCTCGTGTGACTCTGGGTTACCCATTGTCACTTTTGCTCTTCCTAGGCCTATAGACTAGCTTATGAGGCTAGCATTGTACTTTACTCTCGGCCACAGCTGTGGTCATGCTCTGCGTGTACTTCTGGCGGGCTGTGCTGCCCATGCGGACGCTTAATCTTAGGGGTTTGTTTTTGGGGAGGGGGGGGTTTCTTCTTTTGGGGGGAGGGAGGGTGAGGGAGGTGGGGGGTTTTTTTTTTTTTTTTTTTTTTTTTTTTTTCATGAGTGCGCCGACTGTCTTTCTGCTGGGTGGTACTGTACTGGTTTCTAGTATGTTTGCTGCCCTTGTTTCCTAGGGTACGGCTCTCGTGCCCCAGTTGTGGCCAGGTTCCTTGTGTCACGGCCTACTGCTGATTGCAATACACTACGCATGCTGTTACCGCGGTCCAACTACGTGTGGGACTTGTGAGCTGTGTGTCGTTATATCTTTTATATGCTGTGGTCACCATGTTTGGCTGCCTCTGTTAAGCATTTCTCCGGTGTGGTTCCGCCGCCTCTGAGTAGACCCGCACTGGTGGCGGTGTCTACCGTCCTCAGCACCCATACACCTCTACACATCTGTCCTTTTGGTCTTTTCTTTTTTTTTCTCTATACCTTTACTTTACCCTTCCCCCCTCCCCCTCTAGTTACGTATATGCCGCAGCCTCTGTGGTCATTTTGGCGCCGTCCCTCCCTGTGCGCTCCGTCCTCAGCGCTGCGGGTGTTTCCCCTCCTCTCCGTGGTTTCCTCTGTGCCCTACTCATCTAACTTTGCTCTCATTCTGCTCTACTTGCGTTGCGAGCGGCGGCTCGCGTCGGTTTAATTGTTGTTTTACGGTTCTTTTTTCTTTTCACTAGTTTGTGTGTGCGGCTCTACCTTTGTGGTGGGTCTTCCCCCTACACAGTGACGCCATCCGTTGCCGGGTAGTGTCCCCGGCAGGCGTAGTTTGTGTCTGTTCCTTTTCCCGCCCTTCTCTCTTGCCCGTTCCTTCCCCTCCCCCGTCCTTGTTCTCTGGTCTTGTTTTTGTTTGTCTCCCCTCCGTATCTTTTATCCCCGCACTCCCCCCCCCCCTTTTTTTTTTTTTTTTTTTTTTTTTCTCTCCCTCTCTTTCCAATCTCTTAAGACCTCACTTTGCCCTCTCTTTCTGCCTCCCCCCCCTTTTTCTCTGTACTATGGCGCCTCCGGCCTGTTCCAAGCTTGCTCTCTTGTCTCTCAATGCCCATGGGCTCAATACCCCGGAGAAGCGTTCCTCCCTTTTCCGTGACCTGAAACAGAATAAGATTGATGTCGCCTTTGTGCAGGAGACTCACTTTTTTGGGCCTAAGGCCCCCCGGCTCTTCCACCGACTCTATCCCACTGTTTTTGTGAGTAACAATCCCCTAGCTAAATCCAAAGGAGTGGCGGTGCTTTTTTCCAGCCGTGTCCCCTTCACGGTGCTGGACACTTTCGTTGACCCTGAGGGACGCTTCCTGTTGGTTAAGGGAACAATTTTGCAGCAGGTGTATACTTTTGCGAATGTTTACCTCCCTAATCGGGGGCAGCATGTTGCTCTCCGTGCAGTCCTGCGCAAGCTTGACCTTTTCCAGGAAGGTTTCCTGGTCTTAGGGGGGGACTTTAACGTAGCTCTGCACCCGGCACTCGACACTTCCGCGGGCTCCACGCGTACTCCTCGACATGTCTTACGGAAGATTCTCTCTCTTCTCACGGACCGCAAATTGGTTGATTGCTGGAGGGCTCTTCACCCTGAGGTTAGGGACTACACCTTCTTTTCTGCGGCTCATTGCACTTATTCCAGGCTTGATTATTTTTTCGTTCCGTGTCAGTTTGCCCCGCTTCTCCGTGGTTCCACTATAGGGGTCACTACGTGGTCCGACCATGCCCCTCTCTCCCTTTCTCTGTCCTCTTCTTTGACCCGCCCGTCTGGACGTTCCTGGCGTCTTAATGAGTCTGTTCTCACGGATGTCGTGTTTTGTGAGGAGACTTCTCGCGTCCTTGAGCACTATTTTGCTGACAACCTGGTCCCGGAGACCCCCTTGCTGACTGTGTGGGAAGCACATAAATGTGTGGTTCGGGGTCACCTTATTAGCGCCTGTTCCCATCGGCGCCGCCAGGAGGCGAAGAGGCTTGAGGAGCTTTATGTGCAAATAGCAGTGGCTGAGCAATCTCACAAATCTTCGTTGTCGGGGGCCGACCTGCAGCGCCTCCTGGCCTTGCGGGGTGAATTGGCCTCTCTTCTTAATTATAATATGCACCGTTCCTTCCTGAAAACCCGGGCCTTGTTTTATGAACATGGCAATAAACCGGGTAAGTATTTGGCTAGGGCTCTCCGTGCTGGTCGGAAATCTACCTATATTTCCAAGATCCGCTCTTCGGATGGCGTTGCTAGGTCTCTCCCTGCTGACATTGCTAAGTGCTTTAGGGACTACTATGAGGGCTTATATAACCTTCGTCCGGACACCGGCGCTCCATGCTCTCCCAGTGCAGCTTCCTCGGTCCGCTCTTATCTGGTGAGAACAATTGGTAGGAAATTGACTGCGGAGGAATCTTCTCCTCTAGATTCTCCTATTACCTTGTCGGAATTCACCCTGGCCCTCCGTTCTTCTCAATCTGGTAAATGCCCTGGCCCAGATGGGTTTCCTTTGCGATATTATGCCGTCTTCCGGGAGCTTCTAGGCCCTCATTTTGTGGGGGCCTTCAACTCCATTTTGGATGGCGGTCGTATCCATGAGCATACCTTAGCCGCCTCGATTACTGTGATTCCTAAAGATGGTAAAGACCCCGCATTATGCAGTAGCTATCGCCCTATCTCTTTACTGAATGCCGATTTGAAATTATTTGCTAAAATCCTGGCGAACAGACTGAAGCCTCTCATGCCTATACTCGTCCATCCCGACCAAACTGGATTCATTCCGGGTAGGGAAGCTAGGGATAGCACTATCAGGGCCTTATCTCTCATGCATTACGCTAAGCACACCTCCACCCCAACCATCCTGCTGTCCACTGATGCGGAAAAGGCATTTGACAGGGTGGACTGGGGCTTTTTGATGTCCACGCTTGCTCATATGGGCTTTGGTCCGGGGCTTCTCACTTGGGTAAACTCCCTCTACACCACCCCCACGGCTCGCGTTCGCGTTAATGGTTCCTTCTCTGACCCTTTTTGTATTCGTAATGGCACCCGTCAGGGTTGTCCGTTGTCTCCTCTACTATTTGTGCTTACTCTGGAGCCTCTCCTCCAGGCAATCAGGCTGAACCCAGATGTCGGTGGTCTTCGCATAGGGGGTGCTCATCATAAGGTTCTGGGCTACGCTGATGATCTTTTATTTGTGGTCACCTGTCCTTCGGTCACCCTCCCTAATATCGTCCGGGAATTTGAGTCCTACGGTACGCTCTCCAATTTCAAAATTAACAACTCCAAATCGGAAATTCTCGATGTCACTCTTTCCCCTGTAGCCTCGTCCCCCCTGCGGTCCTCCTTTCCCTTTGCGTGGTGCGATGCTAAACTTAAATACCTAGGGGTTTGGCTCGCTCCTGACTTCTCCCAGCTCTTTGCCTTTAACTTTTTACCCCTTCTCGCTGCCGTTGCTGCGGATCTTCAGTCTTGGAGGCGGTTATCAGTCTCGTGGGTTGGTAAGATTAATATCGTTAAAATGAACGTCATGCCCCGTCTATTGTATCTGTTCCAGACCCTCCCTATCGCTGTTCCCCCTACCTTTTTTGCCTCTCTTAAGACGACGCTTCTGCGCTTTGTGTGGAACTCGCGGACCCCTCGAATCCGCTTTTCCACTCTGATTCTCCCTAAGTCTCAGGGCGGCTTAGCCTTACCGTGCCCCCGCTCTTACTATAGGGCCTGTCATTTGCTCCGAGTTTTGGAATGGTCCCATGGCCCTGGTCATAAACAATGGGTAGAGATTGAGTCCGCATTGTTGGGTCTTCCTGTCGCGGTGTTGCCCTGGCTTTCACCCCAGACGGCCCGAGGTGCTGTGCTGCCCCATCCTTTCCTCCGTGCTACGTTGGATGCTTGGCTTTCCATTGTACGGCAGACTAGGTTATCCACCATTCCCTCTCCTCTGACATCCATTCGCAATAACCCTGATTTCCCTCCTGGGATGCATGCCCCCCTCTTCCCTTCCTCCCCCCCTGTGGGGAGGTCCGACATCCGCTACTACCTGACTGCAACTGGTATCAAACCGTTGGCCCAGCTTGCTACGCGCTCCCCTCCCTCCCTTACTGATGTACTGCACTACGCTCAGCTTCACAGTTTCTATCGGTCCCTGGTTCAAAAACATAATGTGTTGCGAGATTTAACCAAGTTTGAGGACCTCTGTGTCGCACCCTCCCTCCCCCCCCATGGTATATCGCGCCTCTATGGCCTCCTTCTTGAGGCCTTCAGCTCTGGCCCTCCCCCCTTTATGGGGCGTTGGGAAGCTGACTTGCAGGTCGTCTTCTCCTCCGAACAGTGGGAGAAGGTCTGTGTCCTTACCCATCGTTGCTCTAGGAGCAATGCCGACCAAGAAATGTCTTATAAATTGCTGGCCCTTTGGTATCGGCCTCCCTCGATCCTCTCCGCTTATCGCTCGGATGTCCCCAACGCTTGCTGGAGATGTGCCGCGGTTCCAGGTTCTCTTCTCCATCTGTGGTGGCTCTGCCCCAATATCGTCCCCTTTTGGAAATCCATCCATCTCCAGCTGTCTCGCTTTACGGATAGGGCCATTCCGTTTTCCCCGGAATTTTTTCTTCTTTTTCACATGCAGTACTCCGCCTCCTGGTTCCGGAAGTCGGTCCTTCGCCACCTCCTCACTGCGGCTAAGGCGCTGATCCCCTTGCATTGGGGTAGTCCGGACCCGCCCACTCTTAGTGAGTGGATTCTCCGGGTGGAACAGACCCGGGTGTTTGAGGAGTTCCATCTTTCTGCGACAGGGGCAACTGAGAGATACCAGAAGACTTGGTTCTA